>NC_053027.1:426444352-426744352 GCF_003073215.2 Triticum urartu
CCTCTGATTTTGAATCTAATATTAAAGAATTTATTACTTCGCAAAAGAATTTCAATGCTATGATTGAAGAAAAATTGCTTAAGATTGATGATTTGGCTAGGAACGTTGATATAATTTCTCTTGATGTTGATTCTTTGAAACTTAGATCTATTCCACCTAATCATGATATCAATGAGTCTCTCAAATCCATGATAATTTCCATTGATGAGTGCAAAGAAAGAACCGCTAGGATGCGTTCTAAGAAAGATGCCTTTATAAGAGCGTGTTCTTCTAGTTGCTATGAAAATAAAGATGAAGATCTAAAAGTTATTGATGTGTCCCCTATTAAATCTTTGTTTTTCAATATTAATCTTGATAATGATGGGACTGAATATGATCCACCGTTACCTAGAAGGCGTTCCAAGAATTCAGAATTTTTTGATCTTGATGCTAAAATTGATAAAAGTGGGATTGAAGAAATTAAAACCCTAGATGTTGCTAAACCCAATATTATGGATTTCAAGGAATTTAACTGTGAAAATTTCTCTTTGATTGATTGTATTTCCTTGTTGCAATCCGTGCTAAATTCTCCTCACGCTTATAGTCAAAATGAAGCGTTTACTAAACATATCGTTCATGCCTTGATGCAATCTTATGAAGAAAAACTTGAATTGGAAGTTTCTATCCCTAGAAAACTTTATGATGAGTGGGAACCAACTATTAAAATTAAAAATAAAGTTCATGAATGCTATGCTTTATGTTATTTGGGTGCTAGTGTTTCCACGATTCCAAAGACTTTGTGTGATTTGTTAGGTTTCCGTGATTTTGATGATTGCTCTCTAAACTTGCACCTTGCGGATTCCACTACTAAGAAACCTATGGGAAGAATTAATGATGTTCTTATTGTTGCAAATTGGAATTATGTGCCCATAGATTTTATTGTTCTTGACATAGATTGCAATCCTTCATGTCCTATTATTCTTGGTAGACCTTTCCTTAGAATGATTGGTGCAATTATTGATATGAAGGATGGAAATATTAGATTCCAATTTCCATTAAGGAAAGGCATGGAACACTTTCCTAGAAAGAAAATTAAATTACCTTATGAATCTATTATGAAAGCCACTTATGGATTGCCTACCAAAGATGGCAATACCTAGATTTATCCTTGCTTGTTATGCCTAGCTAGGGGCGTTAAACGATAGCGCTTGTTGGGAGGCAACCCAATTTTATTTTTATTACTTGCTTTTTGATCCTGTTTAGTAATAAATAATTTATATAGCCTCTGTTTTGGTTGTGTTTTTTGTGTTTAATTAGTGTTTGTGCCAAATAGAACCGTTGGGAAGACTTGGGGAAAGTCTTGTTACACTTGCTATAAAAACAGAAACTTTAGCGCTCATGAGAACTGCTGTGATTTTTATTTTGAGAGTCATATTTAGTTAATTATTTTTTCATATGATTAATAGATAAATTCCTCATGTCCAGAAATTTATTTTAGAATTTTTGGGGTTCCAGATCTTGCGCTAGCTACAGATTACTACAGACTGTTCTGTTTTTGACAGATTCTGTTTTTCGTGTGTTGTTTGCTTATTTTGATGAATCTATGGCTAGTAAAATAGTTTATAAACCATAGAGAAGTTGGAATACAGTAGGTATAACACCAATATAAATAAAGAATGATTTCATTACAGTACCATGAAGTGGTCTTTTATTTTCTTTCGCTAACGGAGCTCACGTGATTTTCTCCTTTAAGTTTTGTGTTGTGAAGTTTTCAAGTTTTGGGTAAAGATTTGATGGATTATGGAATAAGGAGTGGCAAGAGCCTAAGCTTTGGGATGCCCATGGCACCCCCAAGATAATATAAGGACACCTAAAAGCCAAAGCTTGGGGATGCCCCGGAAGGCATCCCCTCTTCGGTCTACTTCTATCGGTAACTTTACTTGGAGCTATATTTTTATTCACCACATGATATGTGTTTTTCTTGGAGCGTCTTGTATTATTTGAGTCTTTGCTTTTTACTTTACCACAATCATCCTTGCTGTACACACCTTTTTATAGAGCCATACATGACTTGGAATTTGTTAGAATACTCTATGTGCTTCGCTTATATCTTTTGAGTTACATAGTTTTGCTCTAGTACTTCACTTATATCTTTTAGAGCACGGTGGTGGATTTGTTTTATAGAAACTATTAATCTCTCATGCTTCACTTAGATTATTTTGAGAGACTTAATATCATGGTAATTTTCTTAAAATCATAATATGCTAGGTATTAAAGATTAGTAAAATTTTCTTATGAGTGTTTTGAATACTAAGAGAAGTTTGATGCTTGATGATTGTTTTGAGATATGGAGGTAATAATATCAAAGTCGTGCTAGTTGAGTAGTTGTGAAATTGAGAAATACTTGTGTTGAAGTTTGCAAGTCCCGTAGCATGCACGTATGGTAAACGTTATGTAACAAATTTGAAACATGAGGTCTTATTTGATTGTCTTCCTTATGAGTGGCGGTCGGGGATGAGCGATGGTCTTTTCCTACCAATCTATCCCCCTAGGAGCATGCGCGTAGTACCGAGGTTTTTGATGACTTGTAGATTTTTGCAATAAGTATGTGAGTTCTTTACGACTAATGTTGAGTCCATAGATTATACGCACTCTCACCCTTCCATCCTTGCTAGCCTCTTCGGTACCATGCATTGCCCTTTCTCACATTGAGAGTTGGCGCAAACTTAGCTGGTGCATCCAAACCCCGTGATATGATACGCTCTTTCACACATAAACCTCCTTATATCTTCCTCAAAACAGCCACCATACCTACCTATTATGTCATTTCCATAGCCATTCCGAGATATATTGCCATGCAACTTTCCACCATTCCGTTTATCATGACACATTCATCATTGTCATATTGCTTAGCATGATCATGTAGTTGACATAGTATTTGTGGCAAAGCCACCGTTCATAATTCTTTCATACATGTCACTATTTGTCCATTGCATATCCCGGTACACCACCGGAGGCATTCATATAGAGTCATCTTTTGTTCTAGTATCGAGTTGTAATCATTGAGTTGTAAATAAATAGAAGTGTGATGATCATCATTTTTTAGAGCATTGTCCCAAGTGAGGAATATAAAAAAAGAGAAAGAGAAAGGCCATAAAAAAAGAGAAGGCCCAAAAAATTAGAGAAAAAGAGAGAAGGGACATTGTTACTATCCTTTGCCACACTTGTGCTTCAAAGTAGCACCTTAATCTTCATGATAGAGAGTCTCTTGTTTTGTCACTTTCATATACTAGTGGGAATTTTTCATTATATAACTTGGCTTGTATATTCCAACAATGGGCCTCCTCAAGTGCCCTAGGTCTTCGTGAGCAAGCAAGTTAGATGCACACCCACTTAGTTTTTTTGTTGAGCTTCCATACATTTATAGCTCTAGTGCATCCGTTGCATGGAAATCCCTACTACTTGCATTAACATCAATCGATGGGCATCTCCATAGCCCATTGATTCGCCTCGTTGATGTGAGACTTTCTCCTTTTTGTCTTCTCCACATAACCCCCCTCATTATATTCTATTCCACCCATAGTGCTATGTCCATGGCTCGCGCTCATATATTGCGTGAAAGTTTATAGGTCCGAGATTACTAAAGTATGAAACAATTGCTTGGCTTGTCATCAGGGTTGTGCATGATGAGAACATTCTTGTGTGATGAAAGTGAAACATGACTAAACTATATGATTTTGTAGGGATGTACTTTCTTTGGCCATGTTATTTTGAGAAGACATAATTGCTTAGTTAGTATGCTTGAAGTATTATTATTTTTATATGAACTTTTGTCTTGAATCTTTCGGATCTGAATATTCATACCAAAATTAAGAAGAATTACATTAAAATTATGTCAAGTAGCACTCCGCATCAAAAATTCTGTTTTTATCATTTACCTACTCGAGGACGAGCAGGAATTAAGCTTGGGGATGCTTGATACGTCTCCAACGTATCTATAATGTTTGCTTGCTCCATGCTATATTATCTACTGTTTTGGACATTATTGGGCTTTATTATCCACTTTTATATTATTTTTGGGACTAACCTATTAACCGGAGGCCCAACCCAGAATTGCTATTTTTTCCTGTTTTAGGGTGTCGAAGAAAAGGAATATCAAACGGAGTCCAAACGGAACGAAACCTTCAGGAACGTGATTTTCTCAACGAACAAGACCCGGGAGACTTGGACCCTATGTCAAGACACCAAAGAGGAGGCCACGAGGTAGGGGGCGCGCCTACCCCCCTAGGCACGCCCTCCACCCTCGTGGGCCCCCTGTTGCTCAACCGACGTACTCCTTCCTCCTATATATACCTACGTACCCCCAAACGATCAGATACGGAGCCAAAAACCTAATTCCACCGCCGCAACTTTCTGTATCCACGAGATCCCATCTTGGGGCCTGTTCCGGAGCTCTGCCGGAGGGGGCATCGATCACGGAGGGCTTCTACATCAACACCATAGCCCCTCCGATGAAGTGTGAGTAGTTCACCTCAGACCTACGGGTCCATAGTTATTAGCTAGATGGCTTCTTCTCTCTTTTTGGATCTCAATACAATGTTCTCCCCCTCTCTTGTGGAGAACTATTCGATGTAATCTTCTTTTTGCGGTGTGTTTGTTGAGACCGATGAATTGTGGGTTTATGATCAAGTTTATCTATGAACAATATTTGAATCTCCTATGAATTCTTTTATGTATGATTGGTTATCTTTGCAAGTCTCTTCAAATTATCAGTTTCGTTTGGCCTACTAGATTGATCTTTCTTGCAATGGGAGAAGTGCTTAGCTTTGGGTTCAATCTTGCGGTGTCCTTTCCCAGTGAGTGTAGGGGCCGCAAGGCACATATTGTATTGTTACCATCGAGGATAACAAGATGGGTTTTTCATCATATTGCATGAGTCTATCCCTCTACATCATGTCATCTTGCTTAAGGCGTTACTCTGTTTTTAACTTAATACTCTAGATGCATGCTGGATAGCGGTCGATGAGTGGAGTAATAGTAGTAGATGCAAGCAGGAGTCGGTCTACTTGTCTCGGACGTGATGCCTATATACATGATCATACCTAGATATTCTCATAACTATGCTCAGTTCTGTCAATTGCTCAACAGTAATTTTTTCACCCACCGTATAATACTTATGCTCTCGAGAGAAGCCACTAGTGAAACCTATGGCCCCCGGGTCTATCATCATCATATTAATCTCCTACTACTTAGTTATTTCCTTTGCTTTTTACTTTGCCTTTATTTTACTTTGCATCTTTATCACAAAAATACCAAAAATCTATCAGATCTCACTCTCGTAAGTGGCCGTGTAGGGATTGACAACCCCTATTCGCGTTGGTTGCAAGGATTTATTTGTTTTGTGCAAGTACGAGGGACTCGCGCGTAGCCTCCTATTGGATTGATACCTTGGTTCTCAAAAACTGAGGGAAATACTTACGCTACTTTGCTGCATCATCCCTTCCTCTTCGGGGAAAACCAACGCAGTGCTCAAGAGGTAGCAAGCCATGACGCACGACACCAGGCGGGCGCCAGGCAGGCGCCAGCGCGCGCAGCATCCTTGTTTCCCCTTTGGTGCTAAGGAGGCCAGAGCAGGCGAAGAGTACCGAGGCATCAGGCAAAGGTTGCTACATGGGTGCAACGAGACCAAGACTAGGAGGACGGCAAGACAAAGTTCATCGTGGAGCCCAAAACGGCGTCACCACCAGAGCCATTCGCAGGCGAAGACCACTTTTGTCAGGATAGCTTGTACTAGCTGTCCCCCTTCAAATTTGCCCGCCGTTGTTGGCTCCCTTCCCGCTCAATATTTGGGAAGAGGACCAGGGCCTATATAAGTAGAGCTAGCCACCATAGTAGGGGGTAATGAGAGCAGAGCTGAGCTGAGCTAAGCTAGGCTGAGCAGGCTGAGCTGATCGCATCTCATCTCATCTCACCTTAGCTTGATCCAACCCGATCGAGAGCCTACTCACAAGAACATCTCAACCTCAGGAGGTTGTTCTTACCTTGTACTGTTCATCATCAGCCCTAGAGGCAATCCACCACCACCACACTGGAGTAGGGTATTACACCACAATGGTGGCCCGAACCAGTATAAACCTCGTGTCTTTCTGTGCTGAAAGTTCTTCGAGTTCGTCCTCGAGATCTTAGCGAGCTAGGGCGTAGATTGGTGGGAAGGAAATACTTTATGCGCACCCCAGTGTTCGAACCTTAAGGGTTTGCCAGAACCCCACATCCGACATTTGGCGTGCCAGGTAGGGGTGCGCCGTAGCTTCCCTTCCATCAGTTCGTTGCTCCGTCACTCCGTCGTCTCCATGGTGGACGCTCGCCGTGCTTGAGCTGAGCGTCGAGCTGCCCTCACCGCCCGCATCGCTCAGACGGCTCCCATCGGCGGGCCACATCGCCGTTCTCCATCTCCCGCCGCCAACGCTGCCACCGGCCATGCGGGGAACAAGCAGCAGGCGTCCTTACTGCATCCTTCGGTGCGGCAGGATGGCCGCACCGCCACTCCATCGCTGACCCCTGCCGGTTCTTCGTCTCACGCGCACCGCGCTCCCATGGAGGCACGGGCCGTGCTCCTTGCAGCAAACGAGTTCCTGTGCTGCCGCCCCGTCGATGACCCCAACGAGGAGTGGCTCGACCGCGTCGCCGAGCTCGTCCGTGCCGCAGGGGGCTCTCCGGCGTCGTCCCACTCTCTGCCTCACCCTCAACCAGCCGCAGCTGACGGGGCTCATGGCGTGCCTCCACCACCTCAGCCCCAGGATGGCGCCTTGAAACCAAGGCGCGTGGCTCCATGGCGTGATCCGCCGTGCCCGGCGCCCGCGCGCGAAGAGAGAAGCTGCCAAGAAATTCCGCGGTCGCGAGAAGCTGCACCTGCGCTCCCCGCGCCACCTTGTCAAGACCGCGCACCGCCCGCAGCGGTGCAGCGCGGACCTCGTCAAGACCAAGCTCCACCTCCGAAACGGGCCCCGGCAACCACGGCTGGCTGCCGCGCCTTCACCCCCGAGCTGCGTAGCATCGCCTAGCCGGGCAAGTTCAAGCCGGATCTGCCTCCTCGCTATGACGGTACCGCCGACCCCGTGGAGTTCCTGCAGCTCTATGAGCTGAGCATCGAAGCGGCCAATGATGACGAAAAGGTCATGACAAACTGGTTTCCCATGGCTCTCAAGGATGGAGCACGCTCCTGGCTCCTGAACCTGCAGCATGGCTCGATCTCCTCCTGGGACGAGATGCGCAACTGCTTCGTCGCCAACTTCCAGGGCACTTGTGACCGCCCACCGGCCGTGGTTGATCTACGCCGCATCAGGCAGCAACCAGGAGAGACCGTCTAGAAGTACGTCCAGCGCTTCAACAACACCCGCCTCAAGATCCCCAAGGTCACAGACGAGGCCATCATCTCCGCGTTCTCCGACGGCGTCCGTGATGTCAAGATGAAGGAAGAGCTCGCCATCCACGAGGAGCTCTACACATCTCAGGGGCTGTTCAACCTGGCGACCAAGTGCGCAAGAGCTGAGGAAGGGCGCCTCTCTCTACTTGAGCTGCCAGCCATGGGCATGGAGGAAAAGAAGGCCAAGGCCAAGGACGTGAAGCGCAAGGAGGCAGCTGTGCTCGCAGCGGAGCCCGACGTCAAGCGGGGCAGAGATCAGCCCGATTCATCCAAGAACGGCCGACCGTTCTATGCCTTCCACAACCTGAACACCCACAACACCAGCGACTGTCAAGAGCTCAGAGCTCAGAGAAGGATGCTACGGTCGACGCCCCGAGCGGAACGACCGGGGCTACGGCCGCGGAGAAGGACGTGGAGGCAGATGCTGGGACGACCATGGCCTGCGCCAGGAGTGGCGCGACCGGCATCGTGAGGACCGCTGGCAGGACCAGCCTCGCGAGGGTGCCTGGAGGGACCCGCCACGTGAAGATCGCCCCCAGGGCAACGCCAGTCTTCCCCCGCTGCCGCCACCAAGAAGGAACGACGACCACCACCAGGACAAGGGGGTTGGGGGCTTCCAGGAGCCGCGTGCGATCGCCTGCATCTTGGGCGGTGCCCAGACCCCAGCCTCTCAGCGCACCTTCAAACAGTTCGCTCGCGAGGTGAACGCGGCGCTCCCCAAACTCGAGGCCGCACGCCCGCTTAGGTGGTCCCAATGCGCCATCACCTTTAACTCGGCAGATCATCTTAAGTGCGTAGCCACCGTTGGCGCCCTACCTATGCTGTGTTCCCTAGTCATCAACAATGTGCAGGTCACCAAGACCCTCATCGACGGCGGCGCAGGGCTCAACGTCTTTTCCGTCGACACGTTCAACAACCTCCACGTGCCTTATGAATAGCTCCAGCCCACCAAACCTTTCTCAGGAGTGACCGACGGCTCCACCACACCGATAGGGCAGGTCCTCCTGCCTGTCACCTTCGGGGAGCGCAAGAACTACCGCACCGAGCTCATCGACTTCGACGTCGCGCACATCCGCCTACCTACAATGCCATCCTCGGGTATCTGGCCCTAGCCAAGTTCATGACAGTCACTCATCATGGCTACAACGTTCTCAAGATGCCAGGAAGCGGAGGAATCATCATGGTCCTGTGTGAAGAGAGGGATGTGGTGTGCTCCCTCGAGCGCGCCTTTCAAGCCGCAGCAATCGACGACCCCGACATCAGAAATGAAGGCCCTCTGGAGGCCATCCCCAAGAAGAAGAAGCCGCGCCGTGCAGGACCTCAGGAGGATGGCGTCGCGGCAAGAGCCTCGTCAGTACTAGCGCCTGCTCCAGGGGCGCCTCCCTCCGTCGCATAGGAAGGTGCGCACGACACCCTCCTCAAGCAGGGCTCGAGGGATCTCTTCTAGAGGGCCTCAGACCTTGCCAACCTCACGAGGGAGGCGCTTGGGCACCACTTGGAGGCGTGCTTCGCGGCACGTGACCCTTAGGAGAGCATAGGGCAAGGAGTGCCCACCACTCAGGGGTTCATCACCAAGACCACCCAGGAACTGCAAGAAGCAAGAGCCATGCGCGACGACAGCCGCCCACGAGGCACAGCTCCGCTTCCTGGTGAGGATGCTGGGCTGCGTGTCTGCATCGACGTCCCAGGGCTCAACAGGGCCGCATCTCAGGAGCGTTTCTGGCCTTCGCGTGTGGGCCGCTGCGAGGGCCCGCCGCACAGCTACGTTCGTATGCCTTTTGGCTTGCCGAGCGTGGCGTCGGCCTATCAGCGCAACATGCGACGTGTCCTAACGGCTCAGGAAGCCAGGTACCACGCCGTTCTGGAGGAGATGGAGACGGTCTTCAGGGAACCTCCCGAGCCCCCAGAGCCTCCCGAGGCTCAGGGTTCTGGCGGCTCATGAGGAGTCATTTCTTCAACGCACGCCTTCGGCTGCACCAACTCTACTTCATCTACAGAACCAGGTGACATCTTCAAGCTCGTTTAGCTGGGAGCGCCCCTCGGGCTGCATTATTCCCAGGTCGCGTGGGTCCGTCCCTTCGGCATGTATCCCTTTTGCTTATGTCCTTAGCTTACCTTGCCGGGGGCGCCCCTCGGGCTGCATCATCCCCAGGCCGCTCGGACCTGACCCGGTGGCATGTATCTTCCTACATTTATCCAAATTGATCTGCTCTCCATGCTTAACCTGCCAACTGTTGTCACCTGCTCGATCATCGCCTCCCATGGGGCCTCCTCACAGGCACGGCGCTGGTGCATGGGTCCGTCCCTGCCATGTCGACAAACCTGAGCGGTCGAGCTCTGGCTCGCGGCACGCCCCGCGCACGTCACCTCACCAGGCCCTCAGTGCCTTCACCCCATCCAGAGCAACCAGCGGCAGGCAAACAGCTGTAACGGCAAACCGTGTTTCTTCCTGTGCATGTTCATAGGGATCCGGTGGGAAGAATAGTAGGCGGCACCGTGAGTCTCCTTTTCTCTCGTGTAATTCACTTGCAGTTAAAAGGGGGACTCTTGAGCATCGCGACTCAGGAGCTCTTACTAGCTCTCCAGCCCTCACCCCCTGGCCTTGACCACGGCATCGCGACCTGGCATACCAGCGGCGGCTGAGCTCGTTCGAGGGCTGGGACCTGAGGACGTAGAGCACTAAGGAGAGCATGAGGGGAGGGAAACTCGCATGGGCCAGCCTAGCTATGCCGCACGAATAAGTGCGCAGCCCTAGCGCAACGTCAGGAGTCGCCATGAGATCAACAAGATAAGTCCCACATTTGGATCGGCTAAATGTTTGGGCCTAATGGTCACTCACGCCTTTCCACACCCCCATTGCGGCCACGTCAACTCCCTTTCTCGCCTTACCATGGCTGCTTGAGCGCTAAGGGGGACCTCCTGAGCATCACGCCTCAGGGGCTCTTACTGGACCTCGGGCCGCACACCTCCTGGCCTTGACCACGGCACGCGACCTGGCATACCAGCGATGGTTGTAGCCTGCCTAGGGACCGGGACCTGTCAGCATAGAGCAACAAGCTATCACGAGGAAAGAAAGGGGGACCGAGCCTTAACGGGACATGCGTTCACCAAATTTTCATAACAGGGAAGATAAGCACAAAAGACATTACGGACCCTTACATGCCCGCACCGGGTAATTCATGATTCTTCGCAGGAAACAAAAGCTGATACTAAGGGGAATCATATCTACATCCTTCCATGGTGGACACCATCATCAACAGTGGGCCACGGGGGGCCGGCGCCAACCCCATCCAGATCAGCGGCGGCGAAGGACGGACGCCGCAGCTCTGCTCCGAGTGCGGCGAGAGGTCGGGGGCACGTAGCTGTCATCGCTCGTTTCCGGAGTCTCGTAGAGCTCAGGAGAGCTGTTGGACTCCCATGGGCTGCTGATGCTGGAGTGGTCGCGAGCGGAGCGCGCATCAGCCTCGCGCTCCTCTCCGGAGCAGCACTCCAGGCGGCGGCCCTCGGCATCGAAGACCTTATAGAAGAGCATGGAGACACCGTCGTACTCGAAGTGGATCACGAGGGCGCCCCTCGCACGGCAGACCCGCGCGATCTCGCCCCAACCGCGAGTCATGAAGATCTTGCCGGTGGGGACCGCTTCAATCTCCGCTCCGGTCACCGGAGCGCTGCAGTCAGCGTGCTGCAGCCAGAGCTCGAGAGGCCCCCTCGGCGGCATCACGTTGGAGAAGAACCGTGGGAAGAGGATCCAGGAGCTTGGAGGCATCGATGCCCATAGCACCAACTCGCGCGAGGAGTCCGCGGCGTGAACCCGAGGGGCGACGGCGCGCGTCGCCGTGGCGCGGTGACCCCGGATGTGGCCTGGGCGGCGCTGCTCATCACTTCATCCTCCCGAGCCCTCAGCTCGGGCGTACAAGGGCAGCGGGTACCCCAGAGGAGGCCGCTCGCACCAAGGCCTCAACACCACCTGCATCGCCACTTCATCACGGCGATGGATCGACCTTTTCTTCGGCGGAAGAGGCCCCGGATCATCACGGGGAGCCTTTCCTTTCTCTTCAGTAGAAAACTTTCTGATGGGCACCATTGTTGTCAGCAGTGGAGCAAGGAGGAAGAAGCAAGCAAGAAAGGAAGCGATGGGCAACGGGGGTTCCGCCCCTCCCCATTTATAGCAAGAGAAGGCCAACCGACGTCTCCCACGATCGCAGGTAATGACGGTCTTCCTTGCATGTCGCATGGACTTGTCAAGTCGTGCAGTTGTCGAGGCAACATGGGGAAGAGGAGACACACATGTCCAATCAACTGACACGCGTCAACCGAGGCTGCATGCTTTGGGGGCCCGTGGCGCTCCGTACTTGGACCTTGGCTTCGCCGCGAAGCCAAGCCCGAGCGCACCTTGGGCCTGGGGGCTACTGTCGGTGACGGTGTCCTCGACTAGGGGGTACTCACCACGTCATCTCCCGATCTGTTAGATTGAGCCGAGGACCCCCATGGCGGTATACTCATGGGCCAGTTCGGACAGCTGCCGCATACATGGAAGATTCCACAAGACTTGGTGATCAAGACAAGGACTCCTCCCCACCGGTGTATTCGGCTAGGACTCTTGTTATCCTAGGCCTCTGGTGCATTATATAAACCGAGGCCAGGCTAGTCGATAGATATATACAGCAATCATACCATAGGCTAGCTTCTAGGGTTTAGCCTCTACGATCTCGTGGTAGATCAACTCTTGTAATACTACTCATATCATCAATATCAATCAAGCATGACGTAGGGTATTACCTCCATTAAGAGGGCCCGAACCTGGGTAAACATCGTGTCCCCTGCCTCCTGTTACCATCGATCCTAGACGCATAGTTCGGGACCCCCTACTTGAGATCCGTTGGTTTTGACACCGACATTGGTGCTTTCATTGAGAGTTCCGATGTGTGATCGGCAAAAGGATCAATGGCTCGCCCGCAGGTCAACTGCGACGCCGGCTTCTTCATCACCGGCTCGGCCGGTCACCTTGGTTGGACCTAGGATTGTGCCCTACCTCCGATCGTCATGTCCATATGAGGGCCTTCATCAATATCAACTCCAATCTCTATCAAGATCATGGAGGAATCATCCAGGGAGCCCGGGGACTCAACGTCAACATTGCCCTCGGGCGACCGTGCTGTTTTTCTAGACAGCGAACTCGTATCCGCCGCCACCGCCTCCTCAAGTGTCGTTTTAACGATTGCTTCGATGGAATTGTGCGGAATTGAGTCTACAACAACCCTGGAAAAATTCTTCGAGTTCCGATGGAGGAATCTCTGGCAATCTGCGATATACCGGAGCCCTGTCAAATCTGGACGGGAATCTGGACGAGTTTAGGGCGTGGTGTCCAGCTTCTAGCTCGGCCGTCCTTTGGAAAATCCAACCATTGATCGGCTGCGGAATTCCTATATCTACCACCCCTCAAAATTTCAGCTCGATCCGACCGTCAAAACTTCGGGAACCTTCCGATTAGTGCATCACTTTTTGGATCTGTTTTCTGCGTGAAAACGAATCCGACCCGAGTTCGTCTTTTTTATGAACGGGATTTCAGACATTCTTTTTGAAGGAAGTTTTGTATGGGGTGTTGTGTTTTGTTCCCGAACACATCCCACTAACTTTAAAATCTTTTGAACATGATCTTCACCATCATGCTGGTGTCAAACCAATCCGGCAATATTGCTCCACGGTTGCCGACCTGCGCTAGACACGTCGTCACTTTGTTGAGCCGAGCTCAACTTCTTCGGATCATCATCTCGGCGAGCCAAACATGAGTTCAGCATTGCGAAGGATAAATCATCACCAACATCGCGGCCCCACGGATTACACAGAGCGGGCACACCGGCATCGCCGCACAGTCACTTCATCAAGCCGGCATTGTCCACGTCACGACCTACATCGGCAGGGCCGCACTGTCACTCCTTCAAGCCGGTGTCCATCACGCCGACCTACTTCGACTCATCGGCTGACATCGAGGCTTCGACATCTCAGCTGGACCGGTGGCTTCGCCATCTCTTCGTCAACCTACTCCGAAGACTTCGGCGTCACTAGCCGACCAGCTCCGTCACGCTAGCTGGACCGAGGGCTTTGCCTCGACAAGCCAACCTTTGCCAGCATCGCCATGCCGTCGCTTTATCGTCCATCAGGCAATGGGTGTGCGGATCGAGTCCCAATTTTGGGAATCACCTTTCTTTGGATTGCTACAACAAATAAACCAGGTGCTATTAATCCTAGTATTTTTTTGCTTGTTCGGGTTCATTTTTCCCAAGGAATTATTACTCTGGTTTTCCATCATTTGTACGCAGGTCTATCAAATGGTGGCCGCATTAACGACGTCGCATGGTGGTTCGGTCAGTTTCCGTATATAGTCTGGCGAACGCTGCATCCGGAACTCGGACCGACCTGTGAATTCAGGCTTTGCCACACCTTTACCGCATCACGCCGACGCCTGAAATCGACATTGACTTCGACGCCAGTCCATATTTCTTTTATTGCTCACTTTGCATAAATTATTTATTATGCAATGATTATTTTTATTATTATCTCTGGTTTGCACCATTTTTTGTGCACAGGAAAATGATCCGGGTTGGGTAATATCGTCAACTCGGCGTACTGACATACCACGCCACCTCGGCTAGACGGGGGGCTTCGTCAACACTTCATTACCCCATGCCGGGGACTTCGACATCACTCTGCCGGCCTGCATTGACCGTGCTATGTCACCACTTCGGAGTGCCGAGCTCTTTGCTCCACCACCTTGGGACTGGCTTGGGGGATGGAACCTTGTCCTGCATCAAGCTCGAACCGTGTCATCAATACCGAACACATTAACCAGCTAAGTTGCCTTCATGCTCAAAGTTTTAAATTTTCAACTTGTGTTCGGCTCGACCAAGCATTATACCTTTTTGGAAAAAAGTTGCTTATAAAAAATCTCCTTGTCAAAACTTTGTTTGTGACACACAAATTCAAATACCCCGTTTACTTGGGGGCTTCCTTTATGAAGCTTTTCCTCTTGCATATGATTATACTTGTACGGCTTCGTTCTTTGTTCATGTATTATGCCACAATATGCACCATATTGACTTAAGCGATTTGCAAGCTAGGTTGCCTCGCTCCTGTGTTTACCCCTACATTCCTGATTGTTCGGCTAGGGAGTAAAGGGAGCACCTCTGCGATTGTCACGATCGGGTCATCCGAGCCGGACCTCAGACTGGTTGAAGCCGAAAGCTAGCGCTCTTATTTTTTTCAATTATGGTCGGCACACAACTGAACTCATGAGTACAAAAAATTTATTGCACAAGTCTCATAGTAACAATGAGCACCGAAGAAAGGTATCGGTGGGGGTACTTTTTTCTTCGAAGATGCTCCTTACACTTCGTCAGTAATATAGCATAAGTTCCCTGAGCGCGCTTTGTCTATTACAGTCTTATGGCCTGATTGCCTGGTTATCGGAAACACCGTCGATATTCTCGACAGGTGGAGTACATAACACTTTTTGGCCCTTGACCGAAGAGGGAGAAGCCGACGGTCGGTTAAGACGCGTATAAAGTTCGGGTGAACACATATTTGATATAAGTACTTTGGTACATACAATCATTATACATAAAATTCTTTTACCCAAGTCACTTGGGGGCTCTTAAATTTATATGAGCCGTTTTATAGTAAGTGTTATTCTTCTTAGTTGTTGGAAAGTTTTTATTATTATTATTATTATTATTTATCACTCCTTTTTTGACACGAGTGTGTGGTCACTAGCCGGGGAGCCTAATTTCCCTCTGAAAGCCGCTAGAGTTTAGTTTGCTAAACTGGCCTAAAGAGAAGTACTCCGCCTTCGGGATAGGAGGGTGAAGTTGTAGGCTGACCCGCTTGAAGTCTTTAGATAGGTTGTGTCATGTTAAAACACGACAAAAGCACTTTTTTCTAAATTCCAATTTTCAGATTGGCACCAAACACTTGATCTTGTTCGGACGTCAAGTTTTCACTGATGGTTTTTGGTTTTCCAAGCCTATGGCACTTTTTAACTATTGGTGTGTTTCCAGCATAGTCTTGTTGTGCAACGCCGGACACCTTTAGAGATTCGGCAAAAACATTCTCGGACACTACTATATATGCATCGGTTTCGAATTGTGTCTTCGGTCAATAGTTGGGTTGCCCGGCTCTTGTGCTTGCCTCCTACGTTCCGCTTTGTTCGGCTAGGTGTGCAAAGGGAGAACCACTGCGATTGTGCTTCCAGCTCGCATGGTTAAGCACCTCAGTGGAGAAAGCCAAAAACTGACTGTCACAATAGGCGCAAACCGGTCAGCGGTCCGATGACTATGTTAAATGACGGGTCGTTCATGACATGGCCGAAGTGTTTACGGCTTGACCTCGGATGTTGCCGAACACTAACCGGGGGCTTATAGCTAGCTTCCCCAGTTTAAAGCTCCTATGTCTAAGCGAAAGTTATAA
Source organism: Triticum urartu (assembly GCF_003073215.2). Taxonomy (NCBI): domain Eukaryota; kingdom Viridiplantae; phylum Streptophyta; class Magnoliopsida; order Poales; family Poaceae; genus Triticum; species Triticum urartu. Next base: position 426,460,218 of record NC_053027.1, read on the forward strand.
ACCCCACATATCTGATTGCCTCGTTTCCGCTAACACAACCGCCTTGGGGCACCAAGACGTCGGCTAAGGGTTGTTTTGTTATTGCGGAAACACCCTGCATAGTATCTACCAAGGGATAGAGGCCGACGATGGGCCACTTTCAAGTGATAAACGGTCGCAATGGAGTCAAAATAATGATGTAAAGTACTTGGATACATAGAATCATTACATATAATCTGTGATTTTACTCTGGATATCGATCCTTAATCCGACCACCCATGCCCACATTAAGGCTCGGGGGCTATTGGGCTTTGCGCTCATTATTTACAAATATTAAAGGGGCACATCGATCCCCTGATCTGGTGTTGCCACCCGACCAATGTCTTGGGGGCTACTGCATTGCCTATTCAATGCAAAAAATTCAAAGGGCTCAGTGTTTGGCTTGATCAAACTATGGGAAAGCACGTCTTCAGACAAGAATAAGTACCATGTGGACCTATCTGGCATCAAGCTAATATATCACGGCGACTTCTCACGACCCTCTCTCAGGGGCCCGTTCGCCGATCACTATTATCTCTAATATATTACACTGCGTTTTTTATTCCTATGTATGTTGCCGAGCTAGGAGTTGATCCTCAGGCCGATTTCGCGCATCGACCTGAGTCTCAGGGGCTACTGGGAACAATAGTTTTATGCTTGCCTTCAGGTGCATCTCGGGGTTTGGACTGATACACACCTTGCGGGCTACTAGATATACATCGGCAGAGAATAAACTGCACCAGTTAAAAATATTCACAAAAAATCAGCCCGCGGTCGGGGTGGTGCACCACCTTGGAAGCAGTCCGGCATAAAGCTCGGGCGCTAGCGGCTAGCTCCATAGAGGGCATTTCCGGCATTAAGCTCGGCTAAACTCCTTCAACTTTTTTGGACCAAGATGATCTATGACATCTTGGATATAGTCCGGCGTTGGAGCTCGGAAGCAGTCCGGCATTGGTGCTCGGCTGCAAAACATACCTCGAATGCAATCCGGTGTTAGAGCTCGGATGCAAGAGGACACTTCCTCCCAGGAACAACTTCAAACTCGAGGTGTGGCATAAAAATAACAAGGCATTGATAAAGGCCGAAAACTTAAAGGGGCTCCTCGGATACCCAACGTGTAAACTCATCGAATGCATTTCGGTGATCCTCAAGATCAAAGATGAGAAGATTTTTTGAACCAGTTTTCAAGACTAACAACCGAAGATGAAGAACAGTTCGGAAGAATCGAGGAGCGTCCCTAACTTGAAGACCAGTTCAGGGGACTACTGATGGTGTCCTGGACTAGGGGGTACTCACCACGTCATCTCCCGATTTGTTAGATTGGGTCGAGGACCCCCATGGCCGTATACTCATGGGCTAGTTTGGACAGCTGTCGCATACATGGAAGATTCCGCAAGACTTGGTGATAAAGACAAGAACTCCTCCCCACCGGCTTATTCGGCTAGGACTCTTGTTATCCTAGGCCTCTGGTGCATTATATAAACCGAGGCCAGGCTAGTCGATAGATATATACAACAATCATTCCATAGGCTAGCTTCTAGGGTTTAGCCTCTACGATCTCGTGGTAGATCAACTCTTGTAATACTCATATCATCAATATCAATCAAGCAGGACGTAGGGTATTACCTCCATCAAGAGGGCCTGAACCTGGGTAAATATCGTGTCCCCTGCCTCATGTTACCATCGATCCTAGACATACAGTTTGGGACCCCCTACCTGAGATCCGCTGGTTTCGACACTGATAGTCGGTGTCCTGGGAATGGGGGTCCCCAGACTTGCCTGCCTGCGGCCCACGGCGTGGCTAAGCCAGCAGGCCGTACGACCCATCTTCACCAACAAAGCATCCAAGACCCTCACGAGGCGAATGACGCAAGACCTCCTCTGGAGTAGCCTATCCAGGCAGGCTAACGAGGAGCGGAGATATCAAGGCAAGGCAAACCTCACAAGGCCCTCGTGACGTGAGCCATGACACACGACACCAGGTGGCGCCAGTGCGCGCAGCGTCCTTCTTTCCTCTTTGGTGCTAAGGAGGCTAGAGCAGGCGAAGAGTAATGAGGCATCAGGCAAAGGTTGCTATATTTGTGCAACGAGACCAAGACCAGGAGGACGACAAGATGGAGGTCATTGTGGAGCCCAAGACAGCGTCACCACCAGAGCCTTTCGCTGGCGAAGACCACTTTTGTCAGGATAGCTTGTACTAGCTATCCCCTTTCAAATTTACCCGCCGTTGTTGGCTCCCTTCCTGCTCGATATTTGGGAAGAGGACCAGGGCCTATATAAGTAGAGCTAGCCACCATAGTAGGGGGCAATGAGAGCAGAGCCGGGCTGAGCGGGCTGAGCAGGCTGAGCTGATCGCATCTCATCTCATCTCATCTCACCTTAGCTTGATCCAACCCGATCGAGAGCCTACTCACAAGAGCATCTCAACCTCACGAGGTTGTTCTTACCTTGTACTGTTCATCATCAACCCTAGAGGCAATCCACCACCACCACACTGGAGTAGGGTATTACACCACAACGGTGGCCCGAACCAGTATAAACCTCGTGTCTTCCTGTGTTGCGAGTTTGTCGAGTTCGTCCGCGAGATCTTAGCGAGCTAGGGCGTAGATTGGTGGGAAGGAAAGACTTCGCGTGCACCCCAGTGTTTGAACCTTGAGGGTTTGCCGGAACCCCATATCCGACAGCATGGAGCCTAGCTGGACAGAGCATCGTCGAGGACCAGGACAGATGGGACCAGCGGCGACGGCTCGCTGGAGGAACCCTAGCGCTGCATGTAGGGGATCGAGGTTGGGGGAAAGGGGAGAGGAGATGCAAGCGGGCAGGGCAATGAACGCCTGCGTGTTTGTTTTTTACTTGAGGGTCGGGTGTGAAGCGGGTGTGAGCAATTGCATTTTGAGTGTAATATAGGCAGACAACAGAGTCATTTCACTATCCCCCTTCCCTTCAATTTTTAGTGAGCTTCTCCTCGAAACACCCCCCCTCCAAAGAGAAATAAGTTAAGCCCAAGCCCATAACTCAAAAAATGACTTATTTACATCTTTTATGGCTTATTTTGATAATAAGCTCTAAAAAGGTGGAATAGAACTGACCCTTAAACTGCAATTCAATTGTGCGTGCAATGATGAATCACTCCTGCCTGCTATAGTGTACATTTAGGCATCATCATACATGGGATAACCTAATACATGTGCATTACATTGTAGAATCTGGAATATGCAATGTTTATGTTAGTTCATACGTTTCACATGATGTTTAAACGCCCCTTAAATCCGGTCAGTCAAGTGATGGTCTTTAAGCCTCCTTCTTTGCTTCTTTTCTTGATATGTAAGATTTGCTCACACATCTGTTCAATTGCTTGTTTGTCTCAACCATCCATACTAGGACTGTTTGCTTTGATTACTTGTTGTTCTTGACCTAACACTATAACAGAGCTTGTCAACGATTTAAACACTAAGGGCTACTGTAGTGGGGGCTTGCCTAACTCATAGGTGACATAAAGGTTTGGTTGTACACTAAAGTAGGTTCTCCAAGAGTACCTGGAGATCTAGTTCGAAGGTATGCCTAGTTTTTACATAGTGCACACGTAGTAAATGCTCATTTCATTGTGTGCAAGTGCAAGAGATGTGGCATGTTTCATTATGTGGTGTTGTTTTGTTATAATCTCATCCTATTGTGTTGTTCACAGTCTGGAAAGTATGCATATTTATCTTCCAAGGAGACGAGTAACTAGTTTGTGTCACCTTGCAGAGCGGGTGCAATGAAGATAAGATTGAGGATTTCCATGTACAAGATGTTAGGAAGGAGCCTGGCAAGAGAAAAAGGAGGAGCGCCGAGCCTATTCAACCAGTTAAGGTAATTCACTGTATCCAACTCAACAGTTCAATTGCTTGTTTGTTTCAGGCATAGTTAATTTGCTCTTTTCAATTGCTTTATTTGTCCTCGATTAATGAGATGCCCAAACAATGATGCCTCATGTTGGGTACTTGTATAACTATTAGTTGACATAATTAAAGGCCTTACCATTTAATTACTCTGGTGAAGTGTGCCTGAAGCTTTGAAGTCTATTAACCAACTATTACTGCATGAGGCTCACAAATCTAGTTTATACTAGGCTAATGAGTACATAGTTTTGCTTGCTGTAGTAGGTTTGTATGAATCCATCTGCTGTTCATTATGCTCCCTAAGACTTTAATTGAGCTACAGAATGGCCAACTGCTTGCTTACTTATACACAACATGTTGTCTAAATTTGTAACTTGTCTGTATTTTGGATTTGGCCCCAACATCATGCTCCTCTAGTGAGCTAAGAGAGATTTATGTATACGGGCTGCACAAACTACCATTTTTGTAATTTTTAAAATATCACATGCTTATGCTTCATGGCGTGTAACATTATTGTTAGTCCTGTTTTGCCATGTACAAAATAGTTTGTCTTGCTTGCTTCACTGTTGTAAATATATTTTTGCCCTAGTCATGTGTACTTACAGAAACATTTCGGGATGAAGTGACATCAACACAAAGATCTGCGAGCAGTGCGGAATGGCCGTTACCAAATGATTATAGATTGGAATTGGAATGTGCTGATGTTCTCGAGCATCAACTAGAGGTGGCAAGACAATGTGTACATGATTCTTAACGTACAATGAACAAGTTGAGACTGGACTTGCAGGTATTAGATGCAGGAGTCAAAAAATGAAACGAGACACTGAGGTAACCATGAAGGAATTGGAGATTTTGCAGACTGAAATTTGTGCTATCTGAATCTGGCTAATCCTATTTTCTGAAGAGATTATAGTTCAAATGGTAAGTTCTGTTGATGTGTGTCCATGATGTATGAGCTTTATTTGTCCAATGTATGTAATTTGTTGTTTGTGTATGCTTTATTATCACTGTTGCCGAACTATAATGCCCAGTGGGTATATTCTCCTATAATTTCTTTATTGTATAGTGTAGGATTATTCTACATCTCTATGCCTTAGTCTTTTTATTGTATAGTGTATGTTTTTTAGAGGTGATAGGATAGAGTAGGATAATTCTTGAATATGCTATATCATTGAAACGGGGGCCAACACGCCCAAACATTTCCTGGACGCCATACAAACGAACAAACATGTGTAGTCAAAGTGGGCCTTAATTGGGCTGGTCAAAATAATATTTAGTGGTTCCCAAATGATGTGGCCCACCGTAACAACGACTCTTAGCAGGCCGTTAACGGGCCAAAAGCTCGATAGGGCCATATAAATGGAAATGGCCCACGGGCCTCTAGCAGGCCGAAATAAATGTCAATTTTGTCTCGGCCCTTGTACTTTACGGGCGAGTAAGAGGCCGAAAGTGTTATGGGCCAAAGGAGGCCCAATTTGCAAACTAGGCTTTTAACAGGCCGAAAGTCGCATCGGGTTGAAATTTTGGTCTGCGAAACGTGGGCCCCTAATGGACCAAAAGTCAAAGGCCCAACTGTTGTGCAGGCCGTTAACAGGCCGAAAGACAAAATGGGCTAGGAATTGGCCCATTTACCAAATTGGCCGAGGTCAGGCCTAAAGTCACAACGGGCTAGAATTGGCCCAACTGCAGAATGGGCCGAGAAAAGGCCGAAAGACGTTCTGGGTCGTTAATGGGCTGGAACTGACGGTGGGTTACTAATAGGCCGAAAGAAGCTCGGGCCGTAATTGGGCCCAAAGACATAGTGGGCTGTTAACGGGCCGAAATTGACGATGGGCTGGAAATTGTCAAATCTAGAATGGGCCTTTGATGGGCCGATTCTGTGTAACTTGTATGGGTCATGCTTGTGAATGGGCCTAACTCAAGTAGGCCGCTAATGGACCGGCCCACTTATTTTGACAGGCCCGGCCTTTTTACCTAATTTGGACACTGTTGGGCCAAGACACGTGTCGACGTATCATAGTCTCGTTCCATCCATTCGTTGGATGACAACTGTCTGAACGCCGGGCCGACACGTGGATCTGTCGGCGAATGAGAATTTTACACGTGGAAAATCCCAATTGGTCGGTGCTGTTAACGGGTTATCAGATCCAAACCGGAACCCGATAGCTTAACGGCCACCCGTTACGGTGGATGCCATGTGTTGGTTACCCTTGACGAAAGAACTTCTATGACGCACGATTTATCTTCATGGAAGTGGACACTTATGTGATGATAATTTTTGTAATGTCATGGAACACTTCTACGACAGCACAGGTATGACTATCTTAATTCTGTCATAAAATCATCATGGATGTACATGCATGACAGAAAACGCGACCTACTGTGACAAACACGTATCATCACGGAAGTGTATTTTTTGTAGAGGATGGAGATCATAACGATGCTTTGGAGATGGAGATCAAAAGAAAAAGATGATGATGGCCATATCATGTCACATATTTTTGATTGCATGTGATCTTTATCTTTTATGCATCTTATTTTTCTTAGAACGACGGTAGCATTATAAGATGATTCCTTGACAAAATTTCAAGGTAAAAGTTTTCTCCCCGAGTATGCACTATTGGCAAAGTTCGTCGTTTCGAACCTCATGATGATCGGGTGTGATAGACTCTAAGTTCACATACAACGGGTGTAAGACAGCTTTGCACATGCAGAATACTTGGGTTAAACTTGACAAACCTAGCATGTACAGACATGGTCTCGGAACACTGGGACCGAAAGGTCGAACATGAGTCATATAGTAGATATGATCAACATAGAGATGTTCACCATTGATCACTATCCCATCTCACGTGATGATCGGACATGGGTTAGTTTATTTGGACCATGTATCACTTAGATAACTTGAGGGATGTTTATTTAAGTGGGGGTTCATTAGTAATTTGATTAATTGAACTTATTTTATCATGAACTTAGTCCTGATAGTATTTGCATATATATGTTGTAGATCAATGGCCCATGCTACCGTTCCCCTGAATTTTAATGCATTCCTAGAGAAAGCTAAGTTGAAAGATGACGGTAGAAACTACACAGACTGGGTCCGTAACTTGAGGATTATCCTCCTTGCTGCACAGAAGAATTATCTCCTTGATGCACCGTTAGGTGACGGACCTGCTATAGGAGCTGAAGCAGACGTTTTGAACGCCTGGCTGGCTCGATCTGATGACTATGTCGGCATTCTGGGAATGGGGGTTCCCAGACTTGCCTGCTTGCAGCGTGGCTCAAAGGGGGCCCAGCACGGCCCATCTTCACCAACACAAACCCAAGACCCTCGCGAGGGGCCAAGCCTCGCGGGGCGGACGATGCGGAGCTTCCTCAGACACGACCTCGTCAGGCTGGCTCACGAGGATGCGGAGAGATCAAGGCGGGGTAACTCATGAGGTGCCCGTGACGCAAGCCATGACGACTCAGGGCACCAGGCGGGTGCCAGCCCGCGCAGCGTCCTCCTTTCCTCTTTGGTGCAAAGGCGGCAAGCGCAGCCGCGGAGTACCGAGGCGTCAGGCAAAGGTTTCCATTTCGGTGCAATGAGACCAAGACCAGGAGGACTACGAGATGGAGGTCACCGTGGAGCCCAAGACGGCGTCATCACCAGAGCTTTGCGCAGGCGAAGACTACTTTTGTCAGGATAGCTGATACTTGCTGTCCCCCTTCAATTAGCCCGCCATTGTTGGCTCCCTTCCTGCTCGATATTTGGGAAGACGACCAGGGCATCTATAAATAGGGCCAGCCACCCACATAGCAAAGGGTCGGTTAGCTGGAGGCTGGGAGAGAGAGAAGGTGACTGAACTCCGCCGAGCAGTTCATCGTCCCAGCCAAGAACAGACCCTCGCGAGGCTGTTCTCCCTTGTATTGTTCATCATCATCAGCCCAAGAGGCAATCCACACACCACACACTGAGTAGGGTATTACACCACAACGGTGGCCCGAACCAGTATAAACCCTGTGTCTCTTGTATTGTTCTTTCAGTAGTTTAGATCCTAGCATGGCGGAGGCGTGCAGGTAGGTAGGAGGCGAAATCTCCGTGCGCACCCCAGTGTTCGAACCTCAAGGGTCTGCCGGAACCCGAAATCCGACATTTGACGCGCCAGGTAGGGGTGCACCGGAATTCGTCTTCCACCGCTCCGTGCCCCGTCGCATCGTCATCATCATGCCCGGCGACCAGGAGGGCAACCCAGACCCATGGGCGGCATGGACCGCCCGCGCAGAGCCGTGTGCCTCGGGCGACCCCGTGCCCCAGGCAGCTCGCGGTCCGTAGGGCTCTGCGGGCCGCGGGTGATGCGGACAGGCTTCGACAGCTCTCACACCGCAGCAGGTGTGGTCGGCAGCAAGGGCCTCCAATCACGCCGCGACCACGACACCGTACACCTGACGGGAGTAGGCGAACTCGAGGGCCGCGCTCACGGTGGCCCGGGAGCTGCTGCAGTACAGACTGCTGGAGGGCGGCCGCGACGTGTTGCTGGAGCAGGTGGCAGAGCTCCTGGGCATCGCCGCCTCGGGGGCTCACCCCTTCTGCACCAAGCTCCCATCTCAAGCCCAGGGCGGCCCGCGCGGGGGCTCCGCGCGCGCCCGCGGGCTCCAAGGCTACTCCAACACCAGCGAGGCTGTCAGCACCGAACCGGCGGCGGCGTTGCCCCCGCTCCCGGTCCGCGAAGAAGAAGGACTCGACGCGACCCGTGGCCCCGGTGGACAGCCGCGCTGCCAACCCACGGTAGGCGCGTCAGGCAGGACCGCGTGGCACGGAGAGCACTACGGCGTGGCCTTCGGGATGACGGCGCCAGAGGAATACGTGCCCCTCATGATGGACCAAGGACACCCACACGAGGGCGAACAAGGCTCGCTCCTCAGCCCAAGCTGGGGGGGACGAGGCGCAAGAAGCCGAGCCCTTCCAGGAGTCCCGGGACGGCCCCACTGGGCACGCTGGAGGCAACGATTATTGGGTACCGCTAATTCTTCAGCAAGCATACGCTAACCATGGATCGCAGGAGGTGCAGGTTGCCATAGAGGCGAGCTGCCCCGCTCCCACAGTCTCCTACCCCTCAGGAGGAGGGCGCAGGGGGCTGTAGGAGAGGGGCAGGGATTCGACATCACCACCACGGCGTTCGGAGCAAGGCGTCCTCAGGAGGTAGGCCCTCCGCTGGGGAGGTGCCTTAGGGCCTGCCCCCGGCGGAGGACCTGTGGTCGTCGGGGGAACCGCTGGCGACCACTCTACCCCATCGGCGGCGTCCTGGTTTCCGGTCGTCGTTGATGGCACTAGAGTGTGGCGCAAGGCGGGGCCCTCTTCTGGCGATATGAAGCAAGGCCGGTACCTGTGAAGAAGGCCCAGTTCCTGTGAAGCTCGCCGCCCCGTGACACTCTAACGTAATAATGAGTGAGGCTGTACACGCCCCGGAGTCTCAGGGGTGCCGGCTTCAGGACCTGGGGCTCCCTCCCACGCCCAGTGGCAGCACTTAGCTCCGCGCTGGTGAGAAGACGTCCAAAACTAGACTAGGTGCCGAACGCGGCCTTTTGTTTGCTTTCGTTGCTCTTCCCTTTGGTTGTCGCTTTCCCCCGCTGGATTCAAGTTGGATTCGAATTTGAGATTTGCGTGTGTTCGGGGAAGGGGTGCTTAGTCTCGTTCGAGCGATTTCTCGCGTTTTGGTTACCACTTCGCCTCAGCTGCCGCCCCTCGCGAGCCGTGTCAGGCCTAGCTTGCGCGCAGCCCAGACTGCCGCCGCCGCCGCGTCCTCTCAGGAGGGTGTTTTACTGCAGATCCTACGGATTCAATCAGGGGACGCTCAGGACACCACAACCCCCCGCGGGCTGCCTCAGGGTCAGCACGGAACAAAGGTAAACTAGCCGACCAGCGTGTCGCTTAAGCCAGCCACTAGGTGCGGGCGCATGGACAATGTAGCGTCTACTGATACGACGAACACAAGTTTTACATGAGGGGCTCCCCCTCCAAAATGCTCTCACAGTCATCAGGCCAAATCCTGAGTTCTATTCATGGAGGGTAAGGAAGCAGGAACGATGCACAATCAGTCGGACGAATCCCCCAATGCGTCCTCAGGAGCACCACTAGAGCCGTTGCTGGCGTCGCTGAACTCGCCATCGCTGTCCGCATTGCCGCCAACGGCGCCAGAGCCGTCCATCACGCCTCCCTCGTCAGCCGCCACGATCACGTCGTCGTTGTCCGAGGCGAAGGCCCAGATAAGGGCGTCCACATTGTCTTCCACCCAGTGCGCCAGCTCGCCTCGGACGGCCTGGGGGACTGGGGCGATGGCGGCGTCAAAATCAATGTGGGGATCCATGTTCCGGAGGTGGCTGAAGACGCGAGAAAAGGCGCGCCTGACCAGGGCTCGGCTCCTCTCCTCCACCAACCTGTCAGCCCTGATCGACCGCGCCTCCAGCTGCGTCACCACGTCAGTGAAGAACTGAAGATTGCCCGCGTAGTTGACTGTGTGCGGCTCGCCGACGGTCTCCTCGCAGATGTTGCCCAAGGCCGCGTTGGCCCTCTCCCGGAGCATGGTGAGCATGGGGCCGTGCTCATGCTCCAGGATCCGCCGCTGACGTATCTCGTCCGTGTTCTGGCGCGCGACGGCCTCAGCCTCCTCCACCCGCTGGCGAAGAAGGAGCACCTCAGCCTGGGAGGTGGTTAACTCACCTTGCGCCACCTCAAGGGCGGCCCGGGAAGCATCGGCCCACCGCGTCACCTCCTCCAGCTTGGCCCTCAAGGCGGTAGTCCTGCCTTCAGCTTCGGCCCGGATCAACCCCAGCTTCTCCTCGAAATCGTGCTCGAGGTTCAAATGCGCCATCGCCACCCGACGTCCGACCTCCTCCAGGACACGGGCTTCCTGTGCAGCAACATCACCCTCCGCCTGCGTCACCAGGCGCTCCCTCGTCTCCAGACGCTCGTACTCACGGGTACGTTCGGCGGCTTCCAACGTCAGCGCCTCCTCACGCTTCTGGAGCTCTGCTGAGTCGCCAGAGGCCACCTTCATCGACGCGAGGGCTGCCTCGTGCAGCTCCACCTGCTCCTCCAGCGAGTGGCACCAGGCCAGGAGCTCCCGAGCCCGCTCCTCCACAGCCGTTCGCCGCCGGTCAGCTTCCCGAGCCTCCTTAGCGGCCCGAGACTGGGCCTCCCGAGAGGCCACCAACGACGCCTTGGCCTCTGCTTCATCAAGATCGCGCTGATGGCGCGCAAGGGCGATGGCGCCCTCCAGCTCGCGCCTCTCTGTAGCCAGGCGCAGGCCCTCGGCCTCAAGGCGCGCGTCTTCATCAGCAAGCTCCTCACCAAGCAGGCTCACTGCGTCAGTCGCCCTTCGAAGGAATCCTTGGCGGAGAGCGCGACGCTCCCGAGTGCACTCGAGCACGTCTTCCATACCATCATCTGCCCCAAGCAAGCGTCGGGGGCCGCGAGTCAGCACTCCCCCTCCGGGCTGGGGGCTGGCACCCTCGCAACGGCCGGGCACGCCGCATCAGAAACCTGGCCTGGGGCCAGCCCGTTGACGGTGTCCTGGACTAGGGGGTACTCACCACGTCGTCTCCCGATCTATTAGATTGGGCCGAGGACCCCGTGGCCGCATACTTATGGGCCAGTTCGGACGGCTGCCGCATACAAGGAAGATTCCACAAGACTTGGCGATCAAGACAAGGACTTCTCCCCACCGGCGTATTCGGCTAGGACTCTTGTTAACCTAGGCCTCTGGTGCATTATATAAACCAGGGCCAGGCTAGTCAATAAATCAACAATATATACAACAATCATACCATAGGCTAGCTTCTAGGGTTTAGCCTCCTTGATCTCGTGGTAGATTTACTCTTGTACTACCCATATCATCAACATTAATCAAGCAGGACATAGGGTTTTACCTCCATCAAGAGGGCCCAAACCTGGGTAAAACATCATGTTCCTTGCCTCCTGTTACCGTCGATCCTAGACGCACAGTTCGGGACCCCCTACCCGAGATCCGCCGGTTTTGACACCGACATTGGTGTTTTCATTGAGAGTTCCGCTGTGTGATCAACAAAAGGATCGATGGCTCGCCTGCAGATCAACTGCGACTTCGGCATCTTAGTCACCAGCTTGACTGGTCACCTTGGTTCGACCAAGAATTGCTCCCCGTGTTCGGATCACCATGTTCGGACGAGGGCCTTCATCAAACATCAACTCCGATCTCTATCAAGATCATGGAGGAATCATCTATGGAGCTCAGGGGCTAAACGTCAACATTGCCCTCAAGCAACCGTGCTGTTTTTCCGAACAGCGAACGCGTATCCGCCACCACCGCCTGCTCGAGCATCGCTTTAATGATCGCTTCAGTGGAATTGTGCGGAATTGAGTCTACCACAACCCTGGAAAATTTCGTCGAGTTCCGATGGAGGAATCTCTGGCAATCCACGATATACCGGAGCCCTATCAAATCTGGACGGGAATTTGGATGAGTTTAGGGCGTGGTGTACAGCTTCTAGCTCGGACGTCCTTTGGAAGATCCATCCGTTGATCGGCTGCGGAATTCCTATATCTACCACCTCTCAAAATTTCGGCTCGATCCGACCTCCCAAACTCCGGGAACCTTCCGATTAGTGCATCACTTTTCGGATCTGTTTTCTGTGCGAAAACGAATCCGACCCGAGTTCATCTTTTTTATGAACAGGATTTCGGACATCCCTTTTGAAGGAAGTTTTGTATGGGGTATTGTGTTTTGTTCCCGAACACATCCCACTAACTGTAAGATCTTTTGAATATGATCTTCTACATCATGCTGGTGTCAAACCAGTCCGGCAATATTACTCCATGGCTGCCGACCTGCGCTAGACACGGCGTCACTTTGTTGAGCCGAGCTCAACTTCTTCGGATCATCATCTCGGCAAGCCGAACAAGAGCCCGGCATCACGAAGGATAAATCATCACCAACATTGCCGGCCCACGGATTACACAGAGCGGGCATACCGGCATCGCCGCACGGTCGCTTCATCAAGCCGGCATCGACCACGTCATGACCTGCATCGACAGGGCCGCACTATTGCTTTTTCAAGCCGGTGTCCGTCACGCCGACCTACTTGGACATCTCGGCTAGACCGTGGCTTCGCCATCTCTTCATCAACCTACTCCGGACACTTCGGTGTCACTAGCCGACCAGCTCCGTCACGTTAGCTCGACCGAGGGCTTTGCCTCGGCGAGCCAACCTTTGTCAGCATTGCCATGCTGTCGTTTTATCACCCATCAGGCAATGGGTGTGCGGATCGAGTCCCAATTTTGGGAATCACCTTCCTTCGGATTGCTACAACAAATAAACCAGGTGCTATTAATCCCAGTATTTCTTGCTTGTTTGGGTTCATTTTTCCCAAGGAATTATTACTCTGGTTTGTCCATCATATGTACATAGGTCCATCAAATGGTGGCCGCATTAACGACAGTCGCATGGTGGTTCGGTCAGTTTCTGTACATAGTCCGGCAAACACCGCGTCCGAAGCTCGGACTGACCTATGAATTCAGGCTTTGTCACGCCTTTACCACATCACGCCGACGCCCTGCATCGACATTCGCTTCGGCGCTAGGCCATATTTCTTTTATTACTCACTTTGCATAAATTGTTTATTATGCAACATTTTTTTATCATTATTACTATTATCTCCGGTTTGCACTATTTTTTGTGCACAAGAAAATGATCCGGGGACTTCGGCGTCACTCTGCCGGTCTGCATTGACCGTGCTATGTCACCACTTCGGCGTGTCGAGCTCTCCGCTCCGCCACCTCGGGACCGGCTTGGGGGATGGAACCTTGCCCCGCATCAAGCTCGGACCACGTCATCAATACCGAACACATTAACCAGCTAAGTTGCCTTCATGCTCAAAGTTTTAAATTTTTAACTTGTGTTCGGCTTGACCAAGCATTATAATTTTTTGGAAAAAAGTTGCTTGTAAAATTTTTTCCTTGTCCAAACTTTGTTTGTGACGCATAAATTCAAATACCCCGTTTACTTGGGGGCTTCCTTTATGAAGCTTTTCCTGTTGCATATGATTATACTTGTACGGCTTCGTTCCTTGTTCGTGTATTACGCCACAATATGCACCACATTGACTTAAGCGATTTGCAAGCTGGGTTGCCTCGCTCCTGTGTTTACCCCTACGTTCCCGATTGTTCGGCTAGGGAGTAAAGGGAGCACCTCTGCGATTGTCACGATCGGGTCACCCGAGCCGAACCTCAGACTGGGTGAAGCCGAAAGGTAGCACTCTTATAGTTATTCAATGATGGTCGGCACACAACGGAACTCATGAGTACAAAAAATCTATTGCACAAGTCTCATAATAACAATGAGCACCGAAGAAAGGTATCGGTGGGGGTACTATTTTCTTCGAAGATGCTTCTTACTCTTCGCAGTAATATAGCATAAGTTCCCTGAGCGTGCTTTGTCTGTTACAGCCTTATGGCCTGATTGCCTGGTTATTGGAAACACCCTCGATATTCTCGACCGATGGAGTACATAACACTTTTCGGTCCTTAACCGAAGAGGGAGAAGCCGACGGTCGGTTAAGACGCGTTTAAAGTTCGGTTGAACATAGATATGATATAAGTACGTCGGTACATGCAATCATTCTTCTACCCAAGTCACTTGGGGGCTCTTAAGTTTATTTGAGCTGTTTTATAATAAGTGTTCTTCTTCTTAGTCGTTGCAAAGTTTTACTATTATTATTATCTATCACTCCTTTTTTCGACACGAGCGTGTGGTCACTAGTCGGGGAGCCTAATTTCTCTCTCAAAGCCGCTAGAGTTTAGTTTGCTAAACTGGCCTAATGAGAAGTACTCCGCCCTCGGGATAGGAGGTTGAAGCCGTAGGCTGACCCGCTCGAAGTCTTGAGATAGGATGTGTCATGTTAAAGGATGACAGAAGCACTTCTTTTTTCTAAGACCAATTTTCAGATTGGCACCGAACACTTGATCTTGTTCGGACGTCATGTTTTTACTGACGTTTCTTGGTTTTCCAAGCTTTTTGGCACTTTTAAACTATTTGTGCTTTTCCAGCATTAGTCTCGCAGTGCAACGCCGGACACCTTTAGGGATTCGGCAAAGACATTCTCAGATATTGCTATATATGCATCGGTTTCGAATTGTGTCTTCGGTCAATAGTTGGGTTGCCCGGCTCCTACACTTGCTTCCTATGTTCCATTTTGTTCGGCTAGGCGTGCAAAGGGAGAACCACTGCGATTGTGCTTCCAGCTCACATGGTTAAGCACCTTAGTGGAGAAAGCCGAAAACTGACTGTCACAATAAGCGTAAACTGGTCAGCGATCCGATGACTATGACGGGCCATTCATAACATTGGCCGAAGTGTTTACGGCTTGACCTCGACTGTTGCCGAACACTACCGGGGGCTATTAACTGGCCTCCCAAACTAAATCCTCGATATTTTGCTCTTACATTCATGCTGAGGTTTCATGATCATGCTTAGCATGACAACCCAAAGAAAGGAACCGATAGCGGGACTATTTTCTTTGGAATACATTTCTTCTGTTAAACAATAATATAACATATCTCTCTGCGTACCTTTGTTTATAAAACCGTGTGGCCAAATTGCCTTGTTTGTCGTAAATCTTTGCCCTCATAAAGGCTTTATAAAGTAGGACAAACACTGCTCGGCTCCTGGCTGAGGAGGTGGAAGCCGATGGTCGGTCAATAAAGTTTTGTACAATGCGAATCCGAGCATTAATGACGTAAAGTACTTGGATACATAGAGTCATTACACATAATTTGTGATTTTACTATGGATATCGATCCTTAATTCGGCCACCCGTGCCCGCATTAAGGCTCGGGGGCTACTGGGCTTCGGGCTTATTATTTACAAATATTAAAGGGGCACATCGATCCCCTGATCTGGTGTTGCCACCCGACTAGTGTCTCGGGGGCTACTGCATTGCCTGTTCAATGTAGACAATTTTATGTGCAATATAGTTTCCGAGGAGATTTTGATCCTCGGGTTGGTCGGCCGCACCCAACCTGAGTCTCGAGGACTGAGCACGCCACTTTTAGTGTCCCGAAGTATTCTGCCGAGCTAGGACTTGATCCTCAGGCCGATTTTGCAAATCAACCTGAGTCTCAGCGGCCACTGGGATCAGCGGTCTTATGTCATCCTTCATGTGCATCTCGGGTTTTAGACCGATACACACCTTGAGGGCTACTGGCTATATATCTCGGCAGAGAATGAATTGCACCAATAAAAAATATTGACAAAAAATCGGCCCATAGTCGGGGTGGTGCACCACCTCGGAAGCAGTCCGGCATAAAGCTCGGGCGCTAGTGGCTGGCTCCATAGAGGGCATTTTCGGCATTAAGCTCGGCTAAACTCCTTTAACTTTTTTGAACCAAGGTGATATGACACCTCGGATATAGTCCGGCATTGGAGCCTGGACACAGTCCGGCGTTGGAGCTCGGGTATATTTCGGCGTTGGAGCTCGGATATACAGTCCGTTCTTGGAGCTCGGATACATAGTCCGGCGTTGGAGCTCGGATACATTCCGGCGCTAGAGCTGGGAAGCGGTCCGGCATTGGTGCTCGGCTGCAAAAGATACCTCGAATGCAGTCCGGCGTTGGAGCTTGGACGCAAGAGGACCCTGCCTCCCAGGAACAACTTCAAACCCGAGGTGTGGCATAAAAATAAACAAGGCATTGACAAAGGCCGGAAACTTAAAGGGGCTCCTCGGATACCCGACGTGTAAACTCGTCGAATGCATTTCGGCGATACTCAAGATCGAAGATAAAGAAGATTTGTTGAACCAGTTTTCAAGACCGGCAACCGAAGATGAAGAACAGTTCGAAAGAATCGAGGAGCGTCCCTAACTTGAAGACCGGTTCAGGGGGCTACTGACGGTGTCCTGGACTAGGGGGTACTCACCACGTCGTCTCCCGATCTATTAGATTGGGCCGAGGACCCCCGTGGCCGTATACTCATGGGCCAGTTCGGACGGCTGCCGCATACAAGAAAGATTCCAGAAGACTTGGCGATCAAGACAAGGACTTCTCCCCACCGGCGTATTCGGCTAGGACTCTTGTTAACCTAGGCCTCTGGTGCATTATATAAACCAGGGCCAGGCTAGTCGATAAATCAACAATATATGGAACAGTCATACCATAGGCTAGCTTCTAGGGTTTAGCCTCCTTGATCTCATGGTAGATCTACTCTTGTACTACCCATATCATCAATATTAATCAAGCAGGACGTAGGGTTTTACCTCCATCAAGAGGGCCCGAACCTGGGTAAAACATCGTGTTCCTTGCCTCCTATTACCATCGATCCTAGACGCACAGTTCAGGACCCCCTACCCGAGATCCGCCAGTTTTGACACCGACACCCGTCCTCAGGAGAAGAGCGCAGGAAGCACCTCAGCCAATCGTAGTCCACGACCAGGCGAGAAGCCCATGGCAGGCTGGCTATGCCATGAGAAGGCCCGCGAAGGAGGATCGCGAGGTGCGCGGGGCCACGATACGCCTCGGGATGGTTCGCATCTTCGATCGCCCTCACCACAAGGGCTCCGCTGCTCTGATCGCTCGAGGACGGTGGAGGGGGCGATGTCAAAGGGGACGGCTCCTCAGCCGTCTCCACATGCTCGGCTGGAAGAGGCCTGCGGAGCAAGGGTTAGTACAAGTAAGAGAAGGATCGGGAGCTGGGAAAGGAGAAGGCTAACTCATCAGTGGGGAAGTACTTCCTACGCTTCAACAGGCGACAAGGGTAATCTTCGCCCATGGCCTCCCTTCCCTCCGGAGAGCCCCAAAGTCCACGCGGAACCGACCCAAGAGTTGGGCGCATGGATCAACCTTCGACGAAGACGGAGCGTCAAGGCGATCTGCGGCAGGGGCGCCTGCCTGATGCGCGCTGCCAATCGCCTCCCCAAGAGACGAAGCTGGAGCCTCAGGGGCCCCAGTCGCAGGCGCTGAGGGCAGCTGCTCGTCACCCTCAGCCTCAGTGGCACGGGCCCCAGGAGCTGCTTCCTCATGAGCTTCGCCCGTCGCTGTCACCGCGCCGGGAGCCCCCTCGGCCTCTGGCGCCTCGTGCCTCCCTGCTCCGCCACTCGAGGATGAGTCGCCTTGGCCGACTGGAAGGGAAGTCACCACCACTGGGTTCTCGCGAGGCCCCTGAAGGCCGGCTGGGCGCGGCCCCCACTCATTAAAGACAGGCATCTGCTTCACAAAGTCGCCCCTACTCTGGCAGAGGTACAGCAAGGCCCCTCCCTGCCGGACGCTGCCGGGGTTGGGGTGCCTAGCCAGGGTCAAGAGCGCCGTCCTCAGCACCTCAGGAGCCAGGTCCTCTTCCTGGAGCCTCATACGATCCTCGCGCCCACGGAAGGCCCACATCCGGCGAGAGTGGCGTTGAAGAGGAGCAACGCGGCATAGCAGGAACTCCTTCACCACCTTGGGCGCTGTCACGCCAAGCGACCTCAAGAGCGCGAAGCGGCGCCAGACGAAGACGAGCCGGGGGCTCTCAGGCGTCTCCTGGCCCCAGCCTGAATTGGGGATAGCAGGCGAGGTCGGCTCCGATAGCAGGGGGCTGGGCACCCCGGCATCCACATACAGCCACCGCTCGCGGAACCCAACCGCGGGCAGGGGGAGCTTGAAGTCAATCCCAGAGGCCGCAGTCTCAGACGCGGCAACGAAGCTCACGCAAGCCCAGCATTGGGTAGGGTCGAGAAGATGCAACGAGAAGAAGTGGCGCAGCAAGGCAACCGAAGGAGGGATGCCCGCCATAGCTTCGCAAGCGAAGGCGAAGACCGAAAGGAGGGTGATGGATTCAGGACTCAGATGCATCATGTGGATCTGGTAGTGGGAAAGCACGGCATTGAAGAAATCGGAAAAGGGAGGAACCAGACCCACCCACAGGGCGTCGGCAATATACGGGACTTCGGTGGCTATCTTGTCGATGGAGAAGTGGGACATGGGCCGTGCCATCGTCCTCCTGCATTCATTGAAGATGGTGGCTAGAGCCAAGCTGACCTTGCCCAAGCCCTCGGCAAGGGCCGCCAACGGCGGCGGGCAAGGCGGAGACACGGGTTTCTTCCCTCTCCCCTTCTTCGTCGGAGCCATGGCGATGGGAGGGGGGGAAGGTTCGAGATCAGATTGAAAACAGAAGCCGGAGTTCGAGCGGAGGAAGGACAGAGGACACTCGAGCAACAGAAAAGGGAACAGCTGTGTACGACTACTGGTCCGCCTAGCGTGGTGCAAAATAAGGAGGGCGTGTGGGAACAGTGCCGCCCACGACCAATGAACCGCCGTGCGGCGCCTAAGGCCGCAGGCTGTTAGGGCCCGCGGTGCTTCGCTCTTGCCCTTCCGCCTCCCTGCACGGCCAAGTCCGGGCGCGCCTTGGGCCCGGGGGCTACTGTCGGCGTTCTAGGAATGGGGGTCCCCAGACTTGCCTGCCTGCGGCCTGCGCGTGGCTCAAAGGGGGGCCCAGCACGGCCCATCTTCACCAACACAAACCCAAGACCCTCGCGAGGGGCCAAGCCTCGCGGGGCGGACGACGTGGAGCTTCCTCAGACACGGCCTCGTCAGGCTGGCTCACGAGGAGGCGGAGAGATCAAGGCGGGGTACCTCACGAGGTGCCCGTGACGCAAGACATGACGACTCAGGGCGCCAGGCGGGTGCCAGCCCGCGCAGCGTCCTCCTTTCCTCTTTGGTGCAAAGGGGGCAAGCGCAGCCATGGAGTACTGAGGCGTCAGGCAAAGGTTGCCATTTTGGTGCAATGAGACCAAGACCAGGAGGACTACGAGACGGAGGTCACCGTGGAGCCCAAGACGGCGTCATCACCAGAGCTTTGCGCAGGCGAAGACTACTTTTGTCAGGATAGCTGATACTTGCTGTCCTCCTTCAAATTAGCCCGCCATTGTTGGCTCCCTTCCCGCTCGATATTTGGGAAGAGGACCAGGGCCTCTATAAATAGGACCAGCCACCCATAGAGCAAGGGGTCGGTTGGCTGGAGGCTGGGAGAGAGAGAAGGTGACTGAACTCCGCCGAGCAGTTCATCGTCCCAGCCAAGAACAGACCCTCGCGAGGCTGTTCTCCCTTGTATTGTTCATCATCATCAGCCCAAGAGGCAATCCACACACCACACACTGGAGTAGGGTATTACACCACAACGGTGGCCCGAACCAGTATAAACCATGTGTCTCTTGTGTTGTTCTTTCAGTAGTTTAGATCCTAGCATGGCGGAGGGGTGCAGGTAGGTAGGAGGCGAAATCTCCGTGTGCACCCCAGTCTTTGAACCTCAAGGGTCTGCCGGAACCCGAAATCTGACAGACTTCTCTATAGTTCATTGTGCCATGCTTTACGGCTTAGCACCGGGACTTCAAAGACGTTTTGAATGTCATGGAGCATATGAGATGTTCCAAGAGTTTAAGTTAATATTTCAAGCAAATGCCCGGGTTGAGAGATATGAAGTCTCCAACAATTTCTATAGTTGTAAGATGGAGGAGAATAGTTCTGTCAGTGAACACATACTCAAAATGTTTGGGTATTATAATCACTTGACTCAGCTAGGAGTTATTCTTCCAGTTGATTGTGTCATTGACAGAGTTCTTCAATCGCTGCCACGTAGCTACAAAGGCTTCATGATGAACTATAATATGCAAGGGATGAACAAAACAATTCCCGAGCTCTCCGCAATGCTTAAGGTCGCGGAGGTAGAAATCAGGAAGGAGCATCAAGTGTTGATGGTTAACAATACCACTAGTTTCAAGAAAAAGGGCAAGGGAAAGAAAGGGAACTTCAAAAAGAATGGCAAGCAAGTTGCCACTCCCGGGAAGAAGCCCAAAGCTGGACCCAAGCCAGAAACCGAGTGCTTCTACTGCAAAGGGAGTGGTCACTTGAAGCGAAACTGCCAGAAGTATTTGGCAGATAAGAAGGATGGCAAAGTGAACAAATGTTATTGATGTGTACCTTACTAATGCTCGTAGCAGCACCTAGGTATTTGATACTGGTTCGGTTGCTCATATTTGTAACTCAAAACAGGAGTTGCGGAATAAACGAAGATTAGCTAAGGATGAGGTGACGATGCGCATCGGGAATGGTTCCAAGGTCGATGTGATCACCGTCGGCACGCTACCTCTACATCTACCTTCGGGCTTAGTTTTAGACCCGGATAATTTCTATTTGGTGGCCGCGTTGAGCATGAACATTATATCTGGATCTTGTTTATTGCGGGACGGTTATTCATTTAAGTCAGAGAATAATGGTTGTTCTATTTATATGAATAATATCTTTTATGCTCATGCACCCTTGAAGAGTGGTCTATTCTTGTTAAATCTCGATTGTAGTGATACACATATTCATAATATTGATGCCAAAAGATACAAAGTTGATAATGATAGTGCAACATTCTTGTGGCACTGCTGTTTAGGTCATATTGGTGTAAAGCGCATGAAGAAACTCCATGCATATGGGCTTTTGGAATCACTTGCTTATGAGTCATTTGATACTTGTGAACCAGCCTCATGGGCAAGATGACTAAAACTCGGTCCTCCGGAATAATGGAGCAAGCTAATGACTTATTGGAAATAATACATACCGATGTATGCGGTCCGATGAGTATTGAAGCACGAGGCAGGTATCGTTATTTTCTGACCTTCACAGATGATTTGAGAAGATATGGGTATATCTATTTAATGAAACACAAGTCTGAAACATTTGAAAAGTTCAAAGAATTTCAGAGTGAAGTGGGGAATCATCGTAACAAGAAAATAAAGTTTCTACGATCTGATCGCGGAGGTGAATATTTGAGTTACGAGTTTGGCCTTCATTTAAAACAATGTGGAATAGTTTCACAACTCACGCCACCTGGAATACCACAGCGTAACGGTGTGTCCGAACGTCGTAACCGTACTTTATTAGATATGGTGTGTTCTATGATGTCTCTTACCGATTTACCACTATGTTTTTGGGGTTATGCATTATAGATAGCTGCATTCACGTTAAATAGGGCACCGTCTAAATCCGTTGAGACGACACCGTATGAACTGTGGTTTGGCAAGAAACCTAAGCTGACCTTTCTTAAAGTTTGGGGATGCGACGCTTATGTCAAAAGGCTTCAGCCTGATAAGCTCGAATCTAAATCGGAGAAGTGTATCTTCATAGGATACCCTAAGGAAACAATTGAGTATACCTTCTACCACAGATCCGAAGGCAAGATATTTGTTGCTAAGAATGGGTCCTTTCTAGAGGAGTTTCTCTCGAAAGAAGTGAGTGGGAGGAAAATAGAACTTGATGAGGTAATTGTACCTGCTCCCGAATGGAAAGTAGCACATCACAGAAAACCATTCCCGTGATGCCTACACCAACTAGAGAGGAAGCTGATGATAATGATCATGAAACTTCAAATCAAGTTTCTACTGAACCTCGTAGGTCGACCAGAGCACGATACGCACCAGAGTGGTACGTTAATCATGTCCTAGAAGTCATGTTACTAGACCAAGGTGAACCTATGAACTGTGTAGAAGCTATGATGAGCCCAGATTCCGACAGATAGCTTGAGGCCATGAAAACTAAGATAGGATCCATGTATGAGAAAAAAGTATGGACTTTGGTGGAGATGCCCGATGATCGGCAAGCCATAGAGAATAAATGGATCTTCAAGAAGAAGACTGACATTGATGGTAATGTTACTGTCTACAAAGCTCGACTTGTCGCAAAAGGTTTTCAACAGTTCAAGGGGTTGACTATAATAAGACTTTCTCACCCGTAGCGATGCTTAAGTCCGTCTGAATCATGTTAGCAATTACCGCATTTTATGATGATGAAATCTGGCAAATGGACGTCAACACTGCATTCCTTAATGGATTTCTTAAAGAAGAGTTGCATATGATGCAACCATAAGGTTTTGTCGATCCTAAAGGTGCTAACAAAGTGTGCAAGCTCCAACAATCCATCTATGGACTGGTGCAAGCATCTCGGAGTTGGAATATATGCTTTGATGAGACGATCAAAGAATATGGTTTTATACAAACTTTTGGTGAAGCATGTATTTACAAGAAATTGAGTGGGAGCTCTGTAGCATTTCTGATATTATATATAGATGACATACTGTTAATTGTAAATGATATAAAATTTCTGGATAACATAAAAGGATACTTGAATAAGAGTTTTTCAATGAAAGACCTCGGTGAACCTGCTTATATATTGGGCCTCAAGATCTATAGAGATAGATCGAGACACTTAATAGGACTTTCGCCAAGCACATACCTGGACAAAGTTTTGAAGAAGTTCAAAATTGATCAGTCAAAGAAAGGGTTCTTGCCTGTGTCACAACGTGTGAAGTTGAGTCAGACTCAAAGCCCGACCACTGCAGAAGATAGAGAGAAAATGAAAGTCATTCCCTATGCCTCAGCCATAGGTTCTATCATGTATGTTATGCTATGTACCAGACCTGATGTGTGCCTTGCCATAAGTTTGGCAGGGAGGTACCAAAGTAATCCAGGAGTGGATCACTGGACAACGGTCAAGAACATCCTGAAGTACCTGAAAAGGACCAAGGATATGTTTCTCGTTTATGGGGGTGACGAAGAGCTCGTCGTAAATGGTTATGTCGACGCTAGATTCGACACTGATCCGGATGACTCTACGTCACAATAGGATACATATTTATATTGAATAGTGGAGCTGTCAGTTGGGGTAGTTCCAAGAAGAGTGTTATGGCGGGATCTACGTGTGAAGCAGAGTACATAGCTGCTTCGGAAGCAACAAATAAAGGAGGAGTTCATATCCGATCTGGGTGTAATACCTAGTGCATCTAGTCCGATGAAAATCTTTTGTGACAATACTGGAGCAATTGCCTTAGTAAAGGAATCCAGATTTCACAAGAGAACCAAACACATCAAGAGACGCTTCAACTCCATTCGTGAACAAGTCAAGGATGGAGACATAGAAATTTGCAAGATACATACGGATCTGAAGGTAGCAAACCTGTTGAATAATCCTCTTCCACGAGCAAAACATGATCAGCACCAAGACTCCATGAGTGTCAGATTCATTACAATGTAATCTAGATTATTGACTCTAGTGCAAGTGGGAGACTAAATGAAATATGCCCTAGGGGCAATAATAAATTTGTTATTTTATATTTCCTTATTCATGATAAAGGTTTATTATTCATGCTAGAATTGTATTGATCGAAAACTTAAATATATGTGTGAATACATAAACGAATACTGTGTCCCAAGTATGCATCTACTAGATTAGCTCGTTGATCAAAGATGGTTAAGGTTTCCTAACCATGGACATGTTTTGTCATTTCAGAACGGGATCACATCATTAGGAAAATGATGTGATGGACAAGACCCGTCCATTAGCTTAGCATAATGATCGTTCAGTTTTATTGCTATTGCTTTCTTATGTCAAATACATATTCCTTTGACTATGAGATTATGCAACTCTCGAATACCGGAGGAATGCCTTATGTTCTATCAAACGTCACAACAGAACTGGGTGATCATAAAGATGCTCTACAGGTATCTCCAAAGGTGTTTGTTGAGTTGGCATAGATCCAGATTAGGATTTGTCACTCCGAGTATCGGAGAGGTATCTCTGGGCCCTCTCGGTAATGCACATCACTATAAGCCTTGCAAGCAATGTGACTAATGAGTTAGTTGCGGGATGATGCATTACGGAACGAGTAAAGAGACTTGCCAGTGACGAGATTGAACTAGGTATGATGATATCGATGATCGAATCTTGGGCAAGTAACATACCTATGACAACGGGAATAGCGTATGTTGTCATTACGGTTCGACCGATAAAGATCTTCATAGAATAGTAGGAACCAATATGGGCATCCAGGTTCCGCTATTGGTTATTGATCAGAGAGGTGTCTCGGTCATGTCTACATAGTTCTCAAACCCGTAGGATCCACACGCTTAACGTTCGTTGACGATATAGTATTATATGAGTTATGTATGTTGGTAACCGAATGTTGTTTGGAGTCTGGGGCGAGATCACGGACATGACGAGGAGCTTCGGAGGTAAAGATTGATATATGGGATAATAGTGTTTGGTCTTCGGAAGGGTTCCGGAATTCACCGGAAGGGGTTTCGGATGGTTCCCGAAATGTGCTGGTGCGAGGACACTTTATTTGGGCCAAAGGGGAAAGCCCATGAGGTTTTTGGAAAGCGCAAAAGGAAGTTTTGCGGAGACCAGGGACCAGACGCTAGGAACCCTGGTGCCTGGTCCTGGAGTCCGACAAGGACTCTTGCCTTTCTGGCAAAACCGACTTTGAGGAGGCCTTTACTCCAAGTTTCGACCCCAAGGCTCAACAAATACAGGGCTAGCACCCAAGACACATCAAGATACACCAAGCCGTGTACCAGCAACCCTGTTGTCGGTGTCAAAACCGGTGGATCTTGGGTAGGGGGTCCCGAACTGTGAATCTAGGCCGGATGGTAACAGGAGACAGGGGACACTTTCTTTTACCCAGGTTCAGGCCCTCTCGATGGAGGTAATACCCTACTCCTGCTTGATTAATATTGATGATATGGGTAGTACAAGAGTAGATCTACCACGAGATCAAGGAGGCTAAACCCTAGAAGCTAGCCTATGGTATGATTGTTGTTTATGGAGTTGATCGCCTATGGACTACAACCCTCCGGTTTATATAGACACCGGATAGGGTTAGGGTTACACAGAGTCGGTTACAATGATAGGAGATCTTGAATATCCGCATCGCCAAGCTTGCCTTCCACGCCAAGGAAAGTCCCATCCGGACACGGGACGAAGTCTTCAATCTTGTATCTTCATAGTCCAGGAGTCCGGCCGAAGGTATAGTCCGGCTATCCGAACACCCCCTAATCCAGGACTCCCTCAGTAGCCCCCGAACCAGGCTTCAATGACGATGAGTCCGGCGCGCAGATTTGTTCGGCATTGCAAGGCGGGTTCTTCTCCAAATCTTGTGTACCTATAGGGATAATGTCTGATTTCTGTAATGTAGTCCTCTTCGGCTTCCATGCCCAATAATGGCCGTCTTCCACGTGTTCAAAAAAATGCGAAAAGCCGGGGCGTTTTTACATCCACACCCCTAGCCGTATAAACGAGCCGCCTATTTAACGGGATGGGGATTTAGGTCCAAACCACATCTTCTCCTTTCCGCGAGTTATCATCAGAGTGCTTCCAGCAAAGGTCCATTCCAACATGACCAGCCGTCGCAGCTCCTCCCCTCGCCCCTCCGGTCCCAAACCCGGGGACTGGGAGAGTTGCACCATCCCGCATAGCAAGTTAGCGTCACTTCAGGCCAAGGGATTCCTCCCTCAGGCATACATGGTCCCGGTCCGAGCCGGTCTCGCCTCCTATAATGGCGGAAAACAAGCGGAGAGCACCCCCAATCCTTCTAAAGGAGAGCGGGTGTGCCTCGTCCACTATCTAATAAGGGGACTGGGATTTCCAATTCACCCGTTTCTCCGCGGGCTTTTGGAGTTCTACGGCCTCCAGCTGCACCTTCTCACGCCCGCCTCCGTATTGCACATCGCAGGCTTCGTCGCCCTTTGAGAGCTATTTTTAGGCGTGGAGGCTCATTTCGCGCTGTGGAAGAGGTTATTCTGCTTGGTGCCCCGTTCTGAAAAGGGGTCTATATATCAAGTGGGCGGAGCCGAAGTATGGCGCATCGCCGGGACCAGATACCTATCCGGAACCCCAAAGAAGGCGTCCGAGGACTGGCCTTCGGAATGGTTTTACATAGATGAAGTCTCGCTACCAGACCCTATCCGGGTCGGTCTCCCTGAGTTCAACAGTGCTCCACTGAAGAAACGCTTGAGCTGGCGTCTTCGGAGCTCTCAGAGAGAAAGTGACAGAGACGTCCTTTACCTGATGGGCCGGATAAGACTGTTGGCTCATTCCGGACTAACCATGATTGGAGTCATGGCCGCATGCATTATGCGGGGGGTGCAGCCGCTTCAGTATAGAGGCCACCCCATGTGGGATTTCAACGGCGAGGATGACGCCACACGTTACGGTCGTAAGGGGCCGGACTCAGTCGCCGCCTTGGTAAAGATCTTATCCTTTTTGTATAAGGGAGAAAAGGAGGAATTCCTCTGCGTTAATCCGCAGGCCGGATTTACTATGTACGATCCTCCAAGTTGGGTAAGTGAATAATTGCGCTTGCCTGTTTGTTCTATACTCCCACGGTTAAATATGTAGTCTAACGACTTCAGTGCAGGAACTGCGACAGGAGGTAAAGGATATAAACAGCCGCCCTCCATAGCCTGAGGACCCAGAACGGTCCCTCGATCCGGACTCCGAAGAGGATCCGGACATATCGGTGGAGCTTATCGACGGGGTGTTCCATCAGCTAAGCAAGGACAATACCTTGGTAGCCATCACGGCTGATTACCCAGGGTTAATCCCGGCCTCCCAGGTGACAGAAACCGGAGTCTCATTCCCTCGAGAGAGATTGCACTCTCGCGTGTTCCGGTGTTTCTGACGACAACCGTGTTTTGCAGGGGAGTTTTCCAAGGCAGGAGGCCGAACCTGCAGCGGCCAGCCAACGAGGGGCCGCAGGGCCCCGTGGGGAAAAAAGGAATGTAGTCCGGACTGAGATGCCGGTGCAAAGGTATAGTGCACCCTCTGTTTCCCTCGTGTTATTCTGTCAGGGCATATTAACGTTCGTGCTATCTTCAGAATGAAGAGACCTCGCCGGACTACATCCGGAGAGGTTGCCAATCGCGCCTCCACCAGCCAGGCTCCAACGGCTGGCCAGGAAGCGGAGGCGAGCACAAGGCGCGTACCGGACGCTCCTCCGACAGAGGATGAGGACAGGCTGTCTGCCATGAATTCTGAAGTGGAGAGTGCCATGAATCACAGGCGTCGCCGTACAGTTCTACGCGACACTTGTTTCTCCCAAGAGGCTTTAGATGCCTTTAATTCGGGAGATGCATACCTCCGTGCCGCTCAAAATGGTTTAGCCAGAGCCACGAAGCAGTATGTAAAAGACATACGGGCAAGAAAATTTTGGTCAAATATATATATACCAGTAGCCCCCGAGACTTGAAATAGTTAGAGCAATTGATTTAAGGATCTTTTAATATGCAGGTTCTTACAGAGAAGAATACTATACTGTCCCAGGAGCTGGAAAAGTGCAGGGCCCAACTAGAGGCCGCACTAGCCGCAGCAGGGGAGTCCAAAGAGACCCCCTCAGGTAAGATACACTTCGAAAGATTAGTATTGTGCGGTGTGGGTGTAAATCTGACAATCATATTGCAGATGGCGCCAGACTCGATCCGGACAAACAACAACTCTTACGCCAGCTAAAGGCCGGTGAGAGTATGTTGACAAGGGTGAGGCGAGAGAAGAATGATCTTCAGGATGCCAACACCAAGCTGGACGTCGAACTTAAAGATGTTCGTGGCCAGCTGTCGGACTCCACGAAGGAGAATCAGCGGCTTCAACGCGGCATTTTTAGTAAGTGCTTGAACGAACTTTGAAAAGAAAGAGTTCGGCGAAGAAGTCGACTAACAGAGTAATGTCTGTAGGTATGCTCATAGGTCGTCCTGCAGAGGAGATGCCCGGTTCTACGGGTGACCTTCTTCCCGAACTCATGCAACTGCACAAGCAAATTCGGCAGGCGATGCGAGGCGTTGCCCAAGCCTTATGGCCTGCCCACTCCATGCCCGAGGGCCTTGGAGAGCTTGCGGAGAAGCTGAAGGGAGCTCAGCGGCGCTTCCGGTTGTGGAAGATATCGGCCTGCCGACAAGGCGCTAGGGAAGCCTGGGCCATGGTGAAGACCCGTTTTATGAAGTCTGACCCAAACCACATGGCCGAGGTCGGACCAGTGGGGCCTAACGGGAAGGAGATCCCTGTGAGCTTAGTATACGGCCAAGTAGAGTTGGCCGCGAAGTATTCCCAGCAGGACTGTAAATTAGACAGCCTGTTAGATGGTATAGAAGAGGAATACAATCAGTCAGAATGACTATGTAATTTTGAATTAACATGTGTAATGCCTTCTAGCCGGATTGTAGATCGTTTGTCGTTGCCGACCTTTTCGCTTCGACCTCGGGACCTGACGGTCCGGAGTGTGTCCGAATACCATAGCAGTTATATAAGAACCGTGGTATGCGTGGAGACCAGGCGTAGGGGTCACTAGTGCTTTATCAGACAAGTGCCCAACTAGTTATGTTATATTACATGGTTAGTAAGAAACATCTTCCAGAGAGAATAGTTCCGTTAGGGGTTCCTTTCGCTGGGAGGCATGCCCTAAAGTGCATGTCCGGACTGCGTAAAAAGACACATAAAAAAGCATCTGGGGGCGCATATATAAAAAAAGATCATCTTTTATCTCACCGACCAAATATTCCCTTAAGAACGCTAGCTTTCGGCTTCACCCAGTCTGAGGTACACATCCGGCTGACCCGGCAGTAACAATTGTAGAGGTGCTCCCTTTACCACCTAGCCGAACAATCGGGAACGTAGGGGTAAGCACAGGAGCCAGGCAACCCAGCTTGGCCAAAACTTAAGTCATATCGATGCATATAATGGTGAAGAAAAAGGTACATGCGGAAGTTTGATGCATGTGTTGGGCGTGAAGCCCGTATAAATAAGCTTCTGTTAAAGAAGCCCCCAGGTTTAATGAGCGCGAGTGGCGCGTCACTAGATAAGCCTTTAAGGGCTATAAAAGAAAAGAGGGGAAGGAGAGAAATGTAAGACAGAAAAATGCAAAAAATGGACAGAGGAAGGAGACGAACACAGAGTCCTACGCTAGACATAGAATCTTCGGAGACGGGTGGCGTTCCACGGGTTCGGCTCGAGTCGGTTATCCGACGCATCTCGCAGGCGGTACACCCTGCCAGTCAGGACTTGGCCGATTATGAATGGACCTTCCCACTTGGGCTTGAGTTTGTCCTTTTTTCTTATCTGGCAGGCGTAGAACTAGTTCGCCAACATTGTAATTTTTGGCCCATACTTCTCTGCTTTGATATCTTTGGGCCTGTTGTTGATAAAATGCGGAATGGGCTTTTCCCACGTCGCGCTCTTCCTCCAGGGCGTCCAAGTTGTCCTGCCGATCAAGCTCGGCTTCTCTTTCTTCATACATGCGCACTCTAGGTGAGTCATGAATTATGTCGTAGGGCAGAACTGCCTCTGCGCCGTACACCATAAAAAATGGTGTGTATCCGGTGGTGCGATTTGGCATGGTCCGCAGCCCCCATAGCACGGAGTCGAGCTCCTCTACCCAGTGCCTGTTAGATTCCTTGAGGGACCGCACCAGTCTGGGTTTAATGCCGCTCATTATAAGACCATTTGCACGTTCGACCTGGCCATTGGTTTGTGGGTGATAGACGGAAGCATAATCGAGCTTGATGCCCATGTTTTTGCACCAGAGTTTTACCTCGTCGGCGGTAAAGTTTGTACCATTATCGGTTATGATGCTGTGGGGGAGCCATAGCGGTGTACCACCCCGGATATGAAGTCTATCACAGGTCCGGATTCGGCCGTTTTAACAGGCTTGGCTTCTATCCATTTGGTGAATTTGTCCACCATGACCAGTAAGTATTTTTTCCTATCGGTCCCACCTTTAAGGGGTCCGACCATGTCAAGCCCCCAGACCGCAAAAGGCCAGGTGATGGGTATAGTTTGGAGTGCGGTGGGTGGCATATGGCTTCGGTTGGCAAAAAGTTGGCAACCAGCGCATCGTTGGACTAAGTCCCGAGCGTCTGCCCGGGCCGTCGGCCAATAAAAGCCTGTACGGAAAGCCTTGCTAACAAGGGACCGAGCAGCGGCGTGGTGACCACTGAGTCCGGCATGAATTTCAGCCAGAAGGTTCTGCCCTTCCTCTTCGGAGATGCACCTTTGAAGGACTCCGGTAGTGCTTTTCTTGTAAAGCTCTCCCTCATGGACTCTATAGGCTTTAGATCGCCGCACTATGCAGCGGGCCTCGTTTTGGTCCTTCGGGAGTTCCTGCCTAGTAAGGTAGGCTAGGAATGGTTCTGTCCACGGGGCGATGACCGCCATTATTACGTGGGCTGAAGGTGTAATTTCATTGGCAGAGCCTCCAATTGTGTCAGATTGTTCGGCGTCGAGTGGTGCGGCTGGGTCTGGGCTGTTATTTACGGGTTCCCCCTCCCATGTTACAGATGGCTTGAACAATCTTTCCAAAAAGATGTTGGGGGGACTGCATCACGTTTTGCTCCGATGCGTGCCAGGACGTCCGCTGCTTGATTGTTTTCTCGGGCTACATGGTGAAACTCCAGTCCTTGGCGTCGAAGTCTCCATTTATTTGGGATATCGCGAGGTTTGTATCCCCGCATGCCTCTAGGCGCTGGATACCCATGGATACTGCTATCCGGAGACCATGTAGGAGGGCCTCATATTCGGCTGCATTGTTGGAATCCATGTATATGATCTGGAGCATATATTGGACTGTGTCTCCTGTGGGGGATGTCAGGACGACGCCAGCCCCCAGTCCGGCCAACATTTTGGAGCCGTCAAAATGCATAATCCAGTTTGAATATGTGCCGTACTCTTTAGGGAGCTCGGCCTCCGTCCATTCTGCGACGAAGTCGGCCAAAACTTGCGATTTAATAGCTCGCCATGGCTTATAGGTTATATCGAACGGGAGAAGCTCGATAGCCCATTTTGCAATCCGGCCCGTTGTGTCGCGGTTGTTGATAATATCATTGAGTGGTACTTCCGAGGCTACTGTTATGGAACACTCTTGAAAGTAGTGTCGTAGCTTCCGGGATGCCATGAATACCGCGTATGCAATCTTTTGATAATGCGGGTACCGTGATTTGCATGGAGTGAGGACAATGGATACGTAGTAGACCGGCCTTTGAAGGGGGGATTTTTGTCCGTCCGTTTCCCGCTCGACAACAAGCACTGCGCTGACAACTTGATGTGTTGCTGCAATGTACAATAACATTGGTTCGCCGGTGTTCAGCGCGGCCAGGACTGGGTTTGTTGCCAATATGGCTTTTATTTCATCGAGTCCGGCCGTGGCGGCCTCCGTCCACTCGTAGTGTTCGGTGCGCCGAAGGAGGCGGTAGAGGGGTAGTGCCTTTTCTCCCAAGCGGGAGACGAAGCGGCTTATAGCCGCCACGCATCCAGTTAATTTTTGTATTTGTTTGAGGTCCTTTGGGATATCCAATTGTGACAAAGCTCGGATCTTGGCTAGATTAGCTTCAATTCCTCTACCGGATACAATGAAGCCCAAGAGCTTTCCGGCTGGAACGCCGAAGACGCATTTTTCCGGGTTGAGCTTGATATCGTATTTTCGGAGGTTATCGAAAGTAAGCCTCAAGTCGTCTATTAGAGATTCGACATGTCTTGATTTGACGACCACATCATCCACATACGCCTCCACTGTTTTGCCGATCTGATTTGGCAGACATGTCTGGATCATGCGCTGATATGTTGCGCCGGTGTTTTTCAGCCCGAAGGGCATTGTGTTGAAGCAGAATGGGCCGTATGGTGTGATGAATGCTGTTGCAGCTTGGTCTGATTCTACCATCTTGATTTGATGGTAACCGGAGTATGCATCGAGGAAACACAACGAGTCGTGTCCTGCGGTGGCATCGATAATTTGATCGATACGGGGGAGGGGGAAGGGATCCTTTGGGCAAGCCTTGTTAAGGTCTTTAAAATCGACACATAGGTGCCAGGATTTGTCCTTCTTTGGTACCATCACCAAGTTTGCTAGCCAGTCCGGATGTTTTATGTCTCTAATGAATCCGGCCTCCAATAGCTTGGCTAGCTCCTCTCCCATAGCCTGTCTCTTGGGTTCGGAAAAACGCCGAAGGGCTTGTTTGACAGGTTTGAATCCTTTTAGGATATTTAAGCTGTGTTCGGCCAGCTTGCGTGGGATCCCTGGCATGTCTGAAGGGTGCCAGGCGAAAATGTCCCAGTTCTCTCGTAGGAACTCTCGCAGTGCGGCGTCTACATCAGGGCTCAGTCGTGCCCCGATGGAAGCTGTTTTATTGGGGTCCGTTGGATGGACCTGGAATTTGACTATTTCGTCAGCTGGCTTGAAGGATGTGGATTTGGATCTCTTATCGAGTATCACATCATCCCTGTTAACCGTGGAGCGCAGCGCAGTCAGTTCCTTGGCCGCTAGGGCTTCGGATAGTGCCTCAAGGGCTAATGCGGCCGTCTTGTTTTCAGCGCGGAGTGCAACGTCTGGATCACTAGCTAGAGTGATAATTTCGTTCGGCCTGGGCATCTTAAGCTTCATGTACCCGTAATGGGGTATTGCTTGGAAGATTGTGAATGCTTCCCGTCCCAGTAAAGCGTGATGTCCGCTCTTAAACTGGTCCACTTGAAACGTGACTTCTTCGGACCTGTAATTATCCGGCGTGCCGAACACCACATCTAGTGTGATTTTTCCTGTGCAGCGCGCTTCCCGACTGGGGATTATTCCTCTAAAGGTTGTGCTGCTTTGCTTGATGCGGCTCCAGTCTATTTCCATTTTTTGAAGGGTTTCCTCATAAATGAGGTTCAGTCCGCTGCCTCCATCCATGAGCACCTTGGTGAGGCGAAAGCCGTCCACTATGGGACTGAGGACCAATGCGACTGGTGCTCGGGCTGTTTAGAATTTAGGTTCATCACTTGTGTTGAAGGTAATAGCAGTGTCGCTCCATGGATTTATTGTTGCAACTTGATAGACTTCGGCGGGGCTGCGGAGTGTTCTTTTTCGCACATTGTTTGATGCGAAAGTCTCGAAGACTGTGAGAACGGTACTGGTGTCCTCGGGCTGGCTTTCTGCGGCCTCCAGGATTAAGAGGTCCTCGGCGATTTTGGCCACCTGCCGGAGTATCCAACATACTCTGAGGCTGTGAGTTGGTGTGGCGTCCTCTGTACTGTGAATTCTACAGGGTCCATCAAGCCACCTTTCCAGTACGGTTCCATGCCCTGTAGAGGGTTTTGGCTTTTTGGTGTTTATCCCGGGTGTCCTATGATGATGCACCCTCTTAGTTCGGACGGGATTACTATTCAAGGCCGGATTATCCCAAAATTTTATTTCGGTTTTCCAGGCGCTTTCCATCGCACAATATTTTTGTACTATGGATGCCAAGTCAGCGAAGCGTGTAATATCATGACGACTTACGGCGTTAAGGATTCCCTCGTCCGTGCAATTACTGCAGAAAATTGAGATCGCGTCTTCCTCGCGGCAATCCTTTATCCTGTTCATAACCAGGAGGAATCTGGCCCAGTAATGATGTACTGTTTCCTCGGGCCTCTGCCTGATTTGGGAGAGATCGCTTATGTTCAGGTGGGCGGGTGTCGTTGAATCTAAAACCTCACCTAATCCAAGATTCGGAGGCCGAAGAGTTTTCGAACTCTGAAGTTCGGATTCTTGGATGTTGTCCAACGAATCTAGCCCGTTGCCTGATCCTAAGCTCAGGTCTTGAGTTACATCCTCCCCTCTGCGGGTATCCGGCTTGGAGGAGTCGGGAATTCGGACGTAGCTAGTCCTTAAAATAGATGAAGGGTCGCCGCACTGCGCCTCTACCACGGCAACGTGGTGGGTGACTTAGGGAGAGTTAATTTCTCTTAGATCGGGTTTAAGCCCAACCTGGTCGTAATCCATAGCGACCCCTAGGGCGGCAATGCGATCCAAGAGCTCGTTTACGGAAGAGAGCTCCATTGGATCTAGATGCTCGACGAGCTCCGAGCTGACGTGTAGGTTGCTTTTGATGACCCGAGAGGTCACCGTCGGCGCAACAGCCGAACAGGTGGTCATGAGGAAACCACCTAGCCGGAGGGTCTGGCCAACAGCTAAGGCTCCCTTAGCAACGGCACCGTCTTTAAAGACGGGAAGAGGCATCCTTCCTGATTGTGACGGCACAGAGGAACTCTCAATGAAAGCACCAATGTCGGTGTCAAAACCGGCGGATCTCGGGTAGGGGGTCCCGAACTGTGCGTCTAGGCCGGATGGTAACAGGAGAAAGGGAACACTTTGTTTTACCCAGGTTCGGGCCCTCTCGATGCAGGTAATACCCTACTCCTGCTTGATTAATATTGATGATATGGGTAGTACAAGAGTAGATCTACCACGAGATCAAGGAGGCTAAACCCTAGAAGCTAGCCTATGGTATGATTGTTGTGTATGGAGTTGATCGCCTACGGACTACAACCCTCCGGTTTATATAGACACCGGATAGGGTTAGGGTTACACAGAGTCGGTTACAATGATAGGAGATCTTGAATATCCGCATCGCCAAGCTTGCCTTCCATGCCAAGGAAAGTCCCATCCGGACACGGGACGAAGTCTTCAATCTTGTATCTTCATAGTCCAGGAGTCCGGCTGAAGGTATAGTCCGGCTACCCGAACACACCCTAAGCCAGGACTCCCTCACCTGTCCCTCTAGTTTATCCTCCATCATAGTTTTCGTTGTGTCAGCGTTCTAGGAACGGGGGTCCCCAGACTTGCCTGCCTGCGGCCTGCGGCGTGGCTCAAAGGGGGGCCCAGCGCGGCCCATCTTCACCAACACAAACCCAAGACCCTCGCGAGGGGCCAAGCCTCGCGGGGCGATGACGCGGAGCTTCCTCAGGCACGGCCTCATCAGGCTGGCTCACGAGGAGGCGGAGAGACCAAGGCGGGGTACCTCACGAAGTGCCCGTGACGCAAGCCATGACGACCAAGGGCGCCAAGCGGGTGCCAGCCCGTGCAGTGTCCTCCTTTCCTCTTTGGTGCAAAGGGGGCAAGTGCAGCCGTGGAGTACCGAGGCATCAGGCAAAGGTTGCCATTTCGGTGCAGCAAGACCAAGACTGGGAGGACTGCAAGTCGGAGGTCATCGTGGAGCCCAACACGGCGTCATCACCAGAGCTTTGTGCAGGCGAAGACTACTTTTGTCAGGATAGCTAGTACTAGCTGTCCCCTTTCAAATTAGCCTGCCATTGTTGGCTCCCTTCTCGCTCGATATTTGGGAAGAGGACCAGGGCCTTTATAAATAGGACTAGCCACCCAAAAGGAGGAAAGAGATGGATCGATCGATCAATCGAAGGATCAAGGGATCAGAGAGAGAGAGAAGGGTGACTGAACTCCTCCCAGCGGTTCATCCCCCCAGCCAAGAACAGACCCTCGCGAGGCTGTTCTTCCTTGTATTGTTCATCATCATCAGCCCAAGAGGCAATCCACCACAGCACACACTAGAGTAGGGTATTACACCACAACGGTGGCCCGAACCAGTATAAACCTCGTGTCCCTCGTGTTATTCTTTCCATAGCTTAGACCTAGTGAGGCGGAGGGGTGTAGGTAGGTAGGAGGCGAAATCTCCATGCGCACCCCAGTGTTCGAACCTCAAGG
Organism: Triticum urartu; assembly: GCF_003073215.2. Lineage (NCBI taxonomy): Eukaryota > Viridiplantae > Streptophyta > Magnoliopsida > Poales > Poaceae > Triticum > Triticum urartu. Next base: position 426,496,411 of record NC_053027.1, read on the forward strand.
GTCTGCCGGAACCCAAAATCCGACATTTGGCGCGCCAGGTAGGGGTGCGCCGGGATTCGTCTTGCACCACCCCGTTCTCCTCCGACCATCACGCCCATGTCTGACGCTCGTCGGGCCCGCGCCGAGCGCCGGGCCGCTCTCGCTTCCCGCGTCGCCCAGACGGCCCCTGTCGGCGGGCGTCCTCACCATTCCCCGTCACCTGCCGTTAACGCCGCCACCGGCTCGGCGTGGGACGAGCAGCAAGCATCGTCTCAGCATCCGTCCGTGCGGCAAGATGGGCGCTCCGCAACTCCCTCGCTCACCCCAGCTGGTTCTTCGTCCCGCGCGCTCCTCGCGCCCATGGAGGCTCGGGATGCACTCATCGCGGCAAACGAGCTCCTGTGCTACCGTCCCGTCGACGACGTCTATGAAAAATGGCTCGACCGCGTCGCCGAGCTCATCCGCGCCGCAGGGGGCTCTCCCGCGTCGTCCGTTCCGCTGCACCGCACCCCGCCCCGCGCGGGCGATGAAGCTCCGGCGGCGCCCCGGCCGCCTCCTCCTCAGGAAGGCGCCATGGCTCCAAGGCGCGTGGCCCCTGGGCGGAACCCGCTCCGTTAGGTGCCAGCGCGGCAAGAGCAGAGCTGTCAAGAAGTCCCTTGCCCGCAAGAAGCTGCCCGGGCGCTCCCTGCTCCAGCACGTCGCGACCATGCTCCTGCTCCCGCGCGTCAAGACCACGCGCTGCTCCCAGCTGCAGCGCGTGGAGACATGCAAGACCAAGTTCCCCGTCACCCAAGGCCTCCCGTGGCCACAGCAGGCTGCCGCGCCTTCACCGCCGAGCTACGCAGCGTCGCGTGGCCCGACAAGTCCAAGCCAGACCTGCCTCCTCGCTACGACGGCACGGCTGACCCTGCAGAGTTCCTCCAGCTCTACGAGCTGGGCATTGAAGCTGCCAACGGAGACGAGAAGGTCATGGCGAACTGGCTCCCCATGGCGCTCAAGGACGGGGCCCGCACCTGGCTCCTGAACCTGGCTCCAGGCACAATCTCCTCCTGGGACGAGCTGCGCACCCGCTTCATCGCCAACTTCCAAGGCACTCGTGACCGGCCACCCGCCGTGAGCGACATGCGCCGCATCAAGCAACAGCCCGGGGAGACCCTGTAGAAGTACATCCAGCGCTTCAACAACGCGCGCCTCAAGATTCCCAAGGTGACTAAGGAGGCCATCATCTCAGCCTTCTCCGACGGCGTGCGCGACGTCAAGATGAAGGAGGAGCTAGCGATGCATGAAGACCTGTGCACTTCCTTGGAGCTGTTCAACCTGGCAACCAAGTGTGCTAGGGCCGAGGAAGGGCGTCTCCCCTCCTCGAGCTGCCTGCCGCAGACCCAGAAGAGAAGAAGCCCAAGGCCAAGGATGTGAAGCACAAGGGGGTTGCCGTGCTCGCGGCAGAACCAGACACCAAGCGGGGCAGAGATCAGCCCGAACCTTCCAAGGGCAGCCTGTACTGTGTGTACCACGACCTCCACACCCACAACACCAACGAATGACAAGAGCTCCGAGCCGTGCGAGAAGGAAGGATCGGGCGTCGCCCTGACCGCGGTGACCGGGGCTACGGTCGAGGAGGAGGAAGGAACGCAGGATGCTGGGAAGACCGTGGCCCGCGCCAAGGGTGGCGTGATCAACCTCCCGAGGATCGCTGGCAAGACCCACCTCGTGAGGGAGACTGGAGGGATCAGCCTCGCGAGGATCGCCCGCAAGGCAACGCAGGCCTCCCACCGCTGCCGCCGCAGCCAAGGAGAAACGAGGACCGCCACCGGGACGAGGGGGCTGGGGGCTTCCAGGAGCCGCGCGCGATTGCCTGCATCCTGGGCGGGGCACAAGCCCCAGCCTCTCAGCGCATCTTCAAGCAGTTCGCCCGCGAAGTGAACGCAGTCCTCCCCAGGCTCGAAGCCACGCGCCCTCTCAGGTGTTCGGCGTGCGCCATCACGTTCAGCTCAGCAGATCAGCTCAAGTGTGCGGCTACAGCCGGAGTCCTCCCGATGCTCTGTTCCCCAATCGTCAGCAACGTGGAGGTCACTAAGACCCTCATCGATGGCGGGGCAGGGCTCAACGTCCTGTCCGTGGAAACATTCAACAATCTCCAAGTGCCCTACAGCCAGCTTCAGCCAACCAAGCCTTTCTCCGGTATCACCGACGACTCCACGTCCTGATTGGGTAGGTCCGCCTCCCTGTCACCTTCGGGGCACGCGACAACTACCGCACCGAGCTCATCGACTTCGACGTCGCTCACATTCGCCTGACGTACAACGCAATCCTTGGGTACCCAGCGTTAGCCAAGTTCATGGCCGTAACTCACCACGGCTACAACGTCCTCAAGATGCCAGGAAGCGGCGGAGCCATCACGGTGCCCTGTGAAGAGAAGGACGCGGTGTGTTCCCTGGAACGAGCCTTTCAGGCCGCGTCACTGGAAGACCCGGATCGCGGATGTAGGAGGCCTCCCGAGACCGCCCCTAAGAAGAAGAAGGCATTGTCCGGCCCGACCACTCAGGAGGCAGGCCCCTTTGGGCCCGCGCCTGCCCAGGGGGAACCTCCTTCCATCGCATAGGAAAGCGCGCCCGGCGCCCTCCTTAGGCAGGGCTCGGGGGCTCTCCCCTGGAGGGCCACCGACCTAGCTAGGGTCACGAGGGAGGCGCTTGGGCACCACATGGAGGCGTGTTTGGAAGCACGTTTCCCTCAAGAAGGAGCAAGGCAAGGAGATCCAGACCCTCAGGAGTTCGTCAGCAAGGCCATTCAGGAGCTACAGGAGTCAAGAGTCATGGAAGGCGGCGGCCGCCTACTAGCAGTGGCTCCCCATCCAGGCGAGGATGGTGGGCTGCGCGTCTGCATCGACATACCAGGGCTCAACCAAGTCGCCTCTCTAGAGCGCCTCTGGCCCTCGCGAGTGGGGCGCTGCGGAGGCCCACCCCACAGCTACGTTCGCATGCCTTACGGCTTGCCGAACGCGGCTGCCACGTACCAGCGCCTCATGAGGGGCATCACGGAGGCACGAGAGGTCAGGCGTTCCGCAGCCCTGGCGGGGATGGAGATGGTCCGCGAGGAGCCGCCAGCGCCTCCGGAGCTTCCCGAGGCCCCTGGGCCTGGGGGCTCATGAGGATCGGCTCCCGCAGCCCACCGAGTCTGCTACACCAATGCTCCTTCGTCCTCAACGTCATCAGGTGACATCTTTCGAGTTTCATTTCCAGCTGGGAGCGCCCCCTAGGGCTGCATTATTCCCAGGCCGCGTGGGTCCGTCCCTGCGGCGTGTATCCCTTTTTATTTCATGTTGTTAGCTTACCTTTTGGGGGCGCCCCTCGGGCTGGATGATCCCCAAGCCGCTCGGGCCAGGCCCAGCGGCATGTATCCCATTTGCGTTTATTTCCGGTTATGCGTTAGACCCACCATGCTTGATTATTTGATGCCGGTCCACGACACCTCTTCTTCTCCATGCCGACCACTTGCACGTTAAAGGGGGGGGTACCTGAGCATAGCGACTCAGGGCTCTTACTGGCTCTCCAGCCCTCACCCTTTGGCCTTGTCCATGGCATCGCGACCTGGCATACCAGCGACGGCTGAGACCAGCTCGAGGGCCGGGACCCGAGGACGTAGAGTGCCGACATCTATCCAAATTTGCAGGGACACATCACAAGATAAGGCCCAGTGCCAGGCGCAACCCGCCTAGAGGTAGGGCCCCGTGAGTCCCGCGCTGGCTCACGGGTGCCCAGATACACCTCGCCAGGCCCTACCATGCCAGCCACGTGTCAGGGTGGGGCTGTACACGCCCCGGGGGCTCCTCCCGGAGGGGGGCCCCCTCCCACGTACTAGTGGAAGCACCATGCTCCGCGCTGGCTAACGACACTGCCGAGGAGCGGCTATGCCCGTACACATACAAAAGCACTATGCTCCGCGCTGGTGATAAAGAACTGAGCGTGGTCCCCGGGCCGCATCAACCTTAGGGAGCCCAGAGCTCAGTGTCTAGCCTCATCGTAACGCCTCCCCTCGGGAGTGCCGCGCGAGGGGGCTGGGCACGGGGGCTGCGCCTGGGTCACACTCAAACACACGCCGCCCAGCCAGGTCCCCCCGGGCCTGGTTCGTCGCGCGTCTCTCCCCAAGCGGAGCCAAGGTACGAAGGCCGTTTGAGCGTCAAGGGGGACTCCTGAGCATCGCGACTCAGGAGCCTAACTGGTCACGTAGCCCCTCACTCCTTAGTTCCGAAAGGCTAACACTGGGTGAGGCATGCGCGCGGCCGGGCTCTGCAGACGTAGAACGGTAGATCCACCCGCATCACACCTCCCTACTTGATGTTCGTGCGCCAAGGGAGACTCCTGAGCATCGCGACTCAGGAGCCTAACTTGTCACGTAGCCCCTCACTCCTTGGCCCCGTCCTGGTTTCCGGTCGGGACCAACGCTGGGTGAGGCATGCGCGGGGCCGGGCTCTACCGGCGTAGAACATAAGCAAGTAGGAAGGAAAAGTGCAAATTTCAAGGAATTAAAAAGCAAATATTACAGTCCACACTATTATCTCAATGCCAAACGCAAGTTTAAACGCCTCCCCGAGGCATGATACATGTGCAGGAATTAAAGGCAGGACAGGAGCCACGACGGAGTCACTTGTCGGCGGTGGAGCAGTGCGGAGTGTGTTCTCCTCATGGAGCAGTGGGGTCGGCAGCGCCTTGCTTCGGCTTGGTGCTGAAGGCCCGGAACTTCCCCAGCAGAGCCTCCGCGCGACCCTTCACGGCCTCGGCAGCGGCAGCGGCACGCTCGCCGCTTACTGGCTCCAGCAGGCTGTCGAGGTCGACGCCGGGATCGCGAAGGTAGATCTGGGTGAGGACCCGCGTCAGTGCTGCAGAAGACAGGACACGCGCCTCGGCCTCGGCCGTGGGGCCAAGGCCAAGGGCAACATCTTCAAGAGCATGAACCAGGAAGGGAAGCAGCTTGGCGGGGCCGTCCTCGGCACCAGCCAGCGGGCTCTCCAGGCTGCTGTCATAAAGCGTCCTCAGCGAGGAGCGAGCCTTCGCCTCCATCTCCGTGAAGGCCACGCGGTCCTCGGCAAGAACCAGGGCCTCGTCGTCCAGCTTGGCCTTCCTCACCCCCAACTCCTGCTTCCAGCGCGCCTAGGTGGTCGCAGCGTTTCCTGAGCTTGACCTCCCTCTCCTTGACGGCCGCCTCGCGAGCCTTCACGCCTTCTTCCTACTCTTGGCGAAGGCGGACCTCGTTCGCGAGCTGGTCCCGCAAGTCTTGCAGTTCGTCCTCCAGCGCCTTGCAACGTCCACGGACGTTGACCACCTCCCCCAGGGCTGCGTCACGAGCAGCCTTCGCCTCAAGGACGGCCTGCTTCTCCTCGTCGCAAGCCGTCGAGGCCTGGACCAGCGCCGCCCGAATCGAAGCGTCGGAGCGAACCAATCCTGAAGCCAGCTCCAAGCGCCCGGCCACCAAGCGGGGGTCGGCGCCAAGAAGATCCTGCCGCAGTCGGTCCAGCTCAGCAACAGCACGATCCAGGACGGCAGAGGGAGTCGGAGAGACAGCAGCCGGTGGAGTAGGAGGAGAAGGCGGCAGCGCGGCCACAGCATCCTGAGGTGGGGTCTGCCGCGCCCCAACGGCTGAAGTGGTGGCGGCAGGCAAGGACACCTCGGGAGTCACTTGGGCCGAGGGGGCCGAGCTCGCCCCAGCCGGCTCAGCCAGGCCTCGCGAGGACGACCGGGCAGGAGAAGCCTATGCGTCGCGGTCACCCTCCTTCGCGGGCAGAGGCGCTACCACGGATGGAACCTCAGGAGCTCCCTTCGGCTTCTTTGCTGCGGGCGCCAGCCTATCCAAGAGATGCGGACGTCAAGCCTCAGAAGCAGAGCAAGAAATAAAGATAAGAATCGAATGCTTACGGGTCGTCGCCAGTGAGCTCAAGCGGCCTCCAGCCAAATTTGAAGCCTGAAAGCCGGCTGGAAGGGTCAACCTCGGGAAGCTTGGAGGCGGAAGGTGCGTCTGCGGTCCGCCTCGGGGCTGGGGCAGACCCGTGGGAGATCATCCCGGTCCTGTCCTTCTTCGGGATCAGGGGCGAGCTCCCGCCGTCCTGCTCGCCGTTATCCTCGCCGTCCTCCTCGTCGTCATCCTTGTCGTCATCACTCGGAGAGAGGCAGAGAACGCGAGACCTGCGCTGAGGGAGGGGAGCCCTCGACTCTCCGTCAGTCGCCTCGGAGTCAGGCCCCTTTTTCCGCTCCCCTCCTTCCTCCTCTTCGCTGGAGTCGTCGGAGGGCACGTCCACCGGTTCCTTGGGAGTTTCCATGGGCACGGGCTCATCCCCGTTGAAGACGGGCATGGACTCCACTACCTGCTCCCAGTCGTCGTGGAGGAACAAGGGCGTAGGAGCGCCCACCAACCTCGCCACATCGCCCCCGACCAGAGATTGGAGGACCGCAGCCAGATCTCCGTCGGCTAAGGCCGCGGGGCTCGGACGGGGCCTCCACATCGGAAGTCAGTACTGCCGAAGTGGAGCCAGCTGGTGCTCCAGGAATTCCCTCAGCAGCGACGCGCCGGTCAGCTTCGCCGCCGCCTTGTTGACCGGCCTCAGATCCGCGTCCATCTTCTCCAACACCAGCTTCGCGCGGGGGTCCGCGAGCTCCGCTCGACCCCAATCGCTGGAGCTCGTGGGCTGCTCCGTGGGCAAGATCAGCCGAGGGTGGATGCGCCCAGCATCCACCAAGACCCACTTGCTCCTGAAGCCCTCAATCCTTTTCCCGGGGTTCGAAATGGCAATGGCGCCACCGTACGTGACGAAGCTCGCGCACGCGGAAGCAGTACCACGAGAGGTCCGGAGGTAGAAGTAATGGCGCAGCAAGGCCACTGAGGGATGCACCCCTACGTGAGCCTCGCAGTAATAGGCAAAGATTGCCAGGAGAAGGACGGAGTTGGGATGGAGATGCAGAGCCTGTAGCTTATAATGGCGGAGGACAGAGAAGAAGAACTCGGAGAAGGGAGGTACTAGGCCAGCAGCAATGGCACTTACGAAGAACGGATAGAAGGTGCTCCCTTGACCCTCAGGGGTGGTGGAGCTGGCTTTGAACACCTTCGCCCCGTTGATGCCCCGCGCCGTCGCCATCCGGCGCAACCGGGCAAGGCTCGCCTCCGACACGTTCGGCGGGTCCAGGGTAGACGAGTACCAAGCTACGGCTGGGGGCTGACGAGGCGCCATGGCTTCCTAGGTCACACGGTCGGAGTAGATCTGCAAATTTTGGAGGAAGGAAGGAGAGGCGCAAGAAAGGGGATCTGAGCAGCAACCGGGGAAAGCAGGAACCAAAGCCTAGGTGGATGCCGCTCCTTTATCAACTCGCGCGGTTGCTAAGGCGCCCACGTCCAATCAACCGCCACGCGGCACCCAAGGCCACAGGCTGTTAGGGCCCGCGGCGCTTCGCTCTTGCCCTTCCGCCTCCCTGCATGGCCAAGTCCGGGCGCGCCTTGGGCCCGGGGTCTACTGTCGGCGTTCTCGGAATGGGGGTCCCCAGACTTGCCTGCCTGCGGCGTGGCTCAAAGGGGGGCCCAGCGCGGCCCATCTTCACCAACACAAACCCAAGAACCTCGCGAGGGGCCAAGCCTCGCGGGGCGGACGACGCGGAGCTTCCTCAGGCACGGCCTCATCAGGCTGGCTCACGAGGAGGCGGAGAGACCAAGGCGGGGTACCTCACGAGGTGCCCGTGACGCAAGCCATGACGACCAAGGGCGCCAGGCGGGTGCCAGCCCGCGAAGTGTCCTCCTTTCCTCTTTGGTGCAAAGGGGGTAAGCACAGCCGCGGAGTACCGAGGCATCAGGCAAAGGTTGCCATTTCGGTGCAACAAGACCAAGACCGGGAGGACTGCAGGACGGAGGTCATCGTGGAGCCCAAGACGGCGTCATCACCAGAGCTTTGTGCAGGTGAAGACTACTTTTGTCAGGATAGCTGGTACTAGCTGTCCCCTTTCAAATTAGCCCGCCATTGTTGGCTCCCTTCCCGCTCGATATTTGGGAAGAGGACCAGGGCCTCTATAAATAGGACCAGCCACCCAAAAGGAGGAAAGAGATGGATCGATCGATCAATCGAAGGATCAAGGGATCAGAGAGAGAGAGAGAGAGAAGGGTGACTGAACTCCTCCCAGTGGTTCATCCCCCCAGCCAAGAACAGACCCTCGCGAGGCTGTTCTTCCTTGTATTGTTCATCATCATCAGCCCAAGAGGCAATCCACCACACCACACACTAGAGTAGGGTATTACACCACAACGGTGGCCCGAACCAGTATAAACCTCATGTCCCTCGTGTTATTCTTTCCATAGCTTAGGCCTTAGCGAGGCGGAGGGGTGCAGGTAGGTAGGAGGCGAAATCTCCGCGCGCACCCCAGTGTTCGAACCTCAAGGGTCTGCCAGAACCCGAAATCCGACACGTTGTGCTAGGCGAAGCCCTGCGGAGATTGTTCTTCACCAACACCATCACCATGCCATCGTGTTGCCAAAACTCATCTAGTACTTCACCTCTCTTGCTGGATCGAGAAGGCGAGGACGTCATCGAGCTGAAAGTGTGTTGAACACGGAGGTGCCGTACGTTTGGCACTTTGAAAGATTGTGGATGTCGCCTAGAGGGGGGGTGAATATGCGCTTTAAATAATTACGGTTTAGGCTTGAACAAATGCGGAATAAACCTAGAGGTTAATTTCACAAGCACAAGACCTACAACAACTAGGCTCACCTATGTGCACCAACAACTTATGCTAAGCAAGATAAACTACTAGGTGATAGCAAGATATATGACAAGAACCAATATGGCTATCACAAGGTAAAGTGCATAAGTAAATAGAGATAACCGAGGCACGCGCAGACGAGGATGTATCCCGAAGTTCACACCCTTGCGGATGCTAATCTCTGTTTGGAGCGGTGTGGAGGCACAATGCGCCCCAAGAAGCCACTAGGGCCACCGTAATCTCCTCACGCCCTCGCACAATGCAAGATGACGTGATTCCACTAAGGGACCCTTGAGGGCGGTCACCGAACCCGTACAAATGGCAACCCTTGGGGGCGGTCACCGAACCCGTACACTTTGGCAACCCTTGGGGGCGGTCACCGGTACCCGTAAAATTGCTCGGGGTGATCTCCACAACCTAATTGGAGACCCGACGCTTGCCCGGAGATTTACACCATAATGATTGAGCTCCAAACACCACCAACCGTCTAGGGCGCCAAGGCACCCAAGAGGAACAAGATCTAGGGTGCCCAAACACCCAAGAGTAATAAGCTTCTCAAATTCACTTCCATGTATCGCCGTGGAGAAGTCAAACCGATGCACCAAATACAATGGCAAGGGCACACGGAGTGCCCAAGTCCTTCTCTCCCAAATCCCACCAAAGAAACTAATGCTAGGGAGGAAAATGAGAGGAAGAACGAAAGAAGAACACAAAGAACTCCAAGATCTAGATCCAAGGGGTTCCCCTCACTTAGAGGAGAAAGTGATTGGTGGAAACATGGATCTAGATCTCCTCTCCCTTTTCCCTCAAGAACTAGCAAGAATCATTGGAGGGATTGAGAGTTAGAAAGCTCGAAGAGGGTCAACAATGGGGGAAGAACACGAGCTCAAAGGATAAGGTTCATTGGGGAAGAAGACCCCCTTTTATAGGTGGGGAAAAATCCAACCGTCATCCACCTACCAGCCCGCGACCAGCGGTACTACCGCTCCAGAACAGCGGTACTACCGCGAGGCCATGCGGTACTACCGTGAAGAGCCGCGGTACTACCGCAGCAGCAGCAGTAGCTAGGGCAGACCTTAAGCACATGGTCTAAGCATGGTACTTTCGCAGACGCGGTACTACAGCTCCCCCTTGCGGTACTACCACAAGGCAGGGAACCCCAAGCCTAGGAAGAGTGTGGATAACAGAACATCCGTGCCTACTTCTGCTGGAAAACGGAAGTAGCAAAAATCCAACATAGTACTACCGCAGAGGAGTGGTACTACCGCCTGGCAGCTGAGCCAGGCCGCGCATGGTACTACCGCGCAAGGGATGTGGTACTACCGCGGAGGCGCGGATGTAAAAAATTACATCCGCCCCTACTACCGGGATGAAGCGGCACTTGGCCCGGGGGCCACGGTACTACGGCTCCGAAGGAGCGGTACTACCGTGGGCTCCTGCGGTACTACCACGCCAAAGTACGGTACGGTACTACCGCAGGTGCCTGCGGTACTACCGCTCCAGGGAGCAGTACTACCGCAAGCCCAACATCAGCAACCAGGACTGCCAAAACTTCTGCAAATGAGCTCCGAAATGAGCAAACTCAAGCTTGATGGAAACAAGACGACGAGTAGCATCAAAACAGCGACTCGTAATAGTAAGAAGAGGCAGGGGAGGTATGCCAACAAAAAGAGGAGAGAAACCTCCATCCGAGAAGAACCGGCAAAACCTCCAACATCGAAAACATCATAGAAGATGCATGCGAACAAAAGTGAGTACCAATTGTCAAAAGACAAGAAGTAAATGGAAACAATTCCCGGTGGTAGATAGCAAGGATATCCGACATCATCTTCACACCAAACAAAAAGCAAATTGCAACTTGTAGAGCTAACATGGCACCTAGGAACAAGATAATTTACAATATCAACTCTAGATGACAATATCTCAAATGTACACATTTTCTAGGCTAGTAATATACACATAGCATATTACTCCCCCATAATGTGATACCAATTAAAGATAGACAAGAGGCAATTAAAGGATCCAACAAGAGATAATTAATGAACTATTTAGAATTGTGAGGTGCACAAAGCACATCACTCCCCCACAATGGGATATTCCATTAATCTCTCACAAGAGCCAACTAAGATATAAACAAGATACAAAAAGGCTCAACACACAACACACACGTACATGATGTGCAAACCAACATACACATACTTGATTTCTCAAGATAAGCAAATTGGAAGCACAACATATACAAGCACATGCAAGGTACAAAACCACAACATGCTAAGGGGAAAGTAACTTTCAAGTAAACAATTTAAGCATGAGTTACCGCAAGGAGGAACATTGGATATAAGATAGAAATTGATAACCTGAATGATTTGGCTTGAGACAATAAGAATGATGGAGTCCCCTTAATTCTTCATAATGTAGCCAAGTCTCCAAAGACCTCCAACAACACCTATTGATAAAGTATGAGCTAGTTGGTCCCCAACCAAGTTGTGTCCTAAGAGGTTAGTCACAATAGGCTTGGCTACCCAAATGGTTCTTTTCTTGACACCACTTTGAGCACCAACATATTTGGCAAACACATTGCCAACCTTATCCTTCCCAACAGAATAAGATATCATCAATTAGAATAGGGTTGGATAAGGTACCATTGTGCATGAAGAAGCGACGTGACCTTTTTCACGACATAGGTAGCAACGTCTACTCTTTACTTTCTTCTCACTTGATTTCTCAACTTGAGAAGCTATAAGCTTGAGTCTTCTTGGGAAGAGGCTTTTCTTCAACTTGAGGTTGAGAATGAGAGTGAACTTGTGGCCGCTTCCCTTGTTGCTTGTCACTAATGGGCTTCTTCTTCAATGGGCAAGATCTAACATGATGCCCTTCTACTTTGCACTTGAAGCAAACAATCTTGGCCGAATTCTTGACTTGTTCTTGGCCCTTCTTTTTGTTCACCTTGGACTTCTTCTTCTTGTTGGAGTTGAATCCAAGTCCACCTTTGTCATTGGGGGATTTTTGCACACTCAAGATATTGTTGAGTGTGAATTTCCCTTCATGACTCTTTTCCAAGTCTTTCTTCAAAGAAGTGACTTGGGCCTTGAGCTCTTTGATTTTCACTGCATGGTTAGTCTCAACACAAGTACTAGAGGAAGTATAAGCTTCATCGTTAGAGCAACAAGGCAAGGAAAGCAATTCATCACAAGATGTACCAATGTTATGCATGGATGAATCGCGAGGACTAGCACAAGGCAATATAGCATTTTGACCAAAAGTAGTGCTAGTATCCACATGAGGCTCACTAGATGTTACCTTAGCAAGCATGGCCTCATGAGCTATCTTTAGCACATTATGGGATACTAGAAGATCATCATGAGAGCTTGTGAGCTTTACATGATTTTCTTCCAACATCCCATAATTGCTAGATAGCAACTCAAGTTGAGCCCTTAGCTCAACATTCTCCTTCAATATGGATGCTTCACAAGAGATAGAGTTAGTAGCACAAGCATCATCATTAGCAACAAGAGGAGAAGACAACTTGGCAAGCTCTTTTGAATATGAAGCTTTAAGTTGAGCATGAGACTCGGTGAGTTTGATGAGCTCACCCTTGATGACCCTTGAGCCATTTTCGAGGTGCTCAAAATCCTCAAGGAGTCTAGCATGAGCAACTTCAAGCTTAGCATTTTTAGTTTTGAAATCATTGGCCACCTCGAGTGCTCTATCATGAGATTCCTTTATTCTAGATAATTCTAGAGCAAAGGTCTCCTCAAGAGATTCGGATGTGGTTTGTTCATGTTCAAGAGCTTGAGATAGCTCCGCGATCTCATTTGCGTAATCACGCTCATGAGCTTCCATTTTCTCAATGGTGACCTCATGCTCCTCTAGATGAGATTCCAACTCCTCAATGTATTTCTTGCCTTCAATGGCAATAGACATGATTTCCATGAAGTTGGAACGAGCAAGTTTATTTTTGTGAAGAGCTTTAAAAATCATTTCCCCCTTAGTTTTTAAGGAGGCAACATTATCATTCTCTTCATCATAATCAACATCATCATCACTCTTGCCATCATCACAAGATATATTGGGATTCAAAGTGGGAGATACCTTTGAAGCCTTGGCCATAAGGCAAAATGCAATAGATGATGATGTAGGATCCGTTGAAGCACCATTCAAGACCACATCTTGTTCCATGGGGTGTTGGGTTTCCTCTACATTGTTAGCACAACAATTCGAGGACATATATGCATTTTTATCATGGCAACAAGACATAGTAAACATATCATCATGAGATTTAGTCAAGCAATTTCTACATGATATGCAAGGACTATCAACACAAGCATGTGAAACATTTGGAGTGCTTGAAGTGTTAAAGCCCAAAGAAGGAGCATTGCAATAAGATAGTGATGAAGGATCATCCACAATAAACATACTATCATCATTGCAATGACCAACACTACTCACCATATCATTACCTTGTGGCAAGCCACATGTAGGTGAAGTAGAAGAAGTTGAGAAGAGTATACGGCCGGATGTGGAGGGAGAACAATCATCCCCACAAAACTTGGACACGCCATATTTATCTTGAAGCTTTGTCCACAACTCATGAGCATCCCGGAACGGCATGAGTTGAAATATAACTACATTGCTCAAAGAATTGAAAAGCACATTAGAAGCTTGAGCATTGAGATAAGAGTTATTCTCATCCTCTAAAGATAATCTTTGAGGATCCTTTGGAGGAGAAAAACCCATATCTACAATTCGCTCTAAATTTGGGTCCATGACCCTAAAGAAATTAAGCATGCGAATTACCCAAACATCAAAATTTGTGCCATCGAAACTAAGAGTGTGAGAGAATCCTAATCCCCTAGTCGACATCTTTACTCTCTAGGCGTTTAAGCCTAACAAAGAGAGACGAGGCTCTGATACCAATTGAAAGATCGTGGATGTCGCCTAGAGGGGGGGTGAATAGGCACTTTAAAATAATTACGGTTTAGGCTTGAACAAATGCGGAATAAACCTAGCGGTTAATTTGTCAAACACAAAACCTACAACAACTAGGCTCACCTATGTGCACCAACAACTTATACTAAGCAAGATAAACAACTATGAGATAGCAAGATATATGACAAGAAACAATATGGCTATCACAAAGTAAAGTGCATAAGTAAAGGGCTCGGGTAAGAGATAACCGAGGCACGCGGAGACGATGATGTATCCCGAAGTTCACACCCTTGCGGATGCTAATCTCTGTTTGGAGCGGTGTGGAGGCACAATGCTCCCCAAGAAGCCACTAGGGCCACCGTAATCTCCTCACGCCCTCGCACAATGCAAGATGCCGTGATTCCACTAAGGAACCCTTGAGGGCGGTCACCGAACCCGTACAAATGGCAACCCTTGGGGGCGGTCACCGAATCCGTACACTTTGGCAACCCTTGGGGGCGGTCACCGGTACCCGTAAAATTGCTCGGGGAGATCTCCACAACCTAATTGGAGACCCCGACGCTTACCCGGAGCTTTACACCACAATGATTGAGCTCCTAACCCCACCAACCATCTAGGGCGCCCAAGCACCCAAGAGGAACAAGCTCAAGGGTACCAAGCACCCAAGAGTAATAAGCTTCTCAACTTGTAACTTCCATGTATCACCGTGGAGAACTCAAACCGATGCACCAAATGCAATGGCAAGGGCACACGGAGTGCCCAAGTCCTTCTCTCCCAAATCCCACCAAAGCAACTAATGCTGGGGAGGAAAATGAGAGGAAGAACGAAAGAAGAACACGAAGAACTCCAAGATCTAGATCCAAGGGGTTCCCCTCACTTAGAGGAGAAAGTGATTGGTGGAAACGTGGATCTAGATCTCTTCTCTCTTTTCCCTCAAGAACTAGTAAGAATCATTGGAGGGATTGAGAGTTAGCAAGCTCGAAGAAGGTCAACAATGGGGGAAGAACACGAGCTAAAAAGGATAAGGTTCATTGGGGAAGAAGACCCCCTTTTATAGGTGGGGAAAAATCCAACCGTTATACGAGCTCTTTTACGATGGAAAGACTACATACTTCACATCATCATTGAACTTAGACTACATTTTCCATGTCTTTGAAGAAATTAATAGAACATCATTTTGCAGACGTCAACGCGAGCAACGGAGGAGCCTTGCCTAGGCAGATAGAACATCATTTTCCACTTTCCACCTAGGCAGACTACCGTTCCCTCTTACGGTACTACCGCAAGGCAGGAAACCCCAAGTCTGAAAAGAGCGTGGATAACAGAACATCCGTGCCTACTTTCGCTGGAAAACGGACGTAGCAAAAATCCGACACAGTACTACCGCAGATGAGCAGTACTACCGCCTGGCAGCTGAGCCAGGCCACGCACGGTACTACTGCGCAAGGGATGCGGTACTACCGCGGAGGCGCAGATGTAAAAAATTACATCCGCCCCTACTACCGCGATGAAGCGGCACTTGGCCCGGGGGCCACGGTACTACGGCTCCGGAGGAGCGGAACTACCATGGGCTCCTGCGGTACTACCATGCCAAAGTACGGTACTACCGCAGGTGCCTGCGGTACTACCGCTCTAGGGAGCAGTACTACCGCAAGCCCAACATCAGCAACCAGGACTGCCAAAACTTCTCCAAATGAGCTCAGAAATGAGCAAACTCAAGCTTGTTGGAAACAAGACGACGAGTAGCATCAAAACAGCGACTCGTAATAGTAAGAAGAGGCAGGGGAGGTATGCCAACAAAAAGAGGAGAGAAATCTCCAACCGAGAAGAACCGGCATAACCTCCAACATCGAAAACATCATAGAAGATGCGAGTGAACTCCGTTTTCGATGAACTCGGGCTTGTCATCAAGATGGCCATAAGCTCTAAGACTCACAAAGAGAACCAAACAAGAACCAAGAAAGATGATGCAAGGATGCAATGGTTTGAGCTCTCTACGAATGATACGGTCAAGCTACTCATCGAGAGCCCCCATTGATAGTACGGCAACCGATCCTATAACCCGGTCTCCCAACTACCATCATGAGACCGGTAAAATAGAAAACCTATCAAGGGCAAACCTTTGCCTTGCACATGGTCCACTTGAGCTAGATGATGACGATCTTGACTCCCTCAAGTTGGACCACCTTTCTTGATTGCGTTGGCTCGATGAAGACTAGTTGATTGCTCCCCCATACTCCACTATGGGTGAGCCACTCTTCCGCACATCTTCACAAGTCCATTTTCACCACAATGGACGGCAAGCTTCAAGCATTTGATTTCTTCGTGATGCTTCACTTGAATTTGCATACCGCAACCTAACCCCACAAAGAACTCTCACGAAGACCATGGGTTAGTACACAAAGCGTAATGGACAATGCTTACCATACCATGGGATCACTTGATCCCTCTGTACATCTTGTATGCTTTATGTGTTGATCAACTTGATTCACTCTTGACTTAGTCTTGATCAACCTTAAATCTTTCCAACTCTCTTCATTTGGATGATGTCTTGAAGGTAAACATGAATGATCAAACAATCTTATTCTTCAAGACATGCTTGCAATAAGCTCAACTCTCAACTTACCAATCTTTGGATAATTCCTTGAATAGCACCTTGGTCGACACAAACTCTCCTTGAAACCAACACATGTACTCCAAGAAAAGCCTATGGACAAAACCTTCAAATATAACTCAAGGAAACCATTAGTCCATAGAGATTTTCATCAATTACCAAAATCAAACATGGGGGCACCGCATGTTCTTTCAATCTCCCCCATTTTGGTAATTGATGACAATCACTTTCAAGAGAGTTTATAGAAGGAATTATGCATCACCAAGCAATGTAACAACCAATAATGCATGTGTATGAGATGCAAATGCTTAGGAACAAAACCAAAGCAAGGAGAAAACTCTAAAGACTTCTCCACAAAACTCTCTGAAACTTCTCCCCCATTGGCATCGATTGCCAAAATGGGCGAAAAGCTTAGAAGGCCAATATCAATTGTGTTCCTCCATAAATTGTGTATTTCTCAACAAGAGAGTGGAATGCAATACACATATCCAACGATAATACTTGGAGGAAGACCAACTATATTGAGGCACCAAGATTGCTAAAGGAATGATATACCACAAGGACATAACAAAGAGAGACACAAGCAATCAAGCAATCAAAAGGTACCAATTGAAGCAAGCAATCAACGGGTATCAATTGAACCAACTAGACCAAAGATCCTACGAGCTACATGAATGAAGGATAAAATGATAAGAGCAGAGTAGTGTTCTAAAGAAACTAGAGAAGCTCCCCATGATTTGTGCACATCAAGAATTTTTGTATCTGGATACAAAGTGCACAAAATAGGATCATAGCTCCCCCAAATTCAATAGGAACTTACAACAAGTGCAAGAGAGCATATAGGAAACTAAGCCTAGTACTTGCAACAAACACATGGTTGAGCAACAAGTAAGAGAGGCAACTTAAGAGTGGGCTCAACCAAAAAGATGTGTGTGAGTGAAGGCAATGCACTTGAGAAGACTAATATACGGATGAGCATAAAACATCAACATAGTCTTGAATAGAATGAGGCAACACGGTGCAAGGCCTATCATTCCCACACACAACAAGTAAATGGGTTCACAAGCTTACTAATAAGCATATAAAGAACCTATGCTTGTGACAACCCGTGGTGAAGATAGAAGATGAAAGCCTCATCAAGACGAGGGATACCAATTAAGATGGCAAAAGCCTCGTAAAGATAAGCATGACGAAAATAATCTTCACCACACAAGAGTGCATCAAGATGCAACGAGATAAGACACGCACTCAAGGCAAAAGCTTTCACGGAGCCACCAAAGAAATAACATAAGAAAGACAAGGTGTACGTGAAAGAAAGGATATCAATTAGATATGCAACTTCTCTCAAGTGTATAAGATTCTAGGTAGACAAAATCATGATGATATATATCTACAAAGAAAGATATACACACGAAATAGTTACAAAAGGAAAGAACAAGATATCCACAAGGAAATCATAAATATACCAATAAGATATTTTCTTGAAAGCATAGCACATGGCTAGATATGGTCTTATTGTATATAAATGAATTCCTACTACACAACCATCAAAGACATCACAACTAGTAATATGAGATCATCGTTGAGATGCTTTGAGAAAGGAAACAAGTATCACAACATGGAATGAATATCATGCTAAGATGCAATCTACACAAGGTTGAAAGCAAGGAAGAATGCATGAAGAGATACTTGTTACCGAGATATCATTGGAAGGATGTAGTAGATACCAATTAAAGGTATATAGTAGTTCATTGATCATCCTAGCTTGACTCCAATAAGTACATGGTGACACCACATTCCTTGTGAGTGAGCCGAGCGTCAAATGCATCTCCAATTGTTCCTAGAACAACAACACAAACAAAATGGTACCCAAACTCATTGGGACCAAAGAGTTAGAGAACCTACAATACATAGGACGGACTCTAAAAACAAATGTGCATATAGATACGAAAATGAATTTCATGCACATCTCATCAAATTTGAGACTTGGTGGAGTTTCCCCTATATATTGGGTTAAAGAAAGAAAGCATGTCAAAGATACTACATGAAGTTAATATGCATGCTCAAGACTTTCAAGGACCGATATCAAATGACAAAGAAATACCAAGTGAAGAAAAGATACCAAATGAATAAATCATCACTTGGAGGATTGTTCCAAACAAACCAAGCTCTCTACAAAGTTTCATGATGGCACAAAGTACCAAAAAGAAACGACTTGTCTTCCACCGAGACACACTTGATAAGGATCACAAGATGAGTGTTTTATAGAAAATAGGATAGCTCCCCCAAGACTAGTGCATTATAGAGAAATTTTATTTGAATACAAAATGCACAAGGTGGGATCACCACTTTCACTATATCTACAAAACACTAGACAAGATCAAGAAATAAACAAGATCCACAAGTGGTATGGAAGACAACGGGAGTTGATACAATCCTTGGCAAGAGAAAAGGAAAATAAAAAGCAAAAGCCAATGTAAAGATGATCAATAAATTCTGCCACAAAAGTGAGTACCAATTGTCAAAAGACAAGAAGTAAATGGAAACAATTCCCGGTGGTAGATAGCAAGGATATCCGACATCATCTTCACACCAAACAAAAAGCAAATTGCAACTTGTAGAGCTAACATGGCACCTAGGAACAAGATAATTTACAATATCAACTCTAGATGACAATATCTCAAATGTACACATTTTCTAGGCTAGTAATATACACATAGCATATTACTCCCCCATAATGTGATACCAATTAAAGATAGACAAGAGGCAATTAAAGGATCCAACAAGAGATAATTAATGAACTATTTAGAATTGTGAGGTGCACAAAGCACATCACTCCCCCACAATGGGATATTCCATTAATCTCTCACAAGAGCCAACTAAGATATAAACAAGATACAAAAAGGCTCAACACACAACACACACGTACATGATGTGCAAACCAACATACACACACTTGATTTCTCAAGATAAGCAAATTGGAAGCACAACATATACAAGCACATGCAAGGTACAAAACCACAACATGCTAAGGGGAAAGTAACTTTCAAGTAAACAATTTAAGCATGAGTTACCGCAAGGAGGAACATTGGATATAAGATAGAAATTGATAACCTGAATGATTTGGCTTGAGACAATAAGAATGATGGAGTCCCCTTAATTCTTCATAATGTAGCCAAGTCTCCAAAGACCTCCAACAACACCTATTGATAAAGTATGAGCTAGTTGGTCCCCAACCAAGTTGTGTCCTAAGAGGTTAGTCACAATAGGCTTGGCTACCCAAATGGTTCTTTTCTTGACACCACTTTGAGCACCAACATATTTGGCAAACACATTGCCAACCTTATCCTTCCCAACAGAATATATATAGATATCATCAATTAGAATAGGGTTGGATAAGGTACCATTTGTGCATGAAGAAGCGACATGACCTTTTTCACGACATAGGTAGCAACGTCTACTCTTTACTTTCTTCTCACTTGATTTCTCAACTTGAGAAGCATTAGCTTGAGTTTTCTTGGGAAGAGGCCTTTTCTTCAACTTGAGGTTGAGCATGAGAATGAACTTGTGGCCGCTTCCCTTTTGCTTGTCACTAATGGGTTTCTTCTTCAATGGGCAATATCTAACATGATGCCCTTCAATTTTGCACTTGGAACAAACAATCTTCGTCGAATTCTTTACTTGTTCTTGGCACTTCTTTTTGTTCACTTTGGACTTCTTCTTCTTGTTGGAGTTGAATCCAAGTCCACCTTTGTCATTGGGGGACTTTTGCACACTCAAGATATTGTTGAGTGTGAATTTCCCTTCATGACTCTTTTCCAAGTCTTTCTTCAAAGAAGTGACTTGGGCCTTGAGCTCTTTGATTTTCTTTGTATGGTTAGTCTCAACACAAGTACTAGAGGAAGTACAAGCTTCATCGTTAGAGCAACAAGGCAAGGAAAGCAATTCATCACAAGATGTACCAATGTTATGCATGGATGAATCGCGAGGACTAGCACAAGGCAATATAGCATTTTGACCAAAAGTAGTGCTAGTATCCACATGAGGCTCACTAGATGTTACCTTAGCAAGCATGGCCTCATGAGCTATCTTTAGCACATTATGGGATACTAGAAGATCATCATGAGAGCTTGTGAGGTTTACATGATTTTCTTCCAACATCCCATAATTGCTAGATAGCAACTCAAGTTGAGCCCTTAGCTCAACATTCTCCTTTAATATGGATGCTTCACAAGAGATAGAGTTAGTAGCACAAGCATCATCATTAGCAACAAGAGGAGAAGACAACTTGGCAAGCTCTTTTGAATATGAAGCTTTAAGTTGAGCATGAGACTCGGTGAGTTTGATGAGCTCACCCTTGATGACCCTTGAGCCATTTTCGAGGTGGCAAGGGCACACGGAGTGCCCAAGTCCTTTTCTCCCAAATCCCACCAAAGCAACTAATGCTAGGGAGGAAAATGAGAGGAAGAACGAAAGAAGAACACGAAGAACTCCAAGATCTAGATCCAAGGGGTTCCCCTCACTTAGAGGAGAAAGTGATTGGTGGAAACATGGATCTAGATCTCCTCTCTCTTTTCCCTCAAGAACTAGCAAGAATCATTGGAGGGAGTGAGAGTTAGCAAGCTCGAAGAGGGTCAACAATGGGGGAAGAACACGATCTCAAAGGATAAGGTTCATTGGGGAAGAAGACCCCCTTTTATAGGTGGGGAAAAATCCAACCGTTATCCACCTACCAGCCCGCGACCAGCGGTACTACCGCGAGGCCACGCGGTACTACCGTGAGGAGCTGCAGTACTACTGCAGCAGCAGCAGTAGCTAGGGCACACCTTAAGGACACGGGCTGAGGACGGTACTTTCGCAGACGTGGTACTACCGCTACCCCTTGTGGTACTATCGCAAGGCAGGGAACCCCAAGCCTAGGAAGAGCGTGGATAATAGAACATCCGTGCCTACTTCCGCTGGAAAATGGACGTAGCAAAAATCTGACACAGTACTACCGCAGAGGAGCGGTACTATCGCCTGGTAGCTGAGCCAGGCCGCGCATGGTACTACCACGCAAGGGATGCGGTACTACCGCGGAGGCGCGGATGTAAAAAATTACATCCGCCCCTACTACCGTGATGAAACGGCACTTGGCCCAGGGGCCACGGTACTACGGCTCCGGAGGAGCGGTACTAGCATGGGCTCCTGCGGTACTACCGCGCCAAAGTACGGTACTACCACAGGTGCCTGTGGTACTACCGCTCTAGGGAGCAGTACTACAGCAAGCCCAACATCAGCAACCAGGACTGCCAAAACTTCTGCAAATGAGCTCCGAAGTGAGAAAACTCAAGCTTGTTGGAAACAAGACGACGAGTAGCATCAAAACAGCGACTTGTAATAGTAAGAAGAGGCAGGGGAGGTATGCCAACAAAAAGAGGAGAGAAACCTCCAACCGAGAAGAACCGGCAAAACCTCCAACGTCGAAAACATTATAGAAGATGCATGCCAACTCTGTTTTCGATGAACTCAAGCTTGTCATCAAGATGACCATAAGCTCTAAGAATCACAAAGAGAACCAAACAAGAACCAAGAAAGATGATGCAAGGATGCAATGGTTTGAGCCCGCTATGAATGACCCGGTCTCCCAACTACCATCATGAGACCGGTAAAATAGAAAACCTATCAAGGGCAAACCTTTGCCTTGCACATGGTCCACTTGAGCTAGATGATGACGCTCTTGACTCCCTCAAGTTGGACCAAATTTCTTGATTGCGTTGGCTCAATGAAGACTAGTTGATTTCTCCCCCATACTCCACTATGGGTGATCCACTCTTCCGCACATCTTCACAAGTCCATTTTCACCACAATGGACGGCAAAATTCAAGCATTCGATTTCTTCGTGATGCTTCACTTGAATTTGCACACCGCAACCTAACCCCACAAAGAACTCTCACGAAGACCATGGGTTAGTACATAAATCATAATGGACAATGCTTACCATACCATGGGATCACTTGATCCTTCTGTACATCTTGTACGCTTTATGTGTTGATCAACTTGATTCACTCTTGACTTAGTCTTGATCAACCTTGATTCTTTCCAACTCTCTTCATTTGGATGATGTCTTGAAGGTAAACATTAATGATCAAACAATCTTCTTCTTCAAGACATGCTTGCAATAAGCTCAACTCTCAAATTACCAATCTTTGGATAATTCCTTGAATAGCACCTTGGTCGACAAAAACTCTCCTTGAAACCAACACAT
Source organism: Triticum urartu (assembly GCF_003073215.2). Taxonomy (NCBI): domain Eukaryota; kingdom Viridiplantae; phylum Streptophyta; class Magnoliopsida; order Poales; family Poaceae; genus Triticum; species Triticum urartu. The sequence continues at coordinate 426,518,909 of NC_053027.1, forward strand.
GTACTCCAAGAAAATCCTATGGACAAAACCTTCAAATATAACTCAAGGCAACCATTAGTCCATAGAGATTGTCATCAATTACCAAAACCAAACATGGGGGCACCGCATGTTCTTTCACACTTGATCGAGACGGATCGTGAAGGTGTACGATTACATCAATCATTTTGATAAACGCTACCGCTTATCGATCTTCAAGGGTATGAAGATGCTCTCCCCCTCTTGTAGCTATGCATCTCCATGGATAGATCTTGCGTGTGCATATAATTTTTTTTGTTTTCCATGCAACGTTCCCTAACACGACCATGCAGGACTTTTTCGACAACATATTTGTTTTCTTCGTCCCCACCTCCCCGAGCGTCGTGTCCATGATTGCTTCGGTGGAATTATGCGGAATTGAGTGTATATTGACCCTATAAAAAATCATCATGTTCTGGTAGAGGAATCTCCGGCAATCATCGATATACTAGTGCCAAACCAGCATTTTCAACTTCACTCAATACATGAGTGTGAGCCATGGACATAGCACTATTGGTGAAATAGAATGCAGTGGTAGAGATCAATAAGGGAAGTCAAAAGGAAGAAAAAATTGCATCAACTCAGCGGATCAATGGCAATGGAGAGGCCCATCAATCGATATCATTGAGAGGAGTAGGGATTGCCATGCAAAGGATGCACTAGAGCTATAAGTGTATGAAAGCTCACTATGGAAACTAAGTGGGTGTGCATCCAACTTACTTGCTCATGAAGATCTCGGGCATTTGAGGAAGCCCATCATCGGAATATACAAGCCAAGTTCTATAATGTAGAATTCCCACTAGTATATGAAAGTGACAAATCATGCAGACTCTCTATATGAACATCATGGTGCTTGCTACTTCTTAAGCTTGCGTTGATTTTTCCCTTGAAGAGGAAAGGGTGATGTAGCAAAGTGGAGACAAGTATTTCCCTTAGTAAAGAACCAAGATATTAATCCAGTAGGAGGAACACACAAGTCCCCAATAGATGCACCTGCACAAACTAACAAAGACTTGCACACAATGCGAAAAAGGGGTTGTCAATCCCTTCATGGTCACTAGCAAGGGTGAGATCTGATAGAGATTGATATAAAAGATAAGTAAAAGTGTAAAATAAAGTAAATATTAATAAATTGCAGCAAGGTATTTTTGGGTTTTGGTTTTATAGATCTGAAAATAATATGATAAAAATAGACTTGGGGGCCGTAGGTTTCACTAGAGGCTTCTCTCTTGAAGAAAGCATACGGTGGGTAAACAAATTACTATTGAGCAATTGATAGAAAAGCGCATAGTTATGACAATATCCAAGGCAATTGTCATGAATATAGGCAACATGTCTGTGATAAGTAGACCGAAACGATTCTACATGTACTATACTATTACTCCACACATCGACCGCTATCCAGCATTGATGACCCACAAGTATAGGGGATTAATCATAGTCCTTTCGATAAGTAAGAGTGTCAAACCCTACGAGGAGAAGAAGGAAACGACAAGCGGTTTTCAGCAAGGTAATTTCTGCAAGCACTGAAATTGTTGGTAGAAAGTAGTTTGTAATAAGATAATATGTAACAGACAAGTAATGGTAAATAAAGTGCAGCAAGGTAGCCTAATCCTTTTTGTAGCAAAGGACGGGCTGGAACGGTCTCCTATAATAAGCAAAGCGTTCTTGAGGGCACACGGGAATTTCATCTTGTCACTTTCATCATGTTGGTTTGATTCGCTACTTTGATAATTTGATATGTGGGTGGATCGGTGCTTGGGTGTTGTTCTTAATTAAAAAAGCCTCCCACTTATGATTAACCCCCTCGCAAGCATTCACAACTACGAAAGAAGTATTAAGATAAAATCTAACCATAGCATTAAACATATGGATCCAAATCAGCCCCTTACGAAATAGCGCATAACCAGGGTTTAAGCTTCTGTCACTGTAGCAACCCATCATCTAATTACTACTCCACAATGCATTCCCTTAGGCCCAAAGACGGTGAAGTGTCATGTAGTCAACGTCCACATAACACCACTAAGGGAATCACAAAATACATATCATCAAAATATCGAACACATATCAAATTCACATGATTACTTGCAACATGACTTCTCTTGTGGCCTCAAGAACAAAGTTAACTACTCACAAATAAAATGCATGGTCAAGATCAGAGGGATATTAAATAGCATAATGGATCTCAACATATAATCTTCCATCAAATAAACTGTAGCGACCAGACCTCAAACAGTCCAATCTCTGTGTTCAGGTGTCATCCCTGGATCAGTAATGCTGACACCACACAGTACTTGAAGGATTTATAATAGAGTAGCAATCACACACTTATTACACCGAAAGTCTCAAAAGAGAACTTATTACAATAATAATGGCTTAAGGCCATCTAACAACGATAACAGCGGAAGGCTTGGAAGATAAGTGAGTCCATCAACTCCAACGGCATCACTGAGTATAGAACCACGACCTAAAAGCACCTTAATCGTCATCTGAAAAGTCTGCAACATTAACGTTGCAGCCCGAAAATGGGTCAGCACATGGAATATGCTGGCAATGTAACACATAGAGAGTAATGGAATGAAATAGGCTATTCTATATGCATATATGGCTGGTGGAAAGCTCTATGGTTACAGTTTTGCGTAAAGCCAATTTTTCCCTACTGCAAAGGAATAAATTTTATTTAACTATCATGGTAGTTGTTAAACATTGAGAATGGTTAACAGCATTCTCAATCCCATTTAAGCATCATCAATAAACAAAACCCAACAAAATTAATTTTAGAGTAACATGTTGAGATTCACATGATAATCCAGGTACTAGATACTCAAGATGTCCATAACCGGGGACACGGCTAACCATGATTAGTTTATACACTCTGCAAAGGTTTGCTCACTTTTCCCCACAAGACCCGATCTCCTCCATTGGATTTCTCGCACTACATGATGTTTGAGAAACGGATGACCGAGACATAGTCTTTCAGAAGCGCTAGCACCTTACGAACGGGTAGACCGTAAGAGTTCGCACGACTTAGTCAACTATGCTAGAGCCCATAGTAGCTTGTGGCTGCACATGGAAGTTTCTAGCATGAATAATCTCATGATCCCTTTAAGCCTGGGTGGCAGTCCAAAAGAAAACAGGCAATCGCTGGAATACCCAGGTGCCTCAATCCACCCAGATGTGTGTTTAGGTTGCCACCTTAAATAAACCATTAATTAACAATCTCACATCTGTCATGGATACACTCACCCAATCCACGTCTACTAGCATAGCTTGGCATAATAATCAAACGTAGAAGTAACTCCCAAAGGTTTGATAATAAACAGGTAATATGTTCTACCTTGACTACTCCCCAAACCCACAATTTAATTAGATCCTAATCATGCAATGTGTGAGGATTGATCTAATGCAATAAAACTGGGTAGTAGGAGGTATGATCAAAGTGTTACTTGCCTTGCTGATGATCCGGGAAACCTAGCGATTCGAAGTAGCAAGCGGCGCACTCCGGGTACTCTATCACAAACAAACAAGCATACAATAAGTACTCAACTAATATACAGGTAAAACTCAAATAAGAGATCTAACTAGAAAGTTCAACTTAATAACTCCGGTTGGCAAAAAGAATCAAAACGAACGAAGCAACGAAAAACAAACGACAAAAGAAACAAGCTTCGTTTACTATTCTGGATCTAGGGCAATTTTTAAAGTGGCAAAAACTTGTTTGAGTTGGCTAAACGGAAAGAGGGTTTCGAGACGAAACTCTAGGCGCTTGAATCGCCTGATTCCGATAAACGAGCGAAAAGTTAAACTAAAACGAACATCGGATCAGAGATGGCGGTCAGAAAAACCGCGGATTTAATCCGAGAAAAAGAAAAACGACGAACAGGTTAAAGAACGAACGTTCGTTAACAGGAACTAAACGAAAAACGCGTTCGTGAAAATGAACGGACGAGCGGGCGCTCGCTAAATAAATAAGCCGGAGAAAAACCGATCTATTAAAAAAACGAAAACTAGGGATTTAAAAAAAACCGAAACGTTTTTTTCTCAAAAACCGGCCGGCGGCTACCTCGGCGGCGGCGCTCTGGCGAGGCTCCGGCAGGGCGGCATGCGGCGCGGGGCGGCAGCAGGTGGCGCGGCGGCGGCGGCGGTGGTGGGGGTTGCAGGGGGGCGACGGCGGTTATAAAGGGGCGGGGTGGCGACTTGGGGGAGGGGTCGGCCTCGGGAGGCGGAGTCCTCCCCGGACACGGCGGCGGCGATCGGGACTCCGGTCCCGATCCGGCTGGAGGCGGCGGCGGCTGGCTGGGCTGGCCCGCTCGGCTGGGCCCTTGGCCCAGTCGAGCGCGGGGTTTATTTTTTTTAAAAACAATTTCGCTGCGCCTAAAAAAATTCTAGAAAAAAAATAAAAATCTAAAAATGCCAAAACAAATTTTCTCCGTCTAAATAAAATATTTAGAACAGGAGGAACATTTTTTTGGCTCTAATTGCAATTTTTGAAAACGTGCAATTTTTCCTAAATTCAAATAAAATAGCAATTAAAACCAAAATAAAATCTTATTTTCTTTTTTTATTAAATCCTCAATATTTCTTTATTTTGGGAAAGTCATTTTATTCCCTCTCTCATATTTTGATAATAGAAGTAATTGAAGATAAAATAAATAAAATCTAATGATCCTAATTTCAAAATTTGAGAAAACTCAAATATGAAAATAACGAAATCCCCAACTCTCTCCGAGGGTCCTTGAGTTGCATAGAATTTCTAGGATCAGCCAAAATGCAATAAAATATGATATGCAATGATGATCTAGTGTATAACATGCCAAATTGAAAATTTGGGATGTTACAAACCTACCCCCCTTAAGATGAATCTCGCCCTCGAGATTCGGGTTGGCTAGAAAATAGGTGATGGTGGTCCTTCAGCAAATCTTCCTCTCATTCCCAGGTGGCTTCATCCTCCGTGGGGTGACTCCACTGAACTTTGCAAAACTTGATAACCTTGCTACGGGTGACTCGACTGGCATATTCTAGAATCTTGACTGGTTTCTCCTCATAGGTCAAATCACTGTCCAACTGAATTGCTTCCAGCGGCACTGTATCTCTCAGCGGTATGCCAGCCATCTCTGCATGGCACTTCTTCAACTGGGAAACTGGAACACGTTGTGAACTCCTGATAATCCTTCAGGCAACTCCAACTTATAGGCTACTTCTCCCATACGCTCCAAAACTTTGTATGGGCCTACAAAACGCGGCGCTAATTTTCCCTTAACTCCAAAGCGTTTTACTCCTCGAAGTGGTGATACTCGAATATAAACTCGGTCTCCGACTTCGTAAACTGTCTCCTTGCGTTTAGAATCTGCGTAGCTCTTCTTCCTGGACTAGGCTACCTTGAGCCTATCGCGAATCAATTTCACTTTCTGTTCAGACTCTTTAATCAGATCCGGTCCAAACAGCTGACGGTCTCCAGCTTCATCCCACGACAATGGGGTCCTGCACCTACTTCCGTATAAGGCTTCGAAAGGGGCCATCTTCAAACTGGATTGATAACTGTTGTTGTAAGAGAACTCTGCATATGGAAAATTCTCATCCCAACTAGATCCGTAATCTAGCGCACAAGCTCTTAGCATATCCTCCAAAATCTGATTGACTCTCTCGGTCTGTCCATCTGTCTGCGGATGGAAAGCTGTACTAAACTCCAGTCTGGTACCCAAAGTTTCATGCAACTGATTCCAGAACTTTGAGGTGAATTGGGTTCCTCTATCTGATACAATGCTCCTTGGAACTCCATGCAGACATGCGATTCTGGTCATGAATATCTTTGCCAACTTTGCACTGGTATAGGTAGTCTTCACTGGAATGAAATGAGATACCTTTGTCAAACGATCGACTACAACCCATATTGAGTCATAGCCTGAACGAGTTTTGGGTAAACCCATAATAAAATCCATGCCTAACTTATCCCACTTCCATTCGGGTATCGGCAATGGCTGTAGCAATCCTGCTGGCTTCTGATGCTCTGCCTTTACTCTCTCGCATATATCACAAACTGCTACATATTCCGCAATATCCTTCTTCATTCCGGTCCACCAGAAAGTATCCTTCAAATCCAAATACATCTTGGTATTTCCTGGGCGAATCGAATATGGTGAATCATGGGCCTCTTGCAGAATCAACTTCCTGATCTCCAAATCTTTAGGCACATAGACACGGTCTTCAAACCATAAGGTATCGTGCTCATCGTCACGAAATCCCTTAGCTTTTCCTTTGCTCATTTTCTCCTTAATAGAAGCGATCTCTTTGTCAATCTTCTGGGCTTCTCTGATCTTGTCCATCAACGTAGACTGAATCTCCAATGCTGCTACATAGCCTCTCGGAACTATCTCCAAACATAGCTCACGAAGATTCTCGGCTAACTCCCTTGGTAAATCTCCTGTCATTAAGGTGTTGACATGACTTTTATGGCTCAACGCGTCAGCTACTATGTTAGATCATAATCCTTGATGAGCTCCAACCATGTCCTTTGCCTGAGGTTCAACTCCTTCTGCGTGAAAATATACTTCAAACTCTTGTGATCCGTGTACACCTCACAATGGTTTCCAATGAGAAAATGTCTCCAGGTTTTCAATGCATGCACTACGGCTGCTAACTCCAAATCATGGGTAGCATAATTTAACTCATGAGGCTTAAGCTGTCGTGAGGCATAGGAAACAACTCTTCCTTCCTGCATAAGCACTGCTCCAAGTCCTTGACGTGAAGCGTCGCAATACACCTCTAATCCTTGGTCTGATCTGGCAAAATCAACACAGGTGATGTAACCAAACGTTTCTTCAACTCCTGGAAGCTGGCATCACATTCCTCAGTCCATATGAACTTGGTATCCTTTTTCAACAACTCCGTCATAGGGTTTGCAATTTTCGAGAAATTCTCAATGAATCTCCGGTAGTATCCTGCGAGTCCAAGAAAACTCTGGATCTCTCCAACTATTGTTGGGGCCTCCCAATTGGTCACGGTATCAACTTTAGTGGGATCTACTGCTATACCTTCTCCCGATATAACGTGTCCGAGAAATCCAACTTCCTTCAACCAAAACTCACATTTGCTAAACTTGGCATATAATTGATGTTCTCTGAGCTTTCCAAGAACCAAACACAAATGCTCCTTATGCTCCTCTTCATTCTTCGAGTAAACCAGGATATCATCAATGAACACTACGGCGAACTTATCTAGAAACTCCATAAACACCTTGTTCATCATGTTCATAAAATATGCAGGTGCGTTAGTCAGACCAAATGACATAACGGTATACTCGTACAGCCCATACCTAGTGGTAAAAGCTGTCTTAGGTATATCATGTTCTCGAATCTTCAACTGGTGGTATCCTGATCATAGATCAATCTTGGAAAATACCTTAGCTCCTTGCAATCGATCAAACAGATCATTGATCATCGGTAGTGGGTACTTGTTCTTGATTGTTACTTCATTCAACCCTCGATAATCAACAACCATCCTTAACGATCCATCCTTCTTCTCCACTAGAAGTACTGGCAATCCCCAAGGTGAAGAACTTGGGCGAATATATCCCTTATCCAGTAACTTCTTAATCTGCTTCTTTATCTCCACCAAATCCTTTGCGGGCATCCTATATGGTCTCTTCGATATTGGCCCTGTGCCTGGCAAAATCTCAATCAAAAACTCAATATCTCTATCCGGTGGCATGCCTGGCAATTCTTCTGGAAATACATCCGGGAAATCCTTCACCACTGGTACTTCCTCCTGCACAACTCCTGTTAAACAATTTACTTGAGTCCTCTTTGGCACATGCCGGGATACATACTTGATCCTTCTTCCTTCTGGCGTTGTAAGAAAAATTGACTTACTGGCACATTCAATATTCCCTTCATACTTTGATAACCAATCCATGCCTAATATCACATCCAATCCTTGAGATTCCAACGCTATTAGGTCTGAGGGAAATACGTAGTTACCAATCCTTAATGGTAACCGATCACACCATAGGCTGGCCATATACTCCGCTCCTGGTGAGCTTACTAACATTGGTGTTCTAAGGGCTTGGGTTGGCAGTTTATACTTATCCACAAATCCCCTTGATATGTATGAATGCGATACACCAATATCAAAAAGAACGAGTGCAGTAAATGACTTAACCAAAAACTTACCGATTACTGCATCCGGCTGCTCTTCAACCTCCTCCACGTTAACGTGGTTCATCTGTCCCCTGTTGAAAGGGTTCGGGTTCTTCCCAGGGCTTCCATTGCCATTTCCATTCTGGGCTTCAGGACATTCGTTGGCATAATGTCCGGTCTTCTGGCACTTAAAGCAAGCGACTTGACTCAGGTCTCTCCTGGCTGGGGTTGATGGGTTGGTGCAATTCTGGCCATTACTTCCTCCATTCCCATTACCATTCTTAGTGCCATTATGATTGTGCGAGCTACCTCCTCCATGGGTATGCTGAAAATGTCCTCCCGGTCTAGGGTTAAAACGTGGCTTCTACTGAGCTCCTGAATTGTACTTTCCTTGTCCATACTTCCTCTTTCGATTCTCAATCTGCTGCTGCTTCCCTTCAATCATAAGAGCACGATCTACCAACTCCTGGTAGTTGTTGAAGGTTGCTACCATCAACTGCATGCTCAACTCATCATTCAGTCCTTCCAAAAACTTCTCCTGCTTAGCTGCATCCCTAGCTACGTCATCTGGGGCATAACGTGCTAGCTTACTAAAGTCCTCCACATACTGGCCAACTGTCCGTCCTCCTTGGCGCAAGTTGCGAAACTCTCGTTTCTTCATGGCCATAGCTCCTGTTGAAACATGGGCAGTACGAAAAGCCTGCTAAAACTGGTCCCACGTGACAGTGTCGATAGGGAAAGTGGCTGTGAAATTCTCCCACCATGATGCTGCGGGTCCTTCAAGCTGATGTGCGGCAAACTTCACCTTTTCTGCATCTATGCATCCTGCCGTGGTCAACTCCCTTGCTGTCTTGCGGAGCCAATCATCTACTACTATCGGCTCGGTGCTACTGGAAAACACCGGCGGATTCAGCCTAAGAAAACGGGCTAAGTGATCAACAGGTGGTGGTGGTGGTGGTGGGTTGTTGTTGTTGTTCCCCTGATTCTGATTCTGGACTAGCAACTGCATCAATGTGTTCTGCTGCTGGATCAACTGGGTGAGCTCCGGTGGGAAGGTAAATCCGGGGTCATGTCTCGGAGGAATCTGAGGGTTTAGAAAAGATGAGATTTAAGAATAGAGGGGGTCTAAAGAGAAAACACTACCCATATGCACATGAGACAAAAGCAAACAATTCACTTCATTCAATCAATCAAACAAGGGCATACAATCGATCTAACTATCGCAAAAGTGCTCGGACTACTATATTTACATGGGGGACTACTACTACTGATGGGGTGGTCTACTAGAAATATTCTTCGTTTGCAGACTCCATGATATCTGCTCCAGCTTCATCAACATAGTCATCATCGCTATCATCTGGATCCGAGTCGGTGTCGTCGATGATGATGTAGTCTTCCGGGCGAATCTCCTTGGGTTCTTCGTCTTCTTCTACTGGTGTAGGGCCTCCCATAAATATTCCAATCTTCTTGATCAGATCGTCATTCTTCTCCACTAATACTTCAATTTCCTCTTCATAATCTTCACGTGTAGCCTTGAGTTCTTCCTCCAGTTCCTTGATTCTTCTCCTCGCCTTCTTCAGATCTATCATGTCGGCGCACATCTGGTTCTCCTAACGTCGAATGTGTTGGTTTAACTCCTGGATAAAAGCTGCAACTGATATATCCTTCCTGGTGCTGATCATCTCCCAGTGCTCATCTCGGAGCCCACAAATCTGGTAGATAGTATCCTTGAGATCATTGCGGTAAACTTCTCCAATGCGTCCCATGGCGATGTGAGCTGCTGTGCTCTTTCCTAGACTCCAGGTTGGTGTATCAAAAGAAAACTCAATGGGCTCAGTGACTGGCATGAACGTCCTTCCTGGAACTTGAACTTGAATCATCCAACGCTCTTCTTCAGGTAGAGTGGCATTGTAGGTTCCGGTGAAGCTTGGTACTCCTATGTTTAGGTATCTAGTGACTTCCTTCAAGTGACGTCCAAAGGGTGTATCTTCATCCGGTTGCGTGAACTTGTTCCTTGCATCCGCCATCCTAAAAGAGTAGAAAAGATGAGAAGTCAGAATGAGAAGAGAGTGAGTAGTGATCTAGGTCTTTGCTTAGTGGTCGTGTCCTACAGTCAGCGTGTGCTCTGATACCATCTTGTAGCTACCAGACCTTAAACGGTCCAATCTCTGTGCTCAGGTGTCATCCCTGGATCAGTAATGCTGACACCACACAGTACTTGAAGGATTTATAACAGAGTAGCAATCACACACTTATTACATCGAAAGTCTCAAAAGAGAACTTATTACAATAATAATGGCTTAAGGCCATCTAACAACGATAACAGCGGAAGGCTTGTAAGATAAGTGAGTCCATCAACTCCAACGGCATCACTGAGTATAGAATCACCACCTAAAAGCACCTTAATCGTCGTCTGAAAAGTCTGCAACATTAACGTTGCAGCCCGAAAACGGGTCAGCACATGGAATATGCTGGCAATGTAACACATAGAGAGTAATGGAATGAAATAGGTTATTCTATATGCATATATGGCTGGTGGAAAGCTCTATGGTTACAGTTTTGCATAAAGCCAATTTTTCCCTACTGCAAAGGAATACATTTTATTTAACTATCATGGTAGTTGTTAAACATTGAGAATGGTTGACAGCATTCTCAATCCCAATTAAGCATCATTAATAAACAAAACCCAAAAAAATTAATTTTAGAGTAACATGTTGAGATTCACATGATAATCCAGGTACTAGATACTCAAGATGTCCATAACCGGGGACACGGCTAACCATGATTAGTTTATACACTCTGCAGCGGTTTGCGCACTTTTCCCCACAAGACCCGATATCCTCCGTTGGATTTCTCGCACTACATGATGTTTGAGAAACGGATGACCGGGACATAGTCTTTCAGAAGCACTAGCACCTTACGAATGGGTAGACCGTACCAACCTACATCCCCTACATCTGCTAGTCTACCACTTTAAGAGTTCGCACGACTTAGTCAACTATGCCAGAGCCCATAGTAGCTTGTGGCCGCACACGAAAGTTTCTAGCATGAATAATCTCATGATCCCTTTGAGCCTGGGTGGGGGTCCAAAAGAAAACAGGAAATCACTGGAATACCCAGGTGCCTCAATCCACCCAGATGTGTGTTTAGGTTGCCACCTTAAATAAACCATTAATTAACAATCTCACATCTGTCATGGATACACTCACCCAATCCACGTCTACTAGCATAGCATGGCATAATAAGCAAACGTAAAAGTAACTCCCAAAGGTTTGATAATAAATAGGTAATAGGTTCTACCTCGACTACTCCCCAAACCCACAATTTAATTAGATCCTAATCATGCAATGTGTGAGGATTGATCTAATGCAATAAAACAGGGTAGTAGGAGGTATGATCAGAGTGTTACTTGCCTTGCTGATTATCCGGGAAACCTAGCGATTCGAAGCAGCAAGCGGCCCCTCCGAGTACTCTATCGCAAACAAATTCTGGATAAAAGAATCAAAACGAATGAAGCAATGAAAAACAAACGTCAAAAGAAACAAGCTTCATTTACTATTCTGGATCTAGGGCAACTTTTACAGTGTCAAAAACTTGTTTGAGTTGGTTAAACGGAAAGAGGGTTTCGAGACGAAACTCCAGGCGCTTGAATCACCTGATTCCGATAAACCAGCGAAAAGTTAAACTAAAACGAACATCGGATCAGAGATCGCGGTCAGAAAAACCGCGGATTTAATCTAAGAAAAAGAAAAACGACGAAAACGAACAGGAACTAAACGAAAAATGCGTTCGTTAAAACGAACGGACGAGCGGGCGCTCGCTAAATAAATAAACCGGAGAAAAACCGATCTATTAAAAAAAAGGAAAACTAGGGTTTTCAAAAAAAACTGAAATGGCTTTTTCTCAAAAACCGACCGGCGGCTACCTCGGCAGCGGTGCTCCGGCGAGGCTACGGCAGGGCAGCGGGTGGCGCGAGGTGGCGGGGCGGCGGCTCCGGGCGGTGTGCGGCGGCGGCAGGCGGCGCGGGGCGGTGGCAGGCGGTGCGGCGGCGTGCGGCAATGCTGGGGCGTGCGGCGGCGGCAGCGGTGGTGTGGGGTTGTAGGGGGCGGCGGCGGTTATAAAGGGGCGGGGAGGCGACTTGGGGAAGGGGTCGGCCTCGGGAGGCGGAGTCCTCCCCGGACACGGCGGCAGCGGCGATCGGGACTCCGGTCCCGATCTGGCTGGAGGCGGCGGCGGCTGGCCAGGCCGGCCCGCTCGGCTGGGCCCTTGGCCCAGTCGGGCGTGGGTTTTTTTAAACAATTTCGCTGCGCCTAAAAAAATTCTAGAAAAAAAATAAAAATCTAAAAATGCCAAAGCAAATTTTCTCCGTCTAAATAAAATATGTAGAACAGGATGAACATTTTTTTGGCTCTAAATGCAATTTTTGAAAACGTGCAAATTTTCCTAAATTCAAATAAAATAGCAATTAAAACCAAAATAAAATCTTATTTGATTTTTTTATTAAATCCTCAATATTTCTTTATTTTGGGAAAGTCATTTTATTCCCTCTCTCATATTTTGATAATAGAAATAATTGAATATAAAATAAATGAAATCAAATTATCCTAATTTCAAAATTTGAGAAAACTCAAATATGAAAATAACGAAATCCCCAACTCTCTCCGAGGGTCCTTGAGTTGCGTAGAATATCTAGGATCAGACAAAATGCAATAAAATATGATATGCAATGATGATCTAGTGTATAACATTCCAAATTGAAAATTTGGGATGTTACATAAACCATATAGCATCAACTACAAGATGTAATCAACACTACTAGTCACCCATAGGTACCAATCTGAAGTTCCAGTACAAAGATTGAACACAAGAGATGAACTAGGGTTTGAGATGAGATGGTGTTGTTGAAGATGTTGATGAGGATTGTCCTCCCAAACATAAGAGGGTTGTTAGTGATGACGATGGCTTCGATTTCCCCCTCCGGGGGGAAGTTCCCCCGGCGGATCGCTCCGCCGGAGGGCAAAAGTGCTCCTGCCCAAGTTCCGCCTCGAGACAGCGACGCTCCGTCTGGAAAGTCCTCTCTTTATTTTTTCAAGGTCAAAGACCTTATGTACTAGAAGATGGGCACCGCAGGTGGGCTGGGCTGCCCACCACCCACTAGGGCGCGCCTGGGGGAGGGGGGCTAGCGCACCCTGGTGTCTTGTGGGCACCTGACAGCCCCCCTCTGGTATTTCTTTTCTCCAATATTTATTATATATTCCAAAATAATTGTCCATAAAATTTCAGTTTGGTGTCTTGTGGGCACCTGACAGCCCCCCTACACATGAGAAGAAAGGCTTTAGAATTACTCCATAAAGAGTTATTATGCATAAAAACATTATAAATAGCAGTAGGAAAACATGACGCAAAATGGACGTATCAACTCCCCCAAGCTTAGACCTTGCTTGTCCTCAAGCGAAAGCCGATATCGAAAATCATGTACACATGTTTAGAGAGAGAGGTTAAAAAAATAAAATACAGACATAGTAGCATCATGCAAATTATTATAGCAGCAACACATTTTATCATAAAGCTTTATCATATAACTTCTCATGAACAAGTAACAATTCATCAAAACATCAAAGTAAAAAGCATTAACTTTATTAAAAACCAACAAACTATGTTCTCAGTCAACTTTGCAACTACAATTGATTATATTTTCAGGAAGGGTCTCGTATTGAAGCCTTTTGGCAAGTCCACATACTCAACCATCATTTAATCTTCCATGACTGCTAACACTCACAACACATATATGAGCAAAAGGTTTCAACCAGACACATAGAAAGAGAGGGGCTTATAGTTTCGCCTCCCAACTTATTCACCTCAAGGGTGATGTCAACAATAATAGCTCATGCTCACTCATATCCAACTGGGTATATGTGCCTAGATCTTTCCCCACCACATGATGCTTGCCAAAGAGAAAAATAAAAAGTAATAGAGAAGAATACTTTGAGTCTTGCATAAAAAGTAAATACATAAAAGTAAAAGATAGGCCCTTCATAGAGGGAAGCAGAGGTTGTCATGCGCTTTTTGGTTTTGTATGCACAATCTCTTAATGCAAAATAACGTCACATTATATTGCCCCTTATGATAGCAACCTTTATTATGCAGTATGTCGCTTTTATTACTTTGCCATTACAAGTTCATACAACGCTTATTTTCCCATACACTAAAAGATAAAACACATTTAGAAGCATTTTTATTGCCTTTTTGCACCGATGACAACTTACTTGAAGGATCTTAATCAATCCATAGGTAGGTATGCTGGACTCTCAAAATATGAATTTCGTTTTAAGGGTTTTGGATGCATAAGTAGTATCTTTACTTAGTGTAGATTTTTGGCCAACAAAGATATTGAGCAAGCACCACATGTTGAAGGATCTGTGACAATATAACTTCTATGTGAATATGAACAAACATAAATCATTATGATGTCTTCCTTGTCCAACGTCAACAGTTTGGCATAAGATATTTAGTGGGGGCTCACAATCATAAAAGATGTCCAAGATAGTGTATTTGAATGTGAATCTTCTCTTCCCTTATTAATTCCTTCGTGAATTCATTATTTACCAATGCTATGTTTGCCAATTTTCAACAAATTTTACCACTTATACTTTTCCTTATGTGATGTCATTACTTACCATAAGATTAGCATACAATATTTTTCATTATTTTCTTTTATTTTGATTGAAACATAAAAGTAAATAAGTAAAAACTCAAACTAAACTTTATTATATAGCTCTCACTTCATTACATAGATAGATAGATCACGAAACTAGCACTTGAAAATAGATCATACTGAACTTTTGTTCAACTAAATCACGAAATAGCTAAGGATCGAACTAATATAGGTAAAGGTAATAAAAGTTATGGTGATACGATACCAGGGCATCTCCCCCAAGCTTGGAACAAGCCAAGGGGAGTGCCCATACCCGTGTACTCAAGTCTCCTTCTTTGGTGATGATGATGATGGTGGTGGTGATGAGGTGGTCTTTTTCTCCAACTTGCGTCGGAGGCTAAAATTTTCCTCCCTTAGATCATCATTCTCCAGCTCAAGCTTTAATACCCTCTTACATAATGCCGCCTTGCTCTCATGCAGAAAACGGGATGGGATAAACTGAACCTTAGGTTTGTTTCTTTTGTCAAGAAGGCTTGACTTCCTAAATTCCACGTGCATATCTCCGGTTGAGGTAGTGGATCTTCATCTTCCTTGGAGCTATTATCCCTTGCTTCCTTCATGTCAGAGTCTTCCTCCTCATCCGTGGTCCAACAGTAAGGATCCTCCTCCCCATAGACCTTGGGATTTGCTATATAATCAGTGACATAACTCTCTCCCCCGAATCTTGAGATGACATATTTTCAGATCTTCCAAGAAAACAACACAAAACAAGAACAGAGGATTTCTCCGCGATGCAGTGGCCAAATTGTCCGGGGGTATATATAAAGATTTTTTATCTTGGGAAAAAAGTACACATAATGAAAACGGACTCGGGAAGGTGCCTGAGGGGCCCCCACCCACCAGGGCGCGTCAGGTGGGACAGGCGCGCCCTGGTGTCTTGTGGGCACCTGGGTGGCCTTCCTGGTTGTTTCTTATTTTCCTATTTTTTATAATATTCCAAAACTAACGGAAAATATTTTTGTAGAATTTCCGGAGTCCGTTTACTTACCGTATCACATACCTCTTCCTTTTCAGGGTTCTGGAGTGTTGGAAGGTTTCTTTTATGTGTTCCTCCGGTGGTATGGTTTGGATAATATTGCTTTCAACATTAATAGGTGTACCTGAGATAAAGTGCTTAATTCTTTGTCCATTGAGACCACCTTCAGGTTAGTACCTGATATGTCCATTTTGCATCATGCTTTTATATTGGTATTTATTGCATTATGGGCTGTTATTACCTATTTTGATACAACAATTATGCCTTTTCTCTCTTATTTTACAAGGTTTGCATGAAGAGGGAGAATGCCGGCAGCTGGAATTCTGGACTGGAAAAGGAGCAAATCTGAGAGACCTATTTTGCAGAACTCCCAAAAGTCTTGAAAATTTACGGATAATTATTTTGGAATATATATAAAATATTGGGTGAAGAAAATACCAAAGGGGACCCACCAGGTAGCCACAAGGGTGGGGGCGCACCCTACCCCCTGGGCGCGCCCCTGGCTTGTGGGCCCCCTAGCAGGCCTCCGGTGCCCATCTTTTTCTATATGATGTGTTTTGACATGAAAAATATCAGAAGGAAGATTTTGGGACGAAGCGCCGCCGTCTCGAGGCGGAACCTGGGCAGAAGCAATCTAGGGCTCCGGTGGAGCTGTTCTGCCGAGGAAACTTCCCTCCCGGAGGGGGAAATCGAGCCATCGTCATCACCGACGATCCTCTCATTGAGAGGGTGTCAATCTCAATCAACATATTCACCAGCACCATCTCCTCTCAAACCCTAGTTCATCTCTTGTATCTGATCTTTGTCTCAAAACCTCAGATTGGTACTTGTGGCTTGCTAGTAGCGTTGATTACTCCTTGTAGTTGATGCTATTTGGTTTATTCGGTGGAAGATCATATGTTCAGATCCTTCATGATAATTAATACTCCTCTGATTATGAACATGAATATGCTTTGTGAGTAGTTATGTTAGTTCCTGAGGACATGGGAGAAGTCTTGTTATAAGTAATCATTTGAATTTAGTATTCGTTCGATATTTTGGTGAGATGTATGTTGTATTTCCTCTAGTGGTGTTATGTGAATATCGACTACATGACACTTCACCATTGTTTGGGCCTAGGGGAAGGCATTGGGAAGTAATAAGTAGATGATGGGTTGCTAGAGTGACAGAAGCTTAAACCCTAGTTTATGTGTTGCTTCATAAGGGGCTGATTTGGATCCATATGTTTCATACTATGGTTAGATTTATCTTAATTCTTCTTTCGTAGTTGCGGATGCTTACGGGAGGGGTTAATCATAAGTGGGAGGCTTGTCCAAGTAAGGACAACACCCAAGCACTGGTCCACCCACATATCAAATTATCAAAGTAACGAACGTGATTCATATGAGCATGATAACTAGCTTGACAATAATTTCCACGTGTCCTCGGGAGCGCTTTGCTTTATATAAGAGTTCGTCCGAGCTTCTCCTTTGCTACAAAAAGTATAGGGCCACCTTGCTGCACCTTTGTTACACTTATTACTTGTTACCTATTACGAATTATCTTATCACAAAACTATTTGTTACCGATAATTTCAGTGCTTGCGGAGAATATGTTGCTGAAAACCGCTTATCATTTCCTTCCGCTCCTCGTTGAGTTCGACACTCTTACTTATAAAAAGGACTATGATGGATCCCCTATACTTGTGGGTCATCAAGACTCTTTTCTGGCACTGTTGTCGGGGAGTGAAGCGCCTTTGGTAAGGAAAAATTTATATAGTGTGCTGAAATTTACTATCACTTGTTACTATGGAAAATAATCCTTTGAAGGGCTTGTTTTGGGTATCTTCACCCGACCGAAAGAAAGAAGAGTTTCTCCTCAACCTATTGAACCTACTGAAAATATTTATTATGAAATTCCTTTGGGTATGATGGAGAAACTGCTAGCTAATCCTTATGCAGGAGATGGAACACTACATCCTGATATGCATCTAATCTATGTGGATGAAGTTTGTGGATTATTTAAGCTTGCAGGTTCGCCCGAGGATGAAGTCAAGAAGGAGGTCTTCCCTTTATCTTTTAAGGAGAAGGCATTGAAATGGTATAGGCTATGCGATGATATTGGATCATGGAACTACAACCGATTGAAATTGGAATTTCATCAGAAGTTTTATCCTTTGCATCTAGTTCATCGTGATCGGAATTATATTTATAAGTTTTGGCCCCGTGAATGAGAAAGTATCGCTCAAGCTTGGGGAGGCTTAAGTCAATGTTATATTCATGCCCCAATCATGAGCTCTCAAGAGAAATTATTATTTGGAATTTTATGCTCGGCTTTCTCGTAATGATCAATCCATGCTCGATACTTCTTGTACAGGTTCTTTTATGAAGAAGACTATTGAATTCAAATGACATTTATTGGAAATAATTAAATGCAACTCTGAAGATTGGGAACTCGATGAAGGTAAGGAGTCAGGTATAAACCTTAAGTTTGATTGTGTTAAATCTTTTATGGATGCCGATGCTTTTCGTGAATTTAGCACTAAATATGGACTTGACTCTGAGATAGTAGCTTCCTCCTATGAATTATTTGCTATTCATGTTGATCTCCCTAAGGAGAAGTGGTTTAAATATCATCATCCCATTGAAGTGAAATTAGTAGAACCTATTAAACTTGAAGAAGAAACTATTACTTATAATGTTGATCTTGTTATTCCTATGCTTATATTGAGAAACCACCTTTCTCTGTTAGAATAAAGAAACATGCTAAAGCTTCAACTGTGGTTCGTAAGAGTTATACTAGAACACCTACACCCCCTGAACAAATTAAAGTTGAACCTAGTATTGCTATGGTTAAAGATCTCTTAGTCGATAATATTGATGGGCATGTTATTTACTTCTGTGATGAAGCTGCTAGAAATGCTAAACCCAATGATAAAGATAAACATAGACCTGTTGTCGACATGCCTGTTTCTGTTAAGATAGGAGATCATTGTCTTCATGGCTTATATGATGTGGGTGCTAGTGTGAGTGCAATTCCCTTTACTTTATATCAAGAAATTATGAGTGATTTTTCACCTGCTGAGATAGAAGATATTGATGTTACTATCAAGCTAGCTAATAAAGATACTATATCACCAATTGGGATTGTTAGAGATGTTGAAGTCTTGTGTGGAAAAATAAAATACCCTATTGATTTTCTAGTTCTTGGTTCCCCATAAGATGATTTTTGTCCCATTATATATGGTAGACCTTTCTTGAACACTATTAATGCTAAGATAGATTTTGAGAAAGAAATTGTTACTGTATGTTTTGGGGATGGGTCTCATGAGTTCAATTTTTCTAAATTTCGTAGACAACCCCATGACAAAGAATTGCCTAGTAAAGATGAAATTATTGTTCTTGCTTCTATTGTTGTACCTCCTACTGATCCTTTAGAATAACTAGTAAGATGCCCGTGCTATGCTACGAGATAAAAAAATTAGGTGGACTTAAATTATAGTCAGGAACCCATACATTGCTACGGACAATGAAAAATGTAATGTGATCTTGAATGTGAAAATATATGGTAGAACTATTTTTTTCTGAAAACTTGTTCGCTTGCTTCCCTGCCCAAAATTCCTAGCGGACATATGAGGACAACCACGATCGGTACAACATACGTGTGGTTATCTTGGGAGAAGTTCATACGAGCAGTTCATCAGTGAAGTTGGTTTTTATTTTCCAATCATAGAGTGCATTCCACACACTATCTTCAAGGAGGAAAGAAGTGGACAGAGCAGCCATCTGCTCCTCCATAGTGTAGTTTTCCTCAAGCACAACTCCATATATCTGCAATACAGATTCACAGTTTAGAACATCCATTTCATCATGAATGCAACTCCATACTTCTGTAATACAGATTCAAAGTTTAGAACATCTAGTTCATCATATTTGTAATGGCATTTGTGAATACAAATTATCGTTTT
This sequence comes from Triticum urartu, assembly GCF_003073215.2. Taxonomy (NCBI): domain Eukaryota; kingdom Viridiplantae; phylum Streptophyta; class Magnoliopsida; order Poales; family Poaceae; genus Triticum; species Triticum urartu. Next base: position 426,538,696 of record NC_053027.1, read on the forward strand.
CACCACTGAATGGCATTTGTGATGTATTTTCAAAAGCTAAGAGTGGAAAAAGTGAGATGTCAAATTCTAGAGTGGCATAAGCAAAGTGGGCAAAAACTAGAGTGGAAAAAACAAAGTTTTCCCTATTTGTATCACACTTGGCGCAGATTAGAATCAGAGAAGGCACAACAATGGAATAATTACTAAATCAGAATTTAAATGTTTGTACATCTCATTGATATAAGTTTAAGTTATGATAATGTTTCATCTTGATTTAGTCCAGGAACAATATAGCTTCTACCATCAAGCATCAAGTAGTGAACAAGTAGCAAAGAATAAGAGTAACACATAGTGGAATTATTCATTTATGTTGCTCGAGTTAACAACATTCCAAGGCACCAATACAATAAAAACTCAGGTTAAGAGTGGGAGCATCACAAAAAAAGTACTGAATACAATGGAAACAACACAACAGAGATGAAGCTATTTAGAAATGCACAGAGAAACATAAGGGTATTATCACTTCAAAATAGGTGCCTCAACAGACTGAACATAGTTGGGAAAACAAAGGCAGGATAATGTACAAAAATAAATCCATGTCATTTCACCCGCAGAACTCTTCTAACTCAACAATAAATGACGACCATAATATGTGATGTCTTCTCCACTCCAGACCAGCTACAAGGTCACGACCATCCTCCCGTTGATCACATCACTTAAATCCAAATTACTTTAGTATTTTGATGCACGCGAATCAGATCTCAATAATTCAGGTAACCCAAGGTAGAATTTGGAAAATGGGGAAGCATAAAACGACATGTATTATGTTCTTTCTGGAAAAAATACCCCGATATCGCCTTATATAATCAACTAATTAGTGTTACCTACCGATATAGCGACTCTATGTAAAATGAAAACGATAAGTACATGTGATCTCCAAGGCAAAGTGCAGCAAAACAAGATCTAAAGTACATGTGACGTGTTTTTGCTCTAATCAAAACTTGCATAGACACAGCCTAGGACCTAAGCATGGATGTCTTAGGAGGTGAGGAGGCTGAGAAAGATTGGCCAAGTTTACACAAAATTAACTAGTCTAGGGAGTCGGTTAGAGCAGCGTTGGCGGGCAATCAACAATGGAGTGGCGTCAGCATTGTCCTCTGCGACTATGAGCTTATATGAAGCTTACTTCTTTATGTTGGTACTTCCAGATCTCTCCTCCCTCCTATTCTCCTTCCCTTTGCACCATTGAGACTCACTTTTCTGTGAACTTTAAGCAACAAGAGTTCAGTATAATGGAAAAGCAATGCCTTTGGAGATATAACAATTATGTAACATGTCATTGTTAAGAACTACCATAAACCAATTTTAGACATACACGTGAGTGTATACATGGTAATGTTAATAACTACTTAGAAACAAACCAAAAACTAGATAAGATGATAATTTTTAAGAGCATGAATACAATCTGCCATCATTAGTACGTCGCCTCGCAAACTATGACCAAGAAGATAAATAATTTTTTTCGAGTTGTGACATTTGCCCATGTTTAGATCATTGACATTAGTTACATGCCCATAATGTATGCGGTAATTTATAACGGAATCACTTGGAAATTGCATCTACCAACTGAATGGCTGATACAAAAGATGTATACATACTCTGTAATTTTATCGAGCATCTCGCAAGCGTGCAGCAACAAACATCGGATATGTAGAACAATTTGTACTTCGATGGGCAAGGATCTCGGGAACCCGCTGTCATTCAGGTTGGAAGGCCATAGAATCAACTGACTTCCATGACGTGCAGTCCTCGTCTAAGCCGATGTGGGCAATGCTTGGCCACGACTGTAGGTAGAAAATGCGAGCTCACCTTAGGTGTGAGTCTAAGGTGACACGTTAGTGGAAAATGAGGAGAAATGTTTCTTAGTTCATGGTGTTCCGTCAGGCATCAGCCGCCAGCCGTATAGCGCTCGCCCTCCATGGCATCGTGCTGATAGGAGATGAGTAATGGGCGGAGGAGACAACAAGGAGGAGGGGGTTGGCGGTGATGGTGGGCGGTGGGATGGCTGGGACAGAGGAGGGGGCAGGAGATACACTAAGGAACGAACAGCTTTAGTGGCGTACTTTCGGACGTGGAGACGAAGGAGACGGGGAAGGGGCCAGAGGAGATGGCCCGGAGGGGAGGTGGGGGATGGGGGTGGGATTTTTGTTGGTGGAGGGCGGTGGGCTTCCGCGGCAAAGAAGGAGATATGCAAGCGCTGGGGGCAGACGGTGATGGCGGCGGCCACCGCGCCAGATCCGAGGGAAAGTGCGGGTGGGGGAATGGGGGGAGACGAAGCCAGGAAGGTTCCAGATCGGGCGAGGGGGGAGGTGTGTGTGTGTGTGTGGGGGGGGGGGGGGGTGGGGGGGGGGGGGGGGGGGGGGGGTTAGTGTAAACAAAGATTGAATTGGAGTGGTGGGCCTTTTTGTAAAAATGCCACAACTGACTCATATGCGTTAGATGTAGAACGGACGATCAAAATTGTTGGATGGCAGACACACCATCACCACCAACTCAGATTTTTATAGGAGTAGAGATATCTGCTAGACCATGAAAATGATATGTTTATGAATGAAAGGAAGGAATTGGATGAAATATTCTTTAATCAGATGCCTGTTTTGAAGCACAACTTGCCTGTTGAGATTCTTGGGGATCCTCCTCCACCCAAGGGTGATCCCGTGTTTGAGCTTAAACAATTACCTGATACTTTGAAATATGTTTATCTAGATGAAAAGAAGATATATCATGTTATTATTAGTGCAAAACTTTCAGAGCAAGAAGAAAAGAAAAGAAATTATTGAAAACTCTAAGGAAGCACCGGGCTGCTATTGGATATACCCTTCATGTTCTTAAGGGCATTAGTCCCACTCTATGTCAGCACAAAATTAATATGGAGCCAGATGCTAAACCAGTTCTTGATCACCAACGACGGTTAAATCCCAAGATTAAGGAAGTGGTAAGAAATGAAATACTAAAGCTCTTGGAGGCAGGAATAATTTATCCTATTACTGATAGTAGGTGGGTAAGTCTTGTTCATTATGTTCCTAAGAAGGGAGGTGTTACTGTTGTTCCTAATGATAAGAATGAATTAATCCCACAGAGAATTTTTACATGTTATAGAATGGTAATTGATTTTCGCAAATAAAACAAAGCCACTAGGAAAGATCATTACTCATTACCTTTCATTGATCAAATGCTAGAAAGACTATCCAAACATACACACTTCTGCTTTCTAGATGGTTATTCTGGCTTCTCTCAAATAACTGTGTGAAAAGAGGATCAAGAAAAGACTACATTTACTTTCCCTTTTGGTACCTTTGTGTAGGATCGGAAGTATGTCTAGAGGGGGGTGATTAGACTACTTGACCAAATAAAAATCTAGCCTTTTCCCAATTTTAAGTCTTGGCAGATTTTAGCAACCTATCACAAGTCAAGCAATCAACCTACACATGCAAATCTAAGAGTATAGCAGCGGAATGTAAATCATTGCATATGAAGGTAAAGGGGAGGTGTTTGGAGGGAGCAAACACAATGTAGACACGGAGATTTTTGGCGTGGTTCCAATAGGTGGTGCTATCGTACATCCACATTGATGGAAACTTCAAACCACGAATGGTAACAGTTGCGCGAGTCCATGGAGGGCTCCACCCATGAAGGGTCCACGAAGAAGCAACCTTGTCTATCCCACCATGGCCATCGCCCACGAAGGACTTGCCTCACTTGGGTAGATCCTCATGAAGTAGGCGATCTCCTTGCCCATACAAACTCCTTGGTTCTACTCCACAATCTTGACGGAGGCTTCCAGGTGACACCTAACCAATCTAGGAGACACCACTCTCCAAAAGGTAATAGATGGTGTGTTGATGATGAACTCCTTGCTCTTGTCCTTCAAATGATAGTCTCCCCAACACTCAACTCTCTCACACAGATTTGGATTTGATGGAAAGATGATTTGAGTGGAAAGTAACTTGGGGAAGGCTAGAGTCAAGATTCTTGTGGTTGGATTGGAATATCTTGGTCTCAACACATGAGTAGGTGGTTCTCTCTCATAAAATGAATGGTGGAAGTGTAGGCACGTTCTGATGGCTCTCTCCACGAATGGAAGAAGGGTGGAGGGGTATATATAGCCTCCACACAAAATCTAACCGTTACACACAATTTACCAAACTCGGTGGGACCAAATATTTAAACTCGATCAGACCGATTTAGTTCAAAATGTGAACGTTAGGATTTTCGGTGGGACCGACATGTCAACTTGGTGGGACTGATTTTATTAGGGTTAGGGCATATCGTAATCTCGGTGAGACCGATCACATAAACTCGGTGAGACCGATTTCTGTAATAGGCAAACAGATAGTTGGTCAAGCAAACTCGGTGGGACCGATCGCTCATTTCGATGAGACCGAAATGTTGCGAAAAGGAAACAGAGAGGTTGCTTTGCGAACTCGGTGGGACCGATCGCTCATCTTGGTTAGATTGAAACGTTACGAAGGGAAATAGAGAGTTTGCAATCCCATCTTGGTGAGACCGAGATCCCTATCGATGAGACCGAAATCCCGATCGGTGATACCGAACTGATTAGGGTTTCTGGCACTGGCTATGTCAAATGAACTCGGTGGCGCCGGATAGATCAAATCGGTGGGGCCGAGTTTGACTTTTGGTTTGGGACATATGTGGATATGAGAAAGTGATTGAGGGATTTTGGAGCATATCACTAAGTATTTTGAGCAAGCAAGCTATTAAGCAACACCTCATCCCCTTTTAATAGTATTGGGTTTTCCTATGGACTCAATGTAATCTTGGATTACTAAAATGAAAATGTAGAGTCTTGAGCTTGAGCCAATATGTGTCCTTAGCATTTTGAGGGGTCCACATCTCTAGCCATGTCAATCATTGAACTTTCTGAAATGATCATCTTGAAAGAGTATTAGTTCAATGAGCTATATGTTGTTAATAATTACCAAAACCACCCAGGAACTAGTTGCACTTTCAATCTCCCTCTTTTTGGTAATTGATGACAACATATAGATCAAAGCTTCGACAAATGATTAATGAGAGTGAAATATATAGTCGCTTTGAGAAGTATGTGATAAGCAAGAGCTCCCCCTAAATTTGTGCATTATTTAGAATTTGCTTTTGAATGCAAATGCACAATCGATCATGATCATGGGTTACTCTCGCATGTCACATACATCTTGGTGGAGCGCTCAAAATGATAGAAAATGAAATATGCACTCATCACCAAGGCAAAGTGAATGATCATACATGAGAGATAAATAATGTCATCGTCCAAGCAGAAGCATTAAAGTGATATGATCAAACACATGACCATACAAGTATCTCACACACACACATAAAGTATCTTCCAGTCAAGCAAACAAATAAGTATCAACCAAGTAGCAAAAGAGTCAAAAAGAAGCAAATCTCTCTCTCTCTCGAAGCCTATGATCTATACAATTTCTCCCCCTTTGGGAACAAGTTACCAAAAATCTTGAAAATGCATAGTGATATGCGGCTCTCTAGGCTTGATCTTCGGGAGGTGGCGTTGAGAGGACTCCAAGGACGAATGCATCTGTTGAAGTTGATGGAGCTGGTGGAGTGGCAACTAGAGGGGCTACCGAAGCTGTGGCTGCAGGTGCTGACGTAGTAGCTCTTGTGTCTGTCACAGGCACTGCTGCAGATCTCTGTGCCCTAGGCACTCTCTGAAAAGCATCTGTGGTAGTTTCCTTTTCCTTTCCTTAGCTTCTTCCTGGAGTTGCTCAAAAGTTGTCTGCATCTCTGTCACCTTCAAGTCAAGATCATAGAACTTTGTCTCAATGATCCTCTCCAGGCTCTCTTGAATCTGAGTCAGGGTGGCCAATCCTTTCTCACTCCTTAGAGTGGCTTGAATAAGATATCCAAGTTGATCTTGCTTTGACTTGAGGAAAGCTTGTGAAGCCTCTTCAGCACTTGGCATCTTTGCTACCTTCTCAGCTTTTGCTTTCTCCCTCTTCTCTTGAGCCTCTACAGATGTGGGATCATTGGAATCCATGACAATTGTGTTGTCCTCAAAGTCAGGCCTCAAGGGAAGATGTTCCTTGTCCAACAAGTATGTGCCTATGCCCATCTTGGAGTTGATGAGCATCTGGATGTGTGGAGCATATCCACATGATCTCTTCTGGTCTGCAGTTGTTCTCTTGATTGTTTGAACAATCAGACTCATTACCTTCAACTTTTGGGGCACATCAAACAACTGAAGCAGATTTATGGAGTGGCCTCTGATCATCCTTTGATCTCCTGACTTGGGCAACAAGGTGTGCCTCAAGATGGTGTTGATAGTGGCTAGTCCAGACAACAGATAATATACAGAACCTAGCTTGTGATTCTCCAAGGCTTTGTCAGGAATATCCTTGTACATGTTGGCCATGGAGTTGTGATCTTTCTTCCTCTTGGCATAGACATCTATGTCATTCTCAAGCTCTGCAGGGGCATTAATCAGCTTGGCCCATTCAGCAACTATTGATTGGTATCTTGTACCTTCAAACATCCATACAATCCTTCCATAAGGATAGAAATCAGTTGTACAGTAGAATTGCATGATGAGTTCATAATTCCACTTGGTCAGTTTTTGACCCACAAAAGCATCTACTCCATTGAGTTTGAAGCTCTCGTGCACTCCTAGGAAGTGGTCTTCATTGTTGTCAATGTATTTCCAATCAACTGATTTCATCTCACACACTATGGGCTTTTATCCAACAAATTTGTCTCATAGAAGTCCTGTTGCTCCTTAGTGTGAAACCTATAGTCTACAGCAGTCCTTCTCCTCACAGCATATGGATCTGATTCTCTCCGTAATCCGAGTCTTGCATCCTTTCTGATTTTCATGTTCTAAGCCACAAGATGATTGTCATCATGGTCAGGATTCTTTGGCTTGAGCTTCCTGAGCACTTGGGCTTCATCATCTTCTTCTTCTTCAACTTCAGGCACTGGGGCCTTGTTCTTCTCAGCAGCTTGTATATTTCTTGTGCTCCTCTTTGGTGCAGTCTTGGGGGCTAGAGCAAAAGCTTTGGTGCAGTCTTGGGCTTTGAAGGAGCAGCCCCAGACTTGATGGCATCCCCCATCAGCTTTTGAGCTCTAGGTGCTGGTGCAGCATCCTCTTTCTCCTTATCAGACTGAATCATCATGGAGGGCTTGCCAATAACTTTGGTCATGGTCTTCTTGATCCTTTCCTTCCTTTTCTTACCCTCACCAGCAACCTCCGCAATAGTTGATTTGGAAGTTTAAAGAGTTGAGGCCCTAGCTTTTGAAGTGGGCACTCTCTTGATAGGAGCCTTCTTGTGCATACCAGGCTTTGTTGATGCAACAGTGCCAAATTCCTTCTTGACAACCTTCTTTTTGGAGCTGACCTCCTCCTCAGCAGCAATGTAGTCTTCATCATCAGAATCAAAACTTCTCTTTCTCCTCTGCCTAGTAGCAGCCTTAGGCAGGTTGCTAGGAGTACTTCTGCTGCCATCATCAGAACTGCTAGAGGGACTAGTGCCCTCACTCAGATTTACCCCTCCTCAGACCTGTTCTGGCTATCACTTTGATCTGACATGTCTGACACTGAAAGCTGACCCTGTGAATAGTTATAGATGAGATAGAGTAGATGAGCATCAAAAAGTGCATAGGTTTTGCAAAACAAATGAGTCAAAAACTTAGTTTTAGTTTTCCATAGAAAGCATTTCGGAGCTATCGATTTTGTAAACTCGGTGACACCGAAGCAACTTTGGAGTCTAAACTAGTGAAATCGGTCAGACCGAGACACAGTTCAGTGACTCCTAGATTGCTAGGGTTTCACTGAGAGTTGAACTCGGTCACATCGATTTGCAAGTTTCGGTCAGACCGAAAGTTACAAGTGCAATGGCCTACAAATCGGTGAGACCAATTTCCACAACTTGTTCTGTCCGAGATGAGTTTGGAGGAAACCTAACCCTACATTTTTGAATCAAAACTACTATAAAGGAAGTTTTTGCTAAATAGGATGATCTCATACGTGGTAAGAATCATGGCATTTACTTTGTGCTAAGAATCAGAGATAAGAATTGCACAAAGATTTGAACCCATACCCTAGCTCGGCGATGAGCTCGCTACGGCGGCAACGACGGTGAAGATTTCTGTTGACAGCGACAGAGACCAGCGGCGGGAGGTCGCTGGCGACGAGAGGACGATCCGGAGACCTGAGTCGGTAGAGCAGGACACGCGCAGGCGAAGAGGTTTTGGAGGAATTTCCAAAATTTGACTCGTTGGTATATATATCCTGACCCTATCGGTGTGACCGAGTGGAACAACTCGGTGGCACCGAGATGCAGAATCGCAAGCGGTTACTGCACCTCGGTGTGACCAAATGGTTCTAATCGGTTACCGAGATTGAAAACCTAGATCAACTCAGTGAACTCGGTATGACCAAAAAGGATGAATCGGTCAGACCGAAATGCACAGAGAGATTTTGGAAGTTTAAGTGTATGACGAATCGGTGACTCCGAGTGCTCCTCACCCAGAGGGTTCGAATCTGACTTGATCAAACTTTGTGATGTAGCATGAATAGAGTTTGAGACGAGAAAGGCATAAATATCTAGAGGAGGTTCTTAGGCATTCTTGCCCATCCATTTGGCAAAAGAATAAGAGCCAAACAATCAAAGCAACAAATGGATGTCCTCGAATGAAAAAATATGCAATCAACATGCCCACACAATAAAATGGAAAATGAAATATGTGGCAAAGCATGCACAAACACTCTAGCATCTATCAAGCAATTGGCGATGACTAGGTCATCTATATATGAGTATATTGACTTAGGAGTCAAATGAGAACATTTGATCATAGGTCATACTCATTTTAAGTGCAAGTGGGGTTACCACTTTTACATAAAGCATTGTTGTGCTCACACCATTAGAGTTGCTTTAGCTCAATTCTTAGAGCAAAGCTCCCCCTACGTGTGATATCCCCCGTAAGAGGGATGAACTAACCTTGGGTTTTGTCGATGATGACTTCATGTAGATGTTGAAGATGTGGATGCTCAATGTTGATGTAGATCATTTGGAGAAATCCATTGGAGTGAGTTGCACTTTCAATACCTACACGGGTTAGTCCCACAAGGAACAAGCAAGGATATCCATAGACATAGAGTGAAATACACACAAGACGATGTCCATGAAAGCATTAGGTTACCTTGTCCCTTGTCTTACAAACAAGAGGGTTTGTGACTCCTTGAACTAGTGCAAGATGTGGAAGTTGTTTGCACTTGTTCTCGCCAAGATGATATGAGTAAAGTATGTTGGCGGAGTCACCCTCAAGAACTCTCTAGTTCTTCTTCTTCGGGATCCACATCAACTTGATGGGAATCCTTGGAGTTGTAGTCGTACTTGATGAAGTAGAACTTGATGTAGTCTTGGGAACCCACTTGACCAAGGCCATGGGAGCTTCTTCAAATACATCAATATCCTCTTAAGCTTGTCCTTGCCTTTTTGCTTGTGGTATTGGGGTGGAAGATCATCTTGAGCTTATGTTCCCTTGAAAGAAGTAGGATCATACTTCTCTTGTTGAGGAACACACTTCGTCTTGGGGTATTGATCTTCTTCCCACTCAACTCCATTGACATTGAACTTTTGTTCAAAATCAACACCTTACTTCTTCCGGCGCCTTCCTTGCTTGCGTACAATTTCCTCAAATTGTTTACTTCCGGCAAGGCTCTTGTAAACACCTTTCTCTATAAGTCCCTTCAATAAGCTATTTTCTTGCTTAAGTGTAACTTGGATAAGAGAATCATTAGTGGAATCAAGAGAACTACTATAAGTAACAACATTGGATTTAACATGATTATTGTTACTACTAGAATAACAATCTTTCTTGCTCTTGTTGCTAGATTTTTACTTGTGGCATGTAAGTAGACAAGAGTAAATGCTGTAAGAAGAACTTTTCTTGCGAAGATCATCATTCATTGCTTTTAAGAACCCATGCTCTTGCTCAAGATTGAGCTTTTCAAAGCGTAGCTTCTCATGAGTCTTTAAAAGCTCTCGATGATCTTCCAAGGTAGTTTCATGAGCTAACTTAAGAGTGATTAGTTCTTTAGTTAGACACTCAATCTCCTTCTTATCATCGTCATTCATTTTATCTTGATTAGCATGATTAATAGCAAGTTCATCATTGTTTTCATCACTAGAGTTGTCAACAAGTAAATCATCATCACCTAGCAAATCATCTTCATCACTATTGAAATCAACATACTCCGGGTGTGATACCTTTGGGCCTTTAGCCATGAAGCATCTTCCAATTTCTTCAATTGGTGAGTCAAATATGTCATAGGAGTTGATTGACACAAGTGCTAGACCCGCAACACCTCCATCTTGGTATATTCTAAGTCAGAGTGATAACTTCTCTCGGAATGATGGTCGGAGTCGGATCCGGATACCCATTCACCAACATGAGCTTGATGTCTTCGTTTTGTGTAGCTCCTTGATGACTTGTCCTTCCTTTCCGAATCCTTGCTTCCGCGAGAGGTTCTTTGTTCATAACGACCATCTCTATTATTTCTCTCTCTTGGAGGTGATTCTTCTCTTCTACTTCTCCTTTTAGGTGAGTCTTCTCTTCTTTTGTAGGGAGCCATACACTTTTTTTGAGAACTGAGGACAGTGAGGTTCCCTCACTGCCTTTTATATTAATATGTTAAAAGAGAGGGGGGTTAGAAAGTCCAGAGAGTTATAGATTACATTGGAGTAGGGGGTTATAGAGACTAAACTATTACAAGAAAATTTACAAGGAACTTTACAGAGAACCAGCAAGTGATAAAATGTAGGGGCTATACTCCTGCTTTACTCTATGAACTAGCATGGCAAAGTCCCATTTGAATCTGTCCCTCCAGGATCCAAAAGAGGGCTGAATCCCACGAAAGTGCTTGTCATTTCTCTCCTTCTAGATCCCCCAAGCTGCCACCGCAAAGACTTCGAGGAACATTGGTTGAGCCCATCTAGCCCTGGCTTCATGCAGTTTCCTCAACCTGCACAGATCACTTGGCCATTGTATTCCCAGAGCATTCCAACATCTCTGACTGAATGGACAAGTAAAAAAGAGGTGTGTAATGTCTTCCTCCGGGGGGTTACAGCAGAGCAGATACGTATAATCATCATTTTGGATTCTGTAATGTCTTCTCTTGAGCATATTCTAGTGTTCAATCTGTCGGACATTAGCAGCCATAGGAAAACCTTCCACTGCATGGTGCATTTGGATTTCCAAATCCACCTGAAGGCGTCATCAACCTGAACTGGACTGAAGCAATAAGCGTAGTATTGCGTGGAACGAAAAACCCCCCCCCCCCAGACACAAGACCAAATATCCTTGTCCTCGGGGATGGATACCTCCATAGTATCCACCTGCAAACCAGCCACCTCTTGGTGTGCCTCTTGTGATAATGGAAGGTGAAACACCTCACTCAAATGTTGAGAAGAGAGCAGCTGGCACACCAATATGTCTGGATCTGTGGCAAACGAGAAGGCTCTCGGAAACCGATCCTGAAAAACCTCATTTTTTCATTTGTCCTTCCAAAAGAGGACTGTGTCACCCGCAGCCACCTCCGCCTTGGTGATCCCTCGGTAGATATCCAAGAGCTGCATGATATCCCTCCACCAAAATGATCCACAAGGCTCCGTCTCATGAGGTACCCTGCTTGTATAGTAAGCATTCCAGATCAAGTTTACCCAGGGGACATCAAGCTTTTTATAGAACTTGTGGAGCTGTTTGAGCAGAAGCCCTTGATTTTGGATTTTGAGATCAATGACTCCCAGGCCTCCTTTGTTCTTTGGTCTACACACCATCCCCCATGCTGCCAGAGAGCTACTTTTGTTTCCATCATTCGATTTCCTCACCCAGAGACAAGACCTACACTATTTATCAAGGTGTTCAATGATTTTAGGGTTTATCTTGATCGAGCACATGGCATATATGGCTAGAGAGGTCACCACAGAATTTAGTAATGTTAGCTTGGAGCCATAATCCAATAGGGACGCAGCAGCCGGAATCCTCCTCTCCACTGACGTGACCAATGGCATCAAATCATTTACAGACGGGCGCGTGGTGCCCATGGGTAAACCAAGATACGTGAACGGCATCTGGCTGATGGAGCAACCAAAGACTGCCGCTAACACCGTGGCATTCGTCCGATCTAGGTTGATAGGTACCAAAGTCGACTTGTGAAAGTTGATCTTGAGACCCACAGATGTTGCGTAATCCATCAAAATATTCCTCAACACCTGAGCCTGCATGGGGCAAGCGGGGAACACAACGATCGTATCGTCAACGTACTAGATTATAGGGTAGTCATTATTTGGCGTTGGTATAGGTAGTTGGATCAACCTGGAGTTGCAGGCATCATTGATCGCCGACTGCAGCAGATCCGCTGCGAGAGTGAAAATCAGTGGTGATAAAGGATCACCCTGATGAACACCGCAAAGACACTGGAACTGCTTCCCCTGGGTGCCGTTGACCAGCACCAAAGAACAACCAGAGGAGAAAATGCAATTGATCCAGCCCAACCACTTATCATCAAAACCCATACTACACATGATCTCAATCATTGGTTCATGCTGAATCATGTTGAAAGCCTTTGCAAAGTCCAACTTCAGGATACAACATTCCCTTCCAGAGGCCTGACACTGATGGATGTATTCAAAGGCCCAAGCCAAGCAGTCTTGGATCAACCTCCCTTTGAGAAAACCATACTGGTTGCGATGGATAACCTTAAGAACAATTTTTTGTAGATGATTAACAAGAAACTTAGTTATAAGCTTGAGACAACAGTTGAGCAAGGTGATTGGATTGTAATCACTAGCAGTTTCAGGCAACTGGATCTTCAGGATGAGTGTGATATAACCTGAGTTGAGACTTTGGAGTTCTAAAGTGCCATCATAGAAATCCTTGCAAAGACTGTAAAAAATCCTCTTTGACAATGTGCCAGCAAGCTTTGAGGAAGCAACCATTGAACACATCGGGGCTTGGTGCTCTGTCCAGAGGCATCTCCTGCACCACCTTGTCTATCTCCTCATGCATGAAGGGTTTAGTCAGTTCATCCAATCCCTCAAATTCTTAATAATCCTCGTCAGATCAAATTTCATTTCATAAGGTGTCTTTCTACCCAGTCTTTCCTTGTACGTTTCAAAGAGCTCCTTTGCTTTACCTACATGGTCAGAAACAATAGTACCATCATGTAGTTTGAGAGATGCGATGGAATTTTTGCGATATCTCTCCGACGCTGCCGAGTGGAAAAATTTAGTGTTATCACCCCCACATTTAAACCAACGAACTATGTACCTCTTCTTCCAATATTCTTGTTTATAGCCGAGGAGGGTGATCAAATGATCCTTGAGAATTCCCCTGAAGTTTGCTTCAGGTATTGTTAGCGCCCACTTATATTCGATATTATCCAGTTCGAGAAGTGACCAGTTTGAGTTGTCAATACACAAATTCAAACGAGAGATGTTTTTACTCCATTTTTTAAGAGCATACCTCAAGTTTTTCAGCTTCTTGCATAGCAATGCAGCTGAGTTGGGCGCGTAACAATATTTACCCCATGTTGCCTGAACCGGCTCCAAGAAACCTGGATGTGAAATCCAGAAATTTTCGAACCTAAACACCTTACTTTTGGGGATAGAGGACTCTATGGAGACCACACAAGGAATATGATCAGAAAGTGGCTTGGGGAGTGGCCCCACAGTGGTGTTAGGATAGTTTGACATTCAATTTGAGGAAGTAAAGAACCAGTCAATTTTTTTGAGTAGGGGATCAGTCTGCATATTGCTCCACGTGTACTGCCTGCCCTTTAGTGGTAGCTCGACCAACGCTTGAGATTGTATAAAATCATTAAACGTTAACATGTCATTAGCATCCCCTCCAGGTTTGTTACGATTATCAGGTGCTCTAATATATTTAAAGTCTCCATAGAGAAGCCAATCCTCATCATCAGGTATGTCCAAATCAAACATCCAAGAAGTGAAAGCAGCTCTGGCCGGCCCAGTACATGGCCCATAAACATTATAAGATTATACTTGTTGGCAGTCTGTAGAGGTGTAAACTGAATACCCAAAGCAAAATATTCTAAACATATCACGGTGCCATTAAACCACTAGAGGCTCCCTGAGAGGGCACCACTTCAAATTTATCAAGCTTTTTAGGACAGAAAAGTTTAACAAAAGCAACATCAAAAGCAGCACGCTTGGTATATTGAAGACAAATTACTGAACATCCACTACTACCAATAGCATTACGCAAAGCCAATTGTTTTTTCTCGGAGTTGATCCCTCAGACGTTCCAGCACAGCACCTTCCACACCTTAAACTGGATCAGGGTCTGTCGGCATCCTGGGAACGGGGGTCCCCAGACTTGCCTGCCCACGGCCCGCTGCGTGGCTGAGCCAGCAGGCCGTATAACCCATCATCACCAACAAAGCACCCAAGACCCTCGCGAGGGTCCAAGCCTCGCGAGGCAGACAACGCAAGGCCTCCTCAGGAGTGGCCTAGCCAGGCAGGATCAGAGGAGCGGAGATATCAAGGTGGGGCAAACCTTATGAGACTCTCGTGACGTGAGCCATGACGCACGACACCAGGCGGGCTCCAGCGCGTGCAGCGTCCTTGTTTCCTCTTTGGTGCTAAGGAGGCGAGCGCAGGCGAGGAGTACCGACGCATCAGGCAAAGGTTGCCATCTCGGTGCAACAAGACCAAAGCTAGAAGGACGGCAAGACGGAGGTCATCGTGCAGCCCAAGACGGCGTCACCACCAAAGCTTTTGGCAGGCGAAGACCAGTTTTGTCAGGATAGCTTGTACTAGCTGTCCCCCTTCAAATTAGCCCGCCATTGTTGGCTCCCTTCCCGGTTGATATTTGGGAAGAGGACCAGGGCCAATATAAATAGGACTAGCTACCACCTTAGTAAGGACGGATCATTTCAGACCATCCACACACACACACAAGCTCACTGAGCTCAAGAACACCTCAACCTCAGGAGGTGCTACCTCTTGAGCACTGCGTTGGTTTTCCCCGAAGAGGAAGGGATGATGCAACAAAGTAGCATAAGTATTTCCATCAGTTTTTGAGAACCAAGGTATCAATCTAGTAGGAGGCTACGCGCGAGTCCCTCATACCTGCATAAAACAAATAAATCCTCGCAACCAACGCAAATAGGGGTTGTCAATCCCTATAAGGCCACTTACGAGAGTGAGACCTGATAGATACGATAAGATAATATTTTTGGTATTTTTATGATAAATATGCAAAGTAAAATAAAGGCAAAGTTAATTGTAAAGGAAATAACTAAGTAGTAGGAGATTAATATGATAAAGATAGACCCGGGGGCCATAGGTTTCACTAGTGGCTTCTCTCAAGAGCATAAGTATTCTACGGTGGGTGAACAAATTACTGTTGAGCAGTTGACAGAATTGAGCATAGTTATGAGAATATCTAGGTATGATCATGTATATAGGCATCACGTTCGAGACAAGTAGACCGACTCCTGCCTGCATCTACTACTATTACTCCACTCATCGACCGCTATCCAGCATGCATCTAGAGTATTAAGTTAAAAACAGAGTAACGCCTTAAGCAAGATGACATGATGTAGAGGGATAGACTCATGCAATATGAAGAAAACCCCATCTTGTTATCCTCGATGGCAACAATACAATACGTGCCTTGCTGCCCTTACTGTCACTGGGAAAGGACACCGCAAGATTGAACCCAAAGCTAAGCACTTCTCCCTTTGCAAGAAAGATCAATCTAGTAGGCCAAACCAAACTGATAATTCGAAGAGACTTGCAAAGATAACCAATCATACATAAAAGAATTTAGAGAAGATTCAAATATTATTCATAGATAGACTTGATCATAAACCCACAATTCATCGGTCACAACAAACACACCGCAAAAACAAGATTACATCGAATTGATCTCCACAAGAGAGGGAGAGAACATTGTATTGAGATCCAAAAAGAGAGAAGAAGCCATCTAGCTACTAACTATGGACCCGTAGGTTTGAGGTAAACTACTCACACTTCATCGGAGGGGCTATGGTGTTGATGTAGAAGCCCTCCGTGATCGATGCCCCCTCTGGCGGAGCTGCGGAACAGGCCCAAGATGGGATCTCATGGATACAGAAAGTTACGGTGGTGGAATTAGGTTTTTGGCTCCGTATCTGATCGTTTGGGGGTACATAGGTATATATAGGAGGAAGGAGTACGTCGGTGGAGCAACAGGGGGTCCACGAGGGTGGAGGGCGCGCCTGGTGGGGGTGGGCGCGCCCCCTACCTCGTGGCCTCCTCTCTTGTTTCTTGACGTAGGGTCCAAGTCTCCCGGGTCTTGTTCGTTGAGAAAATCACGTTCCCGAAGGTTTCATTCCGTTTGGACTTCGTTTGATATTCCTTTTCTTCAAAACGCTAAAACAGGCAAAAAACAGCAATTCTGTGCTGGGCCTCTGGTAAATAGGTTAGTCCAAAAAATAATATAAAAGTGGATAATAAAGCCCAATAATGTCCAAAACAGTAGATAATATAGCATGGAGCAATCAAAAATTATAGATACGATGGAGACGTATCAAGCATCCCCAAGCTTAATTCCTGCTCGTCCTTGATTAGGTAAACTAGTCGCCAACCCGTGCGTCTGCACGGGCTAGCCTATTTTTAGAGAGATCTATATGAGTTATAGTTTAATTAATGCTCATTTCATTTGAAATCTAAAACAATAATTATAATACAAATTGAAACCACTGCATATTGGTTGCCATGTTGCAAAAATAAACTATCATTTTGAGTATATTCATGATCGTATAATTTACATATATGTATGGTGTACCACTTATGTTACTCTAATATTTAAGGATGTGTCATATTATTTATTTAGGGAGTATTGATAGTTCTTTACTCGTACCATATATGAACGAAAGAAAAAGTTAATATTCAACAATTCCTTCAGATGTATATTTAATAATTGAGTCTCATCGAGCTCTAAACTATTAGGTAATACTTGCCTTACTGCAAAAATGTTAAATATATTTTCCAAGGAAAAAATATATTTTGTATTTTCATTGATAGTGTGATTAAAATATGTCATGTGCTTGCCAAATTCGTTGTATGAAACCCGATGATACAAATATATCATGATATTGTGCATAAACTTGAATGGCTCCTTTGAGCTTGGTTAAAGATAATAGAAGAAATCATATGTTAAAGTTTCCAAAAAATGTACATATAGGTTTGTACTCCCTAATTTTAATGGTCATTAAAAAAACTATTTGTATGTTGCACTCA
This sequence comes from Triticum urartu, assembly GCF_003073215.2. Taxonomy (NCBI): domain Eukaryota; kingdom Viridiplantae; phylum Streptophyta; class Magnoliopsida; order Poales; family Poaceae; genus Triticum; species Triticum urartu. The sequence goes on from NC_053027.1 coordinate 426,556,014, forward strand.
TAGGTTAATGGGTGGATGTTTAATATTTCTCTTCCACACATACATATATGTTTTTTTGCATCCGTCACAAATATATTTTTAGGAATGCTACGTAGATGAAGTTGAAATTTATATGTAGGGAAAATTCACGATATTTCCAAATTTATTAAGGAGGCATTTTGTAAGCCAACAATGTACCACGCACAAAAATAGAAGTATTGAGGTGTGCAGGAGGTATTTTTTCTGCTAATATATGCCAAATGGTAATCATAACTATCGTAAATTTCTACCAATAGCATTTGAACCTAGTGTGCAGCTCATCATATTTGGCAAAACACAGAGTGGGCACTAAGCAATACTATTCTTTTAAATAATTAACTAAATACAATATTTTTCATAATGTCTACTCCAAAGGTAAAACTGTCAGGACCGGATTTTCAGGATATTAATTTCCCAGAAAATGGCCCTTGTGCTCATCATCCGCAGGATTACTGTTAGCTGATGAGGCACCAACTTGATAGAGAAACTCCAAGCAAAATACAAGATATGTAGTACAAGACCATTCTGGCCTATGAGTACAACAAATGGTTTCTAGTGGTTGATGGCGGAAGCGGTTTGCGGATCATCAGCGTCTATGGGAATCCATTTCCCACAGGAACAGCTAACCTAGATAACTCCTATGTTCACGAGGCAGCTATCACCATTGCGAAGGTTCCAGGGTTGACATCGCGACGCTCCTCTCCACACAAAAAATCTAGCCAAGACAATAGCCAGGGACAAGCCAGTGAGTACTTTTGAATGTACTCGCAAACATTATGAACACAAGTATAATATAACAAATGATAATCATGCTCTGACATATTCTATGATCACACGTTCGTTACAAAATAAACATCCATGATGCACACAGCAGGTTATTCATCTACAACATGGATATGCCATAAGGGAGTAGAAACAGAATGCACCGATCGGGTGTCTGAAGCGACGCCTCAGAAGAATAATACTATAAAGCATGCCTCAGTCGGGCGTCTGAGTGGCGTCACATAAAGGGCTTATAAAAGCAATAAGTAGCAAACATGCCATAGTCGGGCGTCTGTGCGACACCACATAAAGGGCTTATAGAGTAAATAAATAACAAGCATGCCACATTCGGGCGTCTCAGCGACGCCACATAAAGGGCATTATAAAGTAAATGAATAACAAGCATGCCACAGTCGGGCGTCTCTGCGACACCACATAAAGGGCTTATAAAGTAATCTGAATGACAATCATGCCACAGTCGGGCGTCTCCACGACACCACATAAAGGGCTTATATGAGAATAATCATAGTGAATATCCAGGAGGTAGAACCGTTTCAGGGATACTCAATAATTCAAATAATGTAAATGGTTAGTCCATAATAATAGTAATCATAATCATCATGAGTCACATGTCAAGATCCATGTTTTGGTTTAGCCATCCTTTTCCTCCAAAGACCAACACTAAGACCGACACCTGACCCATCCCAGACTGTAGTCCTTAACCATGGACACGGCTATTCGAATAGATATAATCTCTGCAGAGGGTGTACTCTTTACCCATGAGCAACGAATTCCTTTAGTCCATCGGGACTAATTCTGCCTACGGTCTCTTAATTGAAAACATGCCTGACCGCACATACCAGCCTAACTTACCGGTGTCTGGAAATCACCCATGACACCCGTTAAGCGAAACTCTAAGTGGGGAGGCTACAACCTCGACTAGCATGGGATCACAAAATTTATAACGCGCGCAAACTAGGGGAGCTACCCCCTCGGCTCCAACCGGAAACACCCATGCCCCCGAACCAGGTGGCATGCCTACCGGATGCAGCCGGTATCTCCCACCATGGCCTCTTTGTATGGTGTGTGCTAGGAAAGGGGTTGACAACTTATTGAACCGTGCCCTACCGATGGCAGGGACAAGTGGAAGCATGAAACAAGTATGGGGGTTACTGGAACGAGACTCGATCTATGGTCGACTCAGGAGGTTAAAGCATTTCCTGCATGGTTAGCATATGAAATATATTTCACACCAATCAGACAGAATCACCACTCATCATACCTCACCATGCCCTACCGGACATAACCGTCTCGACGAGGGATTAGGGGCAAGCTCGTGTCTACCCAAGACAGAGACTTTCCCGAATCCCTTCCAGTAGTCATGAAAGGCATACAAGCGTGATTGCTATCGCAAACATATCGAATACCAACAACACGGAATCATCAATATGCACTTACGAGTATGATCGTATCATCGAATAAAATAACAAAAACTCCGAGACAAGGTGGTGTTGTAACCGTATCAAACAACACACGACAATATTATGCCAGGGTTCAGAATGCTTGCCTTCAAGAGTATGAAAATGGGGTGCACTTTTTTGAAAGTTGCCTTCTTCTCCAAAATCTCAGCTTTTAAGAAAATTTGAATTAACACATAGTTTCAAAACAGTACAAAAAAGTTGTTTGAATTTTTTTCAGATAAATATGAAAATAAACTAGACAAAATTTGAGAGACAATAGAAAAAGAACCAAATCAATTGGACTTATATTTAAAAAGTTATAGCCAGTCAAAACTCTGTTTTTAATTAAAACGGAAAAAGAAAACGGTTCGAATGAGAATACGTTTTCGGGGCAGAGAAGACGTACTCTGGGTTTTACGCTTTCACTTAAACCACGCGGGCCGGCTCGGGGTCACTGACAGTGTGTCCCTTGGGCCCACTGGTCAGGTTTGACCAGCCGCCCGCGCCTCCTTCCTCCTCTGTTCGAGCGGTGGCGGGGCTCCAGCGATCGCCATCGATGAACCGCGGCTCCCCACAGGGTTCCGAGGGCAGGGATGGCTCTGCCAGTCCCGGGCGGTCCTCCCAATGGTTGCTAGGTTGGCGGGGGTGGAGGGAGTCGCCGGCGGCGAGCTCCGCGGCGGAGGTGGCTTCGGGAGGATTTGGGGGTTTGGGCTACGGTGGTTCCCGGTCGAGTTTATGAGGTGGGGTGGCTCCGCAAGGCCTAGGGGAAGAGGATGGGAGCACTAGTTGGAGTTAGGGGCCTTCGTTTTGGCCGGATTTTACCAGAACGTGGCGGCGGCCGAACCTGCTGGAGACGAGGAAGAAAGCCTCCCTCCGTCGATCGCTGGCTGAGGGTGCGCTAGGGGGATGGCTTGAGGCTGCCCGATGGTCTGGGCGAGCTCGGGGCTCCTTTTTATAGTGTGACTACGTCGGTTCCGCGGCGGCCGGGGATAAGATCGATGGTGAACCGCCGTTCTGTAGCCAGGGGCGCGTGGAGGTGATTAGAGCTGGTCGGCGCATTCCGACGAACTCCCCACTACTCAAGGGGGCGAGCTGTCGCGCGCGCATGGCTTGGGCGGCGCCGTCCATGGCAGGAGCCTGCTGTGGCCGGCCGCTAGCTGCCATGGCCGACCTAACGGCGGCACTGTGGGGCTCCAGGGGCGGCCTGGAGGGTTCTGGTGTGCGGGCGAGGCCGGGGCGCGGCCCTGCGGGCGAGCAAAGGCCAGGGGCACGACGCGGCGGCTCGGCTGCGCACGCGTGCAAAACGTGCGCTCTGGGCGCGCCCAGAGCATGCACGCTATGTGTTTGGCAAAATGCCAAGGCATGCCAGGGGGCTCCAATCCACATGAGGTTTAGCAGGGTGGGGCTATAGACTAAGGTAGAGCCATGAGACATGCTGATTAGGCAAAGCAAGCAGGTCCAATGTGCAAACTAAAAACTATGTCAAAACTGACCATGCACACAAGGTGCTTGACAGAATGCCAAGGGCATCTAGGCAACTCTTGGGATGGCCAAAAACTCCAGATCATAGCCTCTTTAGATGATAAAGAGGGTGGCAAGGTTAGTTTGTCAAAAACAAAAACTTGTTAGTGCAAGTTTTTGGGAAAACCAAATCTGGACAGAAACTAAAGGGCATTATTGCATGGACCAAAAATACTCCAATGGGTCCAATCTCCTGGACTTAGGGGTTTGGTAGAGTGTACTTCAAGCAGGACAAATCCCAAGGCAACAAGAGCAAGATAAAATATGGTTGTAGTAGAAAGTACCAAACTGGACCAGAGAGCAAAAGAGGGTGATTTGCTTAAATTTTTCAAAGAACTCCAATGGTTTTTTGCTTAAAGTTGAATTATACACTACTACCAACATCCCCTAATTTTGGTGGAAGTTTTAAATAAATATTTAAATAGGTTGCAGTGCAATTTTACAAACTGGACCAGATTTGAAAAGTTGGGGTACAGCTCACTAAAAGAGATTTTTGCATAAAAGTGATGTGGGGACATCACATGACATCCCCAAATTTTGGTGAAGCTTATAACTAATTTTATCAAAGGGTTGTAGTGCAAAAGAGGCTCCAAAACTTATGAAAAATCATTTTTAGAGAAATAAAGCTCAGGGAAAAATAATTGCAGAAATAATTCCACTGAATAAAGAAATGTTTCTTGAGAGGGTATACAAGTCCAACAATATTTTGAAAGGTTTTCACTTGGGTGAAAACTCCACAATTCAGGAGAAAAGAGTGGTTCTAAGATAAAAAATCCAGAAAATAAAAATTTAATTTACCAAGGAAAAATTTTAGTTAATAAATCATGGTTGGGGGAAACGAGAAATTTCTACTTTGGTTACAGTAAATTAAGAATAAAATTCTAAATTACTATAATACGCTGGTCGTACCCGAGAGCACAGTGATTTGTCTGGCTGACAGGTGGACCTGGGGTCCACTGTCAGTCTCTTCTTCTATCGGGGGAAGCGGATTGACTAGTCGATGAATGCGTCTCTCCTGGTCGGGCCTCAGTGGTCTGCCGATGGCGATCTGAGGATTTAAATCAACGAGGCTCTGGAGATAACCCATTACTCGCTGGGTCAAACGCTCTTGAGCGATGACATACTGGGCAAGATTGGCCAGTACTGGGTCTCTCTCGATGCGTCCATCGGGAAAAGATGCTACTTCTCCGGGTGCTGCACGACTTGGGAAGTAATAATACCCTCGTGCGCTGGCATAGGGTACCGCGAATCGAAGGCGAGCAAGCGCTTCGTACGCAGCAGCTTCTATGGCCATCTGCGGAGTCGGCATAGGATTTCCCACGAAGGAGACTTCCGTTGGGTCTTGGTTTGGGTTTGCGGGAGGAATGCGCACCACTGCCCAATATTTCGAGGTGGATGGGGTGATCCTCGATTTGAGAAACTCGTACTGGGGTGGATGGATAGAACCCATGGTACTGCAGGTGAAGTCCCACAATATTTTAACAAAACTACCTGGGGTTGCATCTGGAGTTCTCAGATAAATACTAGGGATCGGCATGGCAAAGAAATGGCTGTGAGGGTTGTGCACGAGGAAAGGGATGCTTGGTAAGGTTACGAGGTGGCCTTTTATATAGCTTCTGGGCTGGGTCATTTATCACGGTGAGGGGCAACTAGTCTGTCGGTTCTGCTCTATGGGGTTGGGGTTAATGCCACAGATACACATATCTCACAAAAGTGACGTATTACTATGGGTGTCATCGGGGGTGGTTCTTGGCAGCTACGCCCGGAATTAAAAATGCAATCGTGCACCAACATACTTATGCATGGCTATTATTTAAAATATGGGCGCAAAAGCAGACAATATTTAATTACGGCGATACAAGATCACACAATTACAGGGTGTGGACATACTACGACTCGGTACTACTCGAGCGACTTAGTCTACCTCATTTATATCTAAGCGAGCGTGCCTTGTGGACGTCGAAGCTTCTCCACGGGCCTCACCGTCGGGGTTAGCTGGAGGGGGTTGAGGAGCTGCAAGGTCGGGGTAGTGATGATGACCATCGCGGGGGTTGTTGGCCACGATCCCATTGGAGCGTGTTCCCAAAAGGCGACGAAGCACTTCTGGGAGACCAAAGCACCTTGGTCGATGGCCGGGGCAGACCTCAAGGACTCGATTGGTTGTCCGAACAGTACAACTGGGTTACCGGCGTCGGGCTCATCTCTGCCTCTTGCCGGGGCTCGGCGAACCAGTTCTCCACGGGCTGCGATCAGATCAAGGGTGATTTGATCGAACATTTCCTCTAGTGCACTTACATAGCGCACCAGATGCAACAATGCAGGATCCGTCTCGTGATCTCCATTGGCAACCTGGGGGTGGCCTACCATACCCGTCATGACTGGGGTAGTAGTAGAACGAGCAACAGTTAACTCTGGGCGACAAGTGCCGAAGTTGAACTATAGCCTCTCGAGCAGCTAGTTGGATGGCTTGTGGCTCAAAGGGAGTTGTCCTTCCGGTGAACCTGTAGGAGCATTCTGGCGATAGACCCCTACCATAGACGTGCACAGTGGCCCAGAATTGACGACTCTCACCGCTCATGGGCTCTTGGTACACGACATATTCTGGGGGCTCTTCTAATGCAAAGGCACGGCGGGTGAGGTTTGCTAGCACGGTCACAAAACCTCCAAGGTTGGTTGCTGTGGTCTCATTGTGAACAACGGGTCCAGGCATTTTAGCTCGGTTTGGGGTAGAGGCTGTGCTGTGTTGGGTTGAGGCTAGCGTGCCCCTTTTATAGAAAAAGGGGACGAAGTCTTCCTTCGCATGCTTGCGAATGAGACATTTTAGGTGTCGGTCACTGGCGCGTGGTCGACAGGCTAGGCTGATAGGTTGGGCACTGACTACCAAAAGGTGTTGGGGTCACTGTGTGGCTATCTTATACGAGAAGCTTGGCCGGGGTTAGGTTAAGGTCTGGTGGGTTGGTTAACCTAGGTTTTTCAACCTGGCTAAGATGGGATTAGCCAATGGTCAGCCTGGCTCTGATACCAAGGTTGTAATGCCTCAGACACACCCGCCGGTGGTCGTTACTCCTGGCAGGATCTAGACTGGCCCCACAGATCAATACTAGTCTTTTCTGTGCACATTGTCCTCACTCATGCACAACTAGGAGCAACTTCTCGGTCGGTCACCCATCCAAAAACTACTTGAAGCTGAGCACGCTTAACTTTGGAGTTCTGTCCGAATGGGCTCCCAGAAAAGAAGGAATTCCTTATTGATATGAGTAGTCTATCATCCCTAATAAGCCAGGCTATCACATACACCCCCACTCAGAGGAACCGACGTCCTCGTCGAGCCACAGGAATGTTCCCTCTTGGCACATACGTATGTGCTTCCAGTCCAGTACATGTGCCATGCCGTGTGCCACGACGGGTCACAAACGTCATGAACAACATGACCACGCACCTGTCCACAACCATCCGTGTAACCGCGAGGGTCGGCTTTGATACCAACTTGTAAGGACCGGATTTTCGGGATATTAATTTCCCAGAAAATGGCCCTTGTGCTCACCAGCCCCAGGATTACTATTAGCTGATGAGGCACCAACTTGATACAGAAACTCCAAGAAAAATACAAGATATGTAGTACAAGACCATTCTGGCCTATGAGTACAACAAATGGTTTCTAGTGGTTGATGGCGGAAGCGGTTTGCGGATCATCAGCGTCTATGGGAGTCCATTTCCCACAGGAACAGCTAACTTGGATAACTCCTATCTTCACGAGGCTGCTATCACCATTGCGAAGGTTCCGGGGTTGACATCGCGACGCTCCTCTCCACGCAAAAAATCTGGCCAAGACAATAGCCAGGGACAAGCTAGTGAGTACTTTTGAATGTACTCGCAAACATTATGAACACAGGTGTAATATAACAAATGGTAATCATGCTCTAAAATATTCTATGATCACACATTCATTACAAAATAAACATCCATGATGCACGCAGCAGGTTATTCATCTACAACATGGATATGTCGTAAGGGAGTAGAAACAGAATGCACCGATCGGGTGTCTGAAGCGACGCCTCGGAAGAATAATACTATAAAGCATGCCTTAGTTGGGCGTGTGAGCGATGTCACATAAAGGGCTTATAAAAGCAATAAGTAGCAAATGAGCCACAGTCGGGCGTCTGTGTGACACCACATAAAGGGCTTATAGAGTAAATAAATAACAAGCATGCCACAGTCGGGCGTCTCAGCGACGCCACATAAAGGGCTTTAAAAGTAAATGAATAACAAGCATGCCATAGTTGGGCGTCTCTGCAACACCACATAAAGGGCTTATAAAGTAATCTGAATGACAATCATGCCACAGTCGGGCGTCTCCGCGACACCACATAAAGGGCTTATATGAGAATAATCACAGTGAATATCTAGGAGGTAGAACCGTCCCAGGCATACTCAATAATTCAAATAATGTAAATGGTTAGTCCATAATAATAGTAATCATAATCATCATGAGTCACATGTCATGATCCATGTTTTGGTTTAGACATCCTTTTCCTCCGAAGACCGACAGTAAGACCGACACCTGACACACCCCAGACTGTAGTCCTTAACCATGGACACTACTATTCGAATAGATATAATCTCTGTAGAGGGTGTACTCTTTACCCACGAGCAACGGATTCCTTTAGTTCATCGGGACTAATTCCGCCTACGGTCTTTTAATTGAAAACATGCCTGACCACACACACCAGCCTAACTTACCGGTGTCTGGAAATCTCCCATGACACCCGTTAAGCGAAACTCTAAGTGGGGAGGCTACAACCTCGACTAGCATGGGATCACAAAATTTATAACGCGCGCAAACTCGGGGAGCTACCCCCTCGGCTCCAAGCGGAAACACCCATGCCCCCGGACCAGGTGGCATGCCTACCGGATGCAGCCGGTATCTTCCACCATGGCCTCTCTATACGGTGTGTGCTAGGAAAGGGGTTGACAACTTACTGAACCGTACCCAACCGATGGCAGGGACAAGTGGTAGCACGAAATAAGTATGGGGGTTACTGGAACAAGACTCGATCTATGGTCGACTTAGGAGGTTAAAGCATTTCCTGCATGGTTAGCATATGAAATATATTTCACACCAATCAGACAGAATCACCACTCATCATACCTCACCATGCCCTACCGTACATAACCGTCTCGACGAGGGATTAGGGGCAAGCTCGTGTCTACCCAAGACAAAGACTTTCCCGGATCCCTTCCGGTAGTCATGAAAGGCATACAAGGGTGATTACTATCACAAACATATCGAATACCAACAGCACGGAATCATCAATATGCACTTACGAGTATGATCGTATCATTGCACAAAATAACGAAAACTCTGAGACAAGGTGGTGTTGTAACCGCATCAAACAACACACGCCAATATTATGCGAGGGTTCAGAATGCTTGCCTTCAAGAGTATGCAAATGGGGTGCACTTTTTTGAAAGTTGCCTTCTTCTCCAAAATCTCTACTTTTAAGAAAATTTGAATTAACACATAGTTTTGAAACAGTACAAAAAAGTTGTTTGAATTTTTTTCAAATAAATATGAAAATAAACTAGACAACATTTGAGAGACAACAGAAAAAGAACCAAATCAATTGGACTTATATTTAAAAAGTTATAGCCAGTCAAAGTTCAGTCAAAATTCTGTTTTTAATTAATACAGGAAAAGAAAACGGTTCGAATGAGAATACGTTTTCGGGGCAGAGAAGACGTACTCTGGGTTTTACGCTTTCACTTAAACCACGCGGGCCGGCTCAGGGTCACTGATGCTACCTCTTGAGCTTGCGTTGGATTTCCCCGAAGAGGAAGGGATGATGCAGCAGAGTAGCGTAAGTATTTCCCTCAGTTTTTGAGAACCAAGGTATCAATCCAGTAGGAGGCCATGCTCAAGTCCCTCGTACCTGCACAAAACGATAGCTACTCACAACCAACGCGATTAGGGGTTGTCAATCCCTTCACGGTCACTTACAAGAGTGAGATCTGATAGATATAATATTTTTGGTATTTTTGGTATAGAGATGCAAAGTGAAGAGTAAAAGGCAAAGTAAAAAAGCAAAGCAAGATTAAAGTGATGGAGATTGATATGATGAGAATAGACCCGGGGGCCATAGGTTTCACTAGTGGCTTCTCTCAAGAGCATAAGTATTCTACGGTGGGTGAACAAATTACTATTGAGCAATTGACAGAATTGAGCATAGTTATGAGAATATCTAGGCATGATCATGTATATAGGCATCACATCCATGACAAGTAGACCGAAACGATTCTGCATCTACTACTATTACTCCACTCATCAACCGCTATCCAGCATGCATCTAGAGTATTAGGTTAAAAACAGAGTAACGCTTTAAGCAGGATGACATGATGTAGAGAGATAAATTCATGCAATATAAAATAAACCCCATCTTGTTATCCTCGATGGCAACGATACAATACGTGCCTTGCTGCCCCTTCTCTCACTGGGAAAGGACACCGCAAGATCGAACCCAAAGCTAAGCACTTCTCCCATGGCAAGAAAAACCAATCTAGTAGGCCAAACCAAACTGATAATTCGAAGAGACTTGCAAAGATAACTAATCATACATAAAAGAATTCAGAGAAGATTCAAATATTATTCATAGATAGGCTTGATCATAAACCCACAATTCATAGGTCTCAACAAACACACCGCAAAAATAAGATTACAACGAATAGATCTCTACGAGAGAGGGGGAGAACTTTGTATTGAGATCCAAAAAGAGAGAAGAAGCCATCTAGCTACTAGCTATGGACCCGTACGTCGGAAGTAAACTACTCACACTTCATCGGAGAGGCTTGGATGATGATGTAGAAGCCCTCCGTGATCGATGCCCCCTCCGGCGGAGCTCCAGAACAGGCCCTAAGATGGGATCTCGTGGATACAGAAAGTTGCGGCGGTGGAATTAGGTTTTTGGCTCCCCTACTGATCGTTTGGGGGTACGTAGGTATATATAGGAGGAAGGAGTACGTCGGTGGAGCACCGAGGGGCCCACGAGGCAGGGGGCGCGCCCTAGGGGGGTGGGCGCGCCCCCCACCCTTGTGACCACCTCTTCGACTCCTTGGAGTAGGGTCCAAGTATCTTGGATCACGTTCGGTGAGAAAATCACGTTCCCGAAGGTTTTATTCCGTTTGGACTCCGTTTGATATTCTGTTTCTCCGAAACACTGAAATAGGCAAAAAACAGCAATTCTGGGTTGGCCCTCCGGTTAATAGGTTAGTCCCAAAAATGATATAAAAGTGGAATATAAAGCCCAATATAGTCCAAAACAGTAGATAATATAGCATGGAGCAATCAAAAATTATAGATACATTGGAGACGTATCAGGCATCCCCAAGCTTAATTCCTGCTCGTCCTCGAGTAGGTAAATGTTAAAAAGAGAATTTTTGATGCGGAGTGCTACTTGGCATAATTTCAGTGCAAATCCTCTTAATTGTGATATGAATATTCAGATTCGAAAGATTCAAGACAAAAGTTTATATTGACATAAAAATAATAATACTTCAAGCATACTAACAAAGCAATTATGTCTTCTCAAAATAACATGGCTAAAGAAAGTTATCCCTACAAAATCATATAGTCTGGCTATGCTCTATCTTCACCACACAAAATATTTAAATCATGCACAACCCCGATGACAAGCCAAGCAATTGTTTCATACTCTAACTTTTTCAAAACTTTTTCAATCTTCACGCAATACATGAGCGTGAGCCATGGATATAGCACTATATGTGGAATAGAATGGTGGTTGTGGAGAAGACAAAAAAGGGGAAGATAGTCTCACATCAACTAGGAGTATCAACGGGCTATGGAGATGCCCATCAATAGATATCAATGTGAGTGAGTACGGATTGCCATGCAATGGATGCACTAGAGCTATAAGTATATGAAAGCTCAAAAAGAAACTAAGTGGGTGTGCATCCAACTTGCTTGCTCATGAAGACCTAGGGCAATTTGAGGAAGCCCATCATTGGAATATACAAGCCAAGTTCTATAATGAAAGATTCCCACTAGTATATGAAAGTGATAACATGAGATTCTCTACTATGAAGATCATGGTGCTACTTTGAAGCACAAGTGTGGTAAAAGGATAGTAACATTGTCTCTTCTCTCTTTTTCTCTCATTTTTTTATTTGGGCCTTTTCTCTTTTTTTATGGCCTCTTTTATTTATTTTTCGTCCGGAATCTCATCCCGACTTGTGGGGGAATCATAGTCTCCATCATTCTTTCCTAACTTGGGACAATGCTCTAAAAATGATGATCATCACACTTTTATTTTTCCTACAACTTGATACTTAGAACAAAATATGACTCTATATGAATGCCTCCAGCGGTGTACTGGGATATGCAATGAATCAAGAGTGACATGTAGGAAAGAATTATGAATGGTGGCTTTGCCACAAATATGATGTCAACTACATGATCATGCTAGCAATATGACAATGATGAATGTGTCATGATAAACTGGATGGTGGAAAGTTGCATGGCAATATATCTCGGAATGGCTATGGAAATGCCATAATAGGTAGGTATGGTGGCTGTTTGGAGGAAGGTATATGGTGGGTGTATGATACCGACGAAAGGTGCGCGGTATTAGAGAGGCTAGCAATGGTGGAATGATGGAAAAAAGTGCATATAATCCATGGACTCAACATTAGTCATAAAGAACTCATATACTTATTGAAAAAATGTAGAAGTTATCAAAGCAAAGTATTACGCGCATGCTCCTAGGGGGATAGATTGGTAGGAAAAGACCATCGCTCGTCCCCGACCGCCACTCATAAGGAAGACAATCAATAAATAAATCATGCTCCGACTTCATCACATAACGGTTCACCATACGTGCATGCTACGGGAATCACAAGCTTCAACGCAAGCATTTCTCAAATTCACAACTACTCAACTAGCATGACTTTAATATCACCATCTCCATATCTCAAAACAATTATCAAGTATCAAACTTCTCATAGTATTCAACGCACTCAAAAGAAAGTTTCACAAATCTTGAATACCAAGCATGTTATTATTAAGCAAATTACCATGCTATTAAGACTCTCAAAATAATTTAAGTGAAGCATGAGAGATCAATATTTTCTATAAAACAAATCCACTACCGTGCTCTAAAAGATCTAAGTGAAGCACATAGAGCAAAATTATAACGCTCAAAATATATAAGTGAAGAACATAGAGCAAAACTACTTAGCTCAAAAATATATAAGTGAAGCACACAAAGCAAAGCTACTTAGCTCAAAAAGATATAAGTGAAGCACATAGAGCAAAACTACTTAGCTCAAAAAGATATAAGTGAAGCACATAGAGTATTCTATCAAATTCTAATTCATGTATGGCTCTCTCAAAAGGTGTGTACAGCAAGGATGATTGTGGCACACTAACAAACAAAGACACAAATAATATAAGACGCTCCAAGCAAAACACATATCATGTGGTGAATAAAAATATAGCTCCAAGTAAAGTTACCGATAGAAGTAGACGAAAGAGGGGATGCTTTCCAGGGCATCCCCAAGCTTTGGCTTTTAGGTGTCCTTAGATTATCTTGGGGGTGCAATGGGCATCCCCAAGCTTAGGCTCTTGCCACTCATTTTTCCATAATCCATCAAATCCTTACCCAAAACTTGAAAACTTCACAACACAAAACTTAAGGTAGAAAACTCGTGAGCTCCGTTAGCGAAAGAAAACAAAAGACCACTTCAAGGTACTGCAATTAACTCATTATTTATTTATATTGGTGTTAAACCTACTGTATTCCAGCTTCTCTATGGATTATAAACTATTTTACTAGCCATAGATTCATCAAAATAAGCAAACAGCACACGAAAAACAGAGTCTGTCAAAAACAGAACAGTCTGTAGTAATCTGTAGCTAGCGCAAGATCTGGAACCCCAAAAATTCTAAAATAAATTGCTGGACTTGAGTAATTTATCTATTAATCATCTTCAAAAAGAATTAACTAAATATCACTTTCCAAACAAAAATGACAGCAGTTCTCGTGAGCGCTAAAGTTTTTGTTTTTTACAGCAAGTTCAACAAGACTTTCCCCAAGTCTTCCCAACGGTTCTACTTGGCACAAACACTAATTAAACACAAAAAGCACAACCTAAACAGAGGCTAGATAACTTATTTATTACTAAAAAGAGCAAAAAGCAAGGAATAAAAATAAAATTGGGTTGCCTCCCAACAAGCGCTATCGTTTAACGCCCCTAGCTAGGCATAAAAGCGAGGATAGATCTAGGTATTGCCATCTTTGGTAGGCAATCCATAAGTGGCTCTCATGATAGTTTCATATGGAAATTTTATTTTATTTCTTGGAAAGTGTTCCATGCCCTTTTTAATGGAAATTTAAATCTAATATTCCATTCCTTCATATCAATAATCGCACCAACCATTCTAAGGAAAGGTCTACCAAGAATAATAGGGCAAGAAGGATTGCAATCTATATCAAGAACAATGAAATCTACGGGCACATAATTCCTATTTGCAACAATAAGAACGTCATTAATCCTTCCCATAGGTTTCTTAATAGTAGAATCCGCAAGATGCAAGTTTAGAGAACAATCATCAAAATCGCGGAAATCTAGCAAATCACACAAAGTTTTGGGGATAGTGGAGACACTAGATCCCAAATCACACAAAGCATAAAACTCATGATCTTTAATTTTAATTTTAATAGTTGGTTCCCACTTATCATAGAGTTTTCTAGGGATAGAAACTTCCAACTCAAGTTTTTCTTCATAAGATTGCATCAAGGCATCAACAATATGTTCGGTGAAGGCTTTCTTTTGACTATAAGCATATGGAGAATTTAGCACGGATTGCAACAAGGAAATACAATCAATTAAAGAGCAACTTTCATAATTAAATTCCTTGAAATCCAATATAGTGGGTTTAGCAACATCTAGATTTTTATTTCTTTCAATCCCACTTTAATCGATTTCATCATAAAGATCTAAGTACTCCGAATTTTGGTAAAGGAAGATCATATTCGGTTTCATCAAGATTCATATTGCAAAACAAAGATTTGATAGGAGACACATCAATAACTTTTAGATCTTCATCTTGATTTTCATAGGAATTCGGTTTGGCGGCCATCTTATTGACTAAGGTGGCTTGCATATCTGAAATTTCAGCAGTCATCTTTTCTAGACGAGGAATTTGGGATCTTATACCATCAAATTCTTTAGAAATATCATCAAGCTCTTTATTCATATAACTCATAAAACTTTTTTGTTCCTTAAGCTCATTTCTAAAGAAATTATTATGCTCAAATTGCAAACCCATAAACTTCCTAACGTTGTTTTTGATCTCCTCTAACCTTTTAAGGTGAAGATCACCAAATCTCGGTTGATCCATCGCGACAAACAAGCAATCCAACACACGTGCAAACAAAAAAGCAAACGGAAAAGAAAGGCGGAGAAGGAGAAGGAGATTGGGAAAGAGAGGGTGAATAAAACGGCAAGGGTGAAGTGGGGGAGAGGAAAACGAGAGGCAAATGGCAAATAATGTAATGCGAGAGATAGGGATTGTGATGGGTACTTGGTATGTTGACTTTTTGCGTAGACTCCCCGGCAACGGCGCCAGAAATTCTTCTTTCTACCTCTTGAGCTTGCGTTGGATTTCCCCGAAGAGGAAGGGATGATGCAGCAGAGTAGCGTAAGTATTTTCCTCAGTTTTTGAGAACCAAGGTATCAATCCAGTAGGAGGCCACGCTCAAGTGCCTCGTACCTGCACAAAACGATAGCTACTCGCAACCAACGCAATTAGGGGTTGTCAATCCCTTCACGGTCACTTACAAGAGTGAGATCTCATAGATATAATATTTTTGGTATAGAGATGCAAAGTGAAGAGTAAAAGGCAAAGTAAAAAAGCAAAGCAAGATTAAAGTGATGGAGATTGATATGATGAGAATAGACCCGGGGGCCATAGGTTTCACTAGTGGCTTCTCTCAAGAGCATAAGTATTCGACGGTGGGTGAACAAATTACTGTTGAGCAATTGACAGAATTGAGCATAGTTATGAGAATATCTAGGCATGATCATGTATATAGGCATCACATCCGTGACAAGTAGACCGAAACGATTCTGCATCTACTACTATTACTCCACTCATCAACCGCTATCCAGCATGCATCTAGAGTATTAAGTTAAAAACAGAGTAACGCTTTAAGCAGGATGACATGATGTAGAGAGATAAATTCATGCAATATGAAATAAACCCCATCTTGTTGTCCTCGATGGCAACGATGCAATACGTGCCTTGCTGCCCCTTCTGTCACTGGGAAAGGACACCGCAAGATCGAACCCAAAGCTAAGCACTTCTCCCATGGCAAGAAAAACCAATCTAGTAGGCCAAACCAAACTGATAATTCAAAGAGACTTGCAAAGATAACTAATGATACATAAAATAATTCAAAGAAGATTGAAATATTATTCATAGATAGACTTGATCATAAACCCACAATTCATAGGTCTCAACAAACACACCACAAAAATAAGATTACAACGAATAGATCTCCATGAGAGAGGGGCAGAACTTTGTATTGAGATCCAAAAAGAGAGAAGAAGTCATCTAGCTACTAGCTATGGACCCGTACGTCTGAAGTAAACTACTCACACTTCGTCAGAGAGGCTTGGATGATGATGTAGAAGCCCTTCGTGATCGATGCCCCTTCCGGCGGAGCTCCAGAACAGGCCCCAAGATGGGATCTCGTGGATACAGAAAGTTGCGGCGGTGGAATTAGGTTTTTGGCTCCCCTACTGATCGTTTGGGGGTACGTAGGTATATATAGGAGGAAGGAGTATGTCGGTGGAGCACCGAGGGGCCCACGAGGCAGGGGGCGCGCCCTAGGGGGTGGGCGCGCCCCCACCCTCGTGACCGCCTCTTCGACTCCTTGGAGTAGGGTCCAAGTCTCCTGGATCACGTTCAGTGAGAAAATCACGTTCCCGAAGGTTTTATTCCGTTTGGACTCCGTTTGATATTCTGTTTCTCCGAAACACTAAAATAGGCAAAAAAAACAGCAATTCTGGGCTGAGCCTCCGGTTAATAGGTTAGTCCCAAAAATAATATAAAAGTGGAAAATAAAGCCCAATATAGTCCGAAACGGTAGATAATATAGCATGGAGCAATCAAAAATTATAGATACGTTGGAGATGTATCAACGGACTGTGGGTCCCTTGGGCCCACTGGTCAGGTTTAACCAGTCTCCCGCACCTCCTACCTCCTCTGTCCGAGCGGTGGCGGGGCTCCAGCGATCGCCGTCGATGAACTGCGGCTCCCCACGGGGTTCCGAGGGCAGGGATGGTTCCGCTAGTCCCGGGCGGTCCTCCAAGTGGTTGCTAGGTTGGCGGGGGTGGAGGGAGTCGCCGGCGGCGAGCTCCGCGGCAGAGGTGGCTTCGGGAGGATTTGGGGGTTTGGG
This sequence comes from Triticum urartu, assembly GCF_003073215.2. Classification (NCBI taxonomy): domain Eukaryota; kingdom Viridiplantae; phylum Streptophyta; class Magnoliopsida; order Poales; family Poaceae; genus Triticum; species Triticum urartu. Next base: position 426,573,250 of record NC_053027.1, read on the forward strand.
CTACGGTGGTTCCCGGTCGAGTTTAAGAGGTGGGGTGGCTCCGCAAGGCCTAGGGGATTTACCGGAACATGGCGGCGGCCGGACCTGCCGGAGACGAGGAAGAAAGCCTCCCTCCATCGATCGCTGGCGGAGGGTGCGCTAGGGGGATGGCTTGAGGCTGCCCGATGGTCTGGACGAGCTCGGGGCTCCTTTTTATAGCGTGACTAGGTTGGTTCCGCGGCGGATAGGGATATGGTTGACGGTGAACCACCATTCTGTAGCCAGGGGCGCGTGGAGACGATTGCTGCTGGTCGGCGCATTCCGACGAACTCCCCACTGCTCAAGGGGGCGAGCTGTCGCGCGCGCATGGCTTGGGCAGCACCGTCCATGGCAGGAGCCTGCGGTGGCCGGCCGCTAGCTGCCATGGCCGACCTAACGGCGGCGCTGTGGGGCTTCAGGGGCGGCCTGGAGGGTTCTGGTGAGCGGACGAGGCCGGAGGGCGGCCCTCCGGGCGAGCAAAGGTCAGGGGCACGACGCGGCAGCTCAGCTGCGCGCGCGTGCAAAACGTGCGCTCTAGGCGCGCCCAGAGCACGCACGCTACGTGTTCGGCAAAATTCCAAGGCATGCCCGGGGGCTCTAATCCACATGAGGTTTAGCAGGGTGGGGCTATAGACTATGGTAGAGCCATGAGACATACTGGTTAGGCAAAGCAAGCAGGTCCAATGTGCAAACTAAAAACTATGTCAAAACTGACCATGCACACAAGGTGCTTGATAGAATGCCAAGGGCATCTAAGCAACTCTTGGGATGGCCAAAAACTCTAGATCATAGTCTCTTTAGATGATAAAGAGGGTGGAAAGGTTAGTTTGTCAAAAACAAAACTTGTTAGTGCAAGTTTTTGGGAAAACCAAATCTGGACAGAAACTAAAGGGCATTATTGCATGGACCAAAAATACTCCAATGGGTCCAATCTCCTGGACTTAGGGATTTGGTAGAGTGTACTTCAAGCAGGACAAATCCCAAGGCAACAAGAGCAAGATAAAATATTGTTGTAGTAGAAAGTACCAAACCGGACCAGAGAGCAAAAGAGGGTGATTTGCTTAAATTTTTCAAAGAACTCCAATGGGTTTTTGCTTAAAGTTGAATTATACACTACTACTAACATCCCCTAATTTTGGTGGAAGTTTTAAAGAAATATTTAAATAGGTTGCAGTCCAATTTTACAAACTGGACCAGATTTGAAAACTTGGGGTAGAGCTCAAAATTTCCAAATGACTAAAAGATATTTTTGCATAAAAGTGATGTGGGGACATCACATGACATCCCCAAATTTTGGTGAAACTTATAACTAATTTTATCAAAGGATTGTAGTGCAAAAGAGGCTCCAAAACTTATGAAAAATCATTTTTAGAGAAATAGAGCTTAGGGAAAAATAATTCCAGAAATAATTCCACTGAATAAAGAAATGTTTCTTGAGAGGGTATACAAGTCCAACAATATTTTGAAAGGTTTTCACTAGGGTGAAAACTCCACAATTCAGGAGAAAAGAGTGGTTCTAAGATAAAAAAAATCCAGAAAATAAAAATTTAATTTACCAAGGCAAAATTTTAGTTAATAAATCATGGTTGGGGGAAACAAAAATTTCTACTTTGCTTACAGTAAATTTAGAATAAAATTCTAAATTACTATAATACGCTGGTCGTACCCGAGAGCACAGTGCTCTCTCTGGCTGACAAGTGGACCCGGGGCCCACTGTCAGTCTCTTCTTCTATCAGGGGAAGCGGATTGACTAGTCGATGAATGCGTCTCTCCTGGTCGGGCCTCAGTTGTCTGCCGATGGCGGTCTGAGGATTTAAATCAGTGAGGCTCTGGAGATAACCCATTACTCGCTGGGTCAAACGCTCTTGAGCGATGACATACTAGGCAAGATTGGCCAGTACTGGGTCTCTCTCGATGCGTCCACCGGGAAAAGATGCTACTTCTCCGGGTGCTGCACGACTCGGGAAGTAATAACACCCTCGTTCGCTGGCATAGGGTACCGTGAATCAAAGGCGAGCAAGCGCTTCGTATGCAACAGCTTCTATGGCCATCTGCGGAGTCGGGATAGATTTCCCCATGAAGGAGACTTCCGTTGGGTCTTGGTTTGGGTTTGCGGGAGGAATGCGCACCACTGCCCAATATTTCGAGGTGGATGGGGTGATCCTTGATTTGAGCAACTCGTACTGGGGTGGATGGATAGAACTCATGGTACTGCAGGTAAAGTCCCACAATATTTTAACAAAACTACCTGGGGTTGCATCTGGAGTTCTCAGATAAATACTAGGGCTCGGCATGGCAAAGAAATGGCTGTGAGGGTTGTGCACGAGGAAAGGGATGCTTGGTAAGGTTACAAGGTGGCCTTTTATATAGCATCTGGGCTGGGTCATTTATCACGGTGAGGGGCAACTAGTCTGTTGGTTCTACTCTATGGGGTCGGGGTTAATGCCACAGATACACATATCTCACAAAAGTGACGTATTACGGTGGGTGTCGTCGGGGGTGGTTCTTGGCAGCTACGCCCGGAATTAAAAATGCAATCATGCGCCAACATACTTATGCATGGCTATTATTTAAAATATGGGCGCAAAAGCAGACAGTATTTAATTACGGTGATACAAGATCATACAATTACAGGGTATGGACATACTACGACTCGGTACTACTCGAGTGACTTAGTCTACCTCGTTTATATCTAAGAGGACGTGCCTTGTGGATGTCGAGGCTTCTCCACGGGCCTCACCGTCGGGGTTAGCTGGAGGGGGTTGAGGAGCTGCAGGGTCGGGGTAGCGATGATGACCATCGCGGGGGTTGTTGGCCAGGATCCCGGTGGAGCGTGTTTCCAAAAGGCGACGAAGCGCTTCTGGGGACACCAAAGCACCTTGGTCGATGGCCGGGGCAGACCTCAAGGACTCGATTGGTTGTCCGAACAGTACGACTGGGTTACCGGCGTCGGGCTCATCTCTGCATCTTGCTGGGTGAGGGAGTCCTGGATTAGGGGGTCTCTGGACAGCCGGACTATCTCCATTAGTCGGACTGTTAGACTATGAAGATACAAGATTGAAGACTTCGTCTCGTGTCCGGACGGGACTCTACTTGGCGTGGAAGGCAAGCTAGGCAATACATATATGGAGATCTCCTCCTTAATAACCGACCTTGTGTAACCCTAACCATCTCCGGTGTCTATATAAACCGGAGGGTTTTAGTCCGTGGGACAACAATCACAACATACAATCATACCGTAGGCTAGCTTCTAGGGTTTAGCCTCTCTGATCTCGAGGTAGATCTACTCTTGTAACACCCATATCTTCAATATTAATCAAACAGGACGTAGGGTTTTACCTCCATCAAGAGGGCCCGAACCTAGGTAAAACTTCGTGTCCCTTGCCTCCTGTTACCATCCGGTCTAGACGCACAGTTCAGGACCCCCTACCCGAGATCCGCCGGTTTTGACACCGACATTGGTGCTTTCATTGAGAGTTCCTCTGTGTCATCGCCGTTAGGCTTGATGGCTCCTACTATCATCGATAGTGATGCGGTCCAGGGTGAAACTTTTCTTCCCGGACAAATCTTCGTATTCGGCTGCTTTGCACTGCGGGCTAATTTGCTTGGCCATCTGGAGCAGATTGAAAGCTACTCCCCTGGCCATCAAGTCAGATTTTGAAGTATGAATTACACGACCAACATCCGTGGGGACTTGATCTTCGACGGGTTCGAGCCACAGCCGGACGCGCCGCACTGTCGCGATGGGTATGACCTAGCTCTGCTATCGGACGGTACCCCAGAGGCCGCGCCCGCATCAGCTCCGACCCTTAGCTCGGAGCCAGCTGCGCCAATCGAGGATGGGTGGCTAGACACCGCCTCAGGGGCTGCAGTCTCAATGGCGATCGAGCCGAACACCAGCATAATCCTCTACGTAGCTCATGACTCCAAGGTGACGGACTCTCCTCCGGACCCCGAACCATCCGCGCCCCTGCCAATCGAATCCGACTGGGCGCCGATCATGGAATTCACCGCTACGGATATCTTTCAGCACTCGCCCTTCGGCGACATTCTGAATTCACTAAGGTCTCTCTCTTTGTCAGGGGAGCCCTGGCCGGATCATGTCCAACAGGACTGGGATGCGGATGATGAAGAAATTCGACGCCCACCCACCACCCACTTCGTAGCCACTGTCGATGATTTAACCGACATGCTCAACTTCGACTCTGAAGACATCGACGGTATGGACGATGATGTAGGAGAAGAACATGAACCAGCACCTATAGGGCACTGGAAAGCCACCTCGTCGTATGACATATACATGGTGGATACACCCAATGAAGGCAACGGCGTCGAGATAGCGGAGGATGACCCCTCCAAGAAGCAACCCAAGCGCCGACGTCAGCGGCGCCGCTCTAAGTCCCGCCAAAGCAAAAGTGGTGATACCGGCACAGGAGATAATAACACTCCGGATAGCGCCGAAGACAATGAAAACCCCCTCCAGCAAGAGTTAGATCAGGAGGATGAAGGAGCCAGCTCTCCTGAGAGAGCGGCTGGCGGAGAGGAGGAGGATGACAATTACATGCCCCCCTCCGAAGACGAGGCAAGCCTCGGCGACGATGAATTCTCCGTACCAGAGGATCCCGTCGAACAAGAGCGCTTCAAGCGCAGGCTTATGGCCACGACAAATAGCCTGAAGAAAAAGTAGTAGCAGCTTCAAGCTGATCAAGATCTGCTAGCTGACAAATGGACTGAAGTCATCGCAACCGAGGAATATAAACTCGAGCGTCCCTCCAAGAGTTACCCAAGGCGCAGGTTACTACCCCGACTGGAGGAAGAAGCGTATGATACGGCTGATCGGCCACCTCATGGCCGCGATAAAGAGGCATTCCTGCCGAAAGCTCAGCCTCCACCCCAATGCCATCCAAATAAAAAGGCATGGGGAGATACGCCAGACCTGCGAGACATATTGGAGGACAAAGCAAAGCATTCAAGATCGATCTACGGATCACGAGGGCGCACCACTCTACGAGACGGTAAACGTCACGCCGGATATAGTAAAAGCAAATTTGGCCGGGCCGAACACAGCGGGCAGGACCCATACGAGCTGCGTCGTGATATAGCCCAATATAGAGGCGCCGCACACCCCTTATGCTTCACAGACGAAGTAATGGAACATCAATTCCCAGAAGGTTTCAAACCTGTAAACATTGACTCATACGACGACACAACAGATCCCGCGGTATGGATTGAGGACTTCCTCCTCCACATTCATATGGCCCGCGGTGATGACTTACATGCCATCAAATACCTCCCACTAAAACTCAAAGGACCAGCACGGCATTGGCTTAATAGCTTGCCAGCGGAATCCATTAGCTGTTGGGAAGATCTGGAAGGCGCATCCCTCGACAACTTTCAGGGCACTTATGATGACTTGAGCCACATAATTCAGCAGCCAGAAGAGTCGGCCAGGCAATTCTGGACTCGGTTCCTTACAAAGAAAAACCAAATCGTCGACTGTCCGGATGTGGAGGCCTTAGTGGCTTTCAAGCACAACATCCGAGACGAGTGGCTAGCCCGGCACCTTGGTCAGGAAAAGCCGAAATCTATGGCAGCCCTCACGACACTCATGACCCGCTTTTGTGCGGGAGAAGACAGCCGGTTGGCTCGCAGTAACAACATATCAAAGAACCATGGTACCTCAGATACCAAGGACGGCAACAGTAGGTCACGTCGCAACAAGCATAAGCGCCGCATTAACGGCGAAAGTACTGAGGATACGGCAGTCAACGCCGGATTCAAAGGCTCTAAACCCGGTCAGCGAAAAAAGCCATTCAAACAAAGTATGCCAAGTCCGTCCAGTTTGGACCGTATACTCAATTGCTCGTGTCAAATACACGGCACCCCAGATAAACTAGCCAATCACACCAACAGGAATTGTTGGGTGTTCAAGCAGGCCGACAAGTTAATTGCCGAAAACAAGGACAAGGGGCCGCATAGCGATGACGAGGAAGAACCCCGGCAGCCGCACACTGGAGGGTAGAAGCGGTTTCCCCCGCAGGTGAGGACGGTGAACATGATATACGCAACCCAGATCCCCAAGAGGGAGCGGAAGCGTGCGCTCAGGGACGTATATGCGTTGGAGCCAGTCGCCCCAAAGTTTAACCCTTGGTCCTCCTGTCCGATCACCTTCGATCGCAGGGACCACCCCACCAGTATCCATCACGGCGGATTCGCCACACTAGTCCTATACCCAATCATCGACGGATTTCACCTCACTGAAGTCCTCATGGACGGCGGCAGTAGCCTGAACCTGCTTTATCAGGACACAGTGCGCAAAATGGGTATAGACCCCTCAAGGATCAAACCCACAAAGACGACCTTTAAAGGCGTCATTCCAGGCGTAGAGGCCCACTGCACAGGCTCAATTACACTGGAAGTGGTCTTCGGATCCCCGGATAACTTCTGAAGCGAAGAGTTAATCTTCGGTATAGTCCCGTTCTTCAGTGGTTATCACGCTCTGCTCGGACGAACCGCATTCGCTAGATTCAATGCGGTACCACATTATGCATACCTCAAGCTCAAGATGCCAGGACCTCGGGGAGTTATTACAGTCAATGGAAACACAGAGCGCTCTCTCCGAACAGAGGAGCACACCGCGGCCCTCGCAGCAGAAGCGCAAAGCAGCCTCTCAAGGCAATCTACCAGTTCGGCGTTTCAAAGCCCGGACACCTTCAAGCGCGCTTGGGGCAATCGGTAAATAGACCGCCTGGCGCGATCTGAGCTCGCGTAGCAATACGGCGGCCATCCCAATCCCAGCCCAACGACATTGTTCGTGCCGCGCGTACATAATTACGCATTAAAAATACCATGGGCACAGATGGGGAGGGGGAGGCACAAATACGGCACGCCCCAAAACGCGGCCTAAACCGCACCAAGGGCTTCCCGTTTGGTTATTTTTCTTTTTCCTTCAGGACTTCAATCTCTGGACACTGTCCGGCAGCTCTATTGCCGAACACATGATACAGCAACCAAGGAGGCCGACGACTACGGAATTCCCAGGTGGATTACAGATTTCATATAATTCCTCAGCTCGCCCTTGGAAGGGACATAGTCCTACTCTTTTGCTCATTACACTATCTGTATCACTCTGCTTTAATGCAATTTTTTAATATACAATGCATGACATTACGACTATTATCGCATTTTTGTTATATGTATACATATCTATGTGTTCATTAATGACGCCTAGCAACCATACACTCTGGTACGGCCAATGCACCAGGGGCTTACGTACCCATAATACGGTGTGAAAAGTCCGAAAACTTTCACAAGTGCGGCACCCCGAACTTATAGCATTATATGCATCAGCTCCGAATCATGTCTTTGGTAAAATGTTGGGTTTGCCCAGCTCCTATGTTTTGGTACCTTACGTTCCGCTCCATCAGCTAAGGTAGCGCTAGGAGAACTACTGCGATTGTGCCCCGGTTCTGCCGGGCCGAGCACCTCATTAGAGAAAGCTAAAACTGACTGTCATGATAAGGCAAGAGACTGGTCTCTGTTCGGCGATGTTTTTCGAGTCCCTAAAGACTTATGCCGCTTAGGGCGAGGGGCCGGCTCCGTCTGGCTTACAGGCGTGTATCGCGCCCCGAATTCGGCCTTCCGAACACCAGGGGCTTTGCCAAAATTTAAAATTATAGAATTCTAAGGCTAAGTGAGAGTGATAAAGCAATATTAGTCCGGTTGCCTCGTTCGTTGTGCTGAGCACCTCCCTCGAAGGACCCAAATATGGGAACAAGAGTGCTCAGGTTTATCCCGAACACCCCAACACTAGCGGCATGGGGGCAGAAGCCGAGGACTAGCCATCTCTCAGATTGGATAAACAGCCAAACAGAAGGTAATATTTTAAATTCACAAAAGCGTTGCATAGCGAATACAATACAAGTTTTCATACTTACAGGACAAAACGAGCAAGTCTCATTCAAATATTACATTTTGCAAACACTCATCCGCGATAAGACGGGCACCCGGCAGAACACCCTCGTAGTACATCTCGGGGTGGTGGTGCTCCTTACCCTCCGGCGGCCCCTCCTTGATCAGCTTCACGACGTCTAGCTTGACCCACTGTGTTTTTACACGGGCGAAGGCCCGGCGTGCACCTTCAATTCAGACGGATCGCTTGACGACCTCCAGCTGTGGGCAGGCAGGGACAAGCCGCCTCACCAGGCCGAAGAAGCTGTTCGGAAGGGCGTCGCCAGGCCACAACCGGACTATGAAGCCCTTCATGGCCTGATCGGCCGCCTTATGTAGCTCGGCCATCTGCTTCAGCTGGTCGCTCATTGGCACCGGATGTTCGGCCTCAGCATACTGAGACCAGAACAAATTCTCCGTTGAGCTTCCGTCCTCGGCCTGGTAGAACAGTGCAGCATCGGACAAACTGCGAGGCAAATCTGCGAATGCTCCTGAAGAGCTCCGGATTCGGGTAAGTAATCGGTATTTCACCTTTACATGCTTGCTTTGCATATAGAAAGCCTTACCCGCCGCTATCTTCTTCACCGCGTCGATCTCCTGAAGGGCCTTCTGGGCCTCGGCCTTGGCACTCTTCATGCTCTCACGGGCCGCGACAAGATCAGACTCTCTCGTCTTCAGGTCAAGCTCCAACGCCTCGTGCTTGGTCACGAGAGCCTGGAGCTCTTGTTGTACCTCGCCCACCCGAGCCTCATGCCTCTCTCGCTCAGTGCGCTCCTGGGCCGCCTTTTCTTCGGCCTGGGACAACGCTTGCTTTAGGGTCGCCACCTCGGTCGTGGCCCCTGGCAAACATACAATGATCCTATCATTTTAGCAATCGCGTCCTTTTTCTCATCTACAGACGGGGTATTACATACCCTTGTTCTCCTCGAGCTGCCTCTTAGCAAGGCCGAGCTATTTCTGGGACCCCTCGAGGGCCTCCTTCAGCACGACGACCTCCGCAGTCAGTGCGGCGGACGCCAGAAGCGAAGCCTGCATATGCATATTGACATACTTATATTAGACTCTGTCGGCGTTCTGGGAACGGGGGTCCCCAGACTTGCCTGCCTGCGGCCTGCGGCGTGGCTCAAAGGGGGGGCCCAGCACGGCCCATCTTCACCAACACAAACTCAAGACCCTCGCAAGGGGCCAAGCCTCTCGGGGCAGATGACACGGAGCTTCCTCAGGCATGGCCTCGTCAGGCTGGCTCACAAGGAGGCAGAGAGGTCAAGGCGGGGTACCTCGCGAGGTGCCCGTGACGCAAGCCATGATGACTCAGGGCGCCAGGCGGGTGCCAGCCCGCGGAGCGTCCTCCTTTCCTCTTTGGTGCAAAGGGGGCAAGCGCAGCCGCGGAGTACCGAGGCGTCAGGCAAAGGTTGCCATTTCGGTGCAACGAGACCAAGACCAGGAGGACTACGAGACGGAGGTCACCGTGGAGCCCAGGACGGCGTCATCACCAGAGCTTTGCGCGGGCAAAGACTACTTTTGTCAGGATAGTTGATACTTGCTGTCCCCCTTCAAATTAGCCCGCCATTGTTGGCTCCCTTCCCGCTCAATATTTGGGAAGAGGACCAGGGCCTCTATAAATAGGACCAGACACCCACATGGCAAGGGGTCGACCAGTTGGAAAGAAGGAGAGAGAGAAAGGTGGCTGAACTCCTCCTGGCAGTTCATCGCCCCAGCCAAGAAAAGACCCTCGCGGGGTTGTTCTCCCTTGTATTTCTCATCATCATCAGCCCAAGAGGCAATCCACACACCACACACTGGAGTAGGGTATTACACCACAATGGTGGCCCGAACCAGTATAAACCCTGTGTCCCTTGTGTTGTTCCTTTCATAGCCTTGATCCTAGCGTGGCGGAGGGGTGCAGGTAGGTAGGAGGCGTAATCTCCGTGCGCACCCCAGTGTTCGAACCTCAAGGGTCTGGCGGAACCCGAAATCCGACATTTGGCGCGCCAGGTAGGGGTGCGCCGGAATTCGTCTTCCACTGCTCCGTGCCTGTAGGATCTAGAAGTAGATGTGTCTAGAGGGGGGGTGATTAGACACTTAATGCTAAAGTTGCAATTTTTAAGCTTTTTCTGTTTAAGTGGAGTTTAGGCACAATTTCAACACACACAATACATATCAAGCAAGCATTCAAAGAGTATATGAGCAGCGGAATGTAAAGCATGCAACTTGCAAGAATGTAAAGGGAAGGGTTTGGAGAATTCAAACGCAATTGGAGACATGGATGTTTTTCCCGTGGTTCGGATAGGTGGTGCTATCCTACATCCACGTTGATGGAGACTTCAACCCACGAAGGGTAACGGTTGCGAGAGTCCACACAGGGCTCCACCCAAGGGTAACGGTTGCGCGAGTCCACACAGGGCTCCACCCACGAAGGGTCCACGAAGAAGCAACCACCCACAAAGGGTCCACGAAGAAGCAACCTTGTCTATCCCACCATGGACATCGCCCACACAGGACTTGCCTCACTAGCGGTAGATCTTCACGAAGTAGGCGATCTCCTTGCCCTTACAAACTCCTTGGTTCAACTCCACAATCTTGTCGGAGGCTCCCAAGTGACACCTAGCCAATCTAGGAGACACCACTCTCCAAGAAGTAACAAATGGTGTGTAGATAATGAACTCCTTGCTCTTGTGCTTCAAATGATAGTCTCCCCAACACTCAACTCTCTCTCATAGGATTTGGATTTGGTGGAAAGAAGATTTGAGTGGAAAGCAACTTGGGAAGGCTAGAGATCAAGATTCATATGGTAGGAATGGAATATCTTGGTCTCAACACATGAGTAGGTGGTTCTCTCTCAAAACATACGAGTTGGAATGGGGTATGTGTTCTGATGGCTCTCTCATTGAATGAGGAGGAGGTGGAGGGGTATATATAGCCTCCACACAAAATCCAACCGTTACACACAGTTTTCCAATCTCGGTGGGACCGAATCAACAAACTCGGTCGGACCGAAAATGTAAACCTAGTGACCGTTAGAGATTTCGGTGGGACCGACTGGATCAACTCGGTGGGACCGATGTGCTAGGGTTAGGGTAAATCCAAAACTCGGTTTGACCGATTACTCAAACTCGGTGGGACCAATTTGGGTAATAAGTGAAACTAAGATTTGGCCAAGCAAACTCGGTGGGACCGATTGCATATCTCGGTGGGACCGAGAATATTGCAATGGGTATCAGAGAGTTTGCAAGCCCATCTCGGTAAGACTGAGATCCCATCGGTGAGACCAAACTGATTAGGGTTTGGCAGTGGCTTATGACAAGTGAAACTCGATGGCGCCGGATAGGAAGAATCGGTAGGACCGAGTTTGGCTTAGGGTTTAGGTCATATGTGGAAGTGGGAAAGTGGCTGAGGGTTTTGGAGCATATCACTAAGCACATGAAGCAAGAGGCTCATTAAGCAACACCTCATCCCTCCTTGATAGTATTGGCTTTTCCTAAAGACTCAATGTGATCTTGGATCACTAAAATGTAAAATGAGGAGTCTTGAGCTTGAAGCTTTAGCCAATCCTTTGTCCTTAGCATCTTGAAGGAGTTCCCACAACCTTTAGTCCATGCCACTCCATTGTTGGACTTATCTGAAACATGCTAGATAGAAACGTTAGTCCAACAAGAGATATGTTGTCATCAATTATCAAAACCACCTAGGGAGCACTTGTGCTTTCAATCTCCCCCTTTTTGGTAATTGATGGCAACATACATCAAAGCTTTAGATAAAGATATAAAGAACAACAAGTAAAGCTTTGGAAGGACATGTAACAAGCATAGGCTCCCCCTACATGTATGCACTCAAGTAAATATGAAATATAGAGGCATGTGAGAGCATAGCCATGACTGAGTAGGCAATGTGTTACATGTATCTTGGCCATATGCATCAAAGCAAAAGATTATCAAGGAAAATACCTTCATGCTCATGAGTCCTTCTCGCAAACAGTATGCACATAAGAAAGAACTCCTCATACTCATGATTTTGATGCATATACTTACCTTGTGGTCTTGAGTTGGCTTAGGATGAAATGAACCTGCACAAACAAGGTTAGATAACACAGGTACGTCCACTAGCTAGAGCAAACAAAAGAAACCACAAGAATACCAAGACTGGGATGACATGTAGAGAGTGAGTACAAGGTACCACATTGAATTCAACATGTCCCCAAGAATAAAGATATGCAATGAATTTGACTGATTTCTTTCCCTTAGGTGTCTTGCTCCCCTGAATTTTACATGGGATATTTGGAGAAGATAGGAAACAGAAAATCAGAGCTGAAAGATATGAATAGAACTTAATTCAAATGAGTTCATATGAACATGTCTTTCCCCCAAAAAGACATGTGGCATCTCTCCTCTTGAACATCAAGCATCTGGGATCCTTGAGTATTCTCTCCCCCTTGGAGATTTCTTTCTCCCCCTTAATATATGGGATCCTTGAGTATTCTCTCCCCCTTAGTACTTCCTCTTTTGTAGGTGATAAGCTTTTGATGTGATCTCTCTCCCTGATGATAAGCTTTGATGTGATCTCTCTCTCCCCCTTTGACATCAATTTCCAAGAAGGTTTTTCCTGGAATCTGCCAAATAGGTTTGGTCCTTGAGATTCAGCACAAAGAAGTGAATAAAACTGTGATGCTTGTAGAGGACAAGATTCATTGAGTGGAGCTGGATCAGAAGAAATATAGAATATGTGGCAAACTATTTTTCCTGTTGCGAAATCGGTGGCACCGAGTGGCATGTTTCGGTAGTACCGAAGGGATTCGGTTGGACCGAAAATGTCATTCGGTGAAACCTAGTTCATCACAGAGAAAAACACTTGTCACTTCAGCTCACTAGTCAAGTAATATCTCACAAAGATTTGCAATGAATTAGCTGAAAGATTTGCAAGGAATTTGATGCAGAAATATGCAGAACAAAAATCAAAAAGAAAAGAGTGAAAGTTTCTAGATGAAGTTTTTTTTGAAAAAGAAGGAAACAAATATGCAAGGGACAAATGCAATAACTCAGAAAAGAACACAAGAGAACTTCATCTAGAATTGGGCGGTGACATAGTCACCTATGTTAGAGTATATTGACTTAGGAGTCAAGTGAGGACACTTGATCGTAGGTCATACTCATCGTTTAAGCTCAAAATGGGGTTACCATTTTTCGTTTAAGCATCTTGATGTATTCTAATCTTGTTAAGTTGCTTTGACTCATGTCTTGGAGTAAAGCTTCTCTAAGATGGAATAACATACCTTGGGTGGTGGTGTGGTTCTTGCTCATGTAGTTGAACTTGTGTGGGTGCTCAAGGTTGATGTAGCTCATCAGAGTTGGGAGCACCACTTGGAGTTTGAGTTCATCTACCTACATGGGTTAGTTCTTGCAAGGAAGAGCACTTGTGTATCCAAAAATGACAATCAAGCTTAACATAGAATTTGTCAAAGGATATGTTTGAATGGTTTTGTGCTTCCTTGTCTTCAACCACTATTGTGTAGAGTCTTGGTCTTGTAGAGATTTCTCAAGATGTGAGTGAGTCGCAATCTCATGGAATTAGATTCAACCAAGAACCTACATGGGTTAGGCAACATGCAAGGTGCAAATATATCCAAGACATAAGATAGTTACCATAAGAGATATATCATGGATTAGTCATAAGCTCATGTCTTGCATGTATCCAATGGAGTTTCTACTCCAAGTTCGAAGCATCAATGATGTTCAATTCTCCTCTCAACCTGCAAAACACTTTCTCATCAAGTGGTTTAGTGAATATATCCGCTAATTGCTTGTCGGTGCGAACATGCTTAAGATTGATGTCACCCTTAGCAACATGATCTCGAATGAAATGATGACGAACTTCAATATGCTTAGTTCGAGAATGTTGTACAGGATTATGACCAATTTTGATAGCACTTTCATTGTCACAAAGCAGTGGAACATGTTTCACATAAATCCCATAATCTTTAAGAGTTTGGGTCATCCAAAGTAATTGAGCACAACATGAACCAGCGGCAATGTATTCCGCTTCGGCGGTGGATAAGGATACCGAGTTTTGTTTCTTGGAAGACCAAGACACAAGAGACCTACCAAGAAATTGACAAGTACCCGAAGTGGACTTTCTATCAACCTTGTCTCCGGCATAATCCGAGTCAGAATAGCCAACAAGATCAAAAGAAGACCTCTTAGGATACCAAATGCCAAAATTTGGTGTATGGATTAAATATCTCACTATCCTTTTCACAGCCTTAAGATGACAATCTTTAGGAGCAGCTTGATATCGTGCACACATGCACACACTTAGCATAATATCAGGACGTGAAGCACATAGGTATAACAATGAACCAATCATAGAGCGATAAACCTTTTGATCAACCGGTTCACCATCTTTGGTTAAATCATTATGTCCACTAGTAGGCATGGGTGTAGACATAACTTTGCATTCTTGCATATTGAACTTCTTGAATAAGTCCTTGGTGTACTTTGTTTGAGAGACAAATGTACCTTCCTTAGTTTGCTTGATTTGCAACCCGAGAAAGAATTTGAGTTCACTCATCATAGACATCTCAAACTTCTCTGACATTAGCTTTCCAAACTTTTCACTAAAGAGAGGGTTAGTTGAACCAAATATGATATCATCAACATAAATTTGGCATACAAATAGTTCTCCATTAACCCTTTTAGTAAAAAGAGTAGAATCAATTTTACCAATTTCAAAACCACTTGTAGTAAGGAACTTGGTCAAGCATTTATACCATGCTCTAGGAGCTTGTTTAAGACCATAAAGAGCTTTGTGAAGTTTGTAAACATGATTTGGTTTCTTAGGATTGATAAAGCCGGGAGGTTGTTTGACATAAACTTCCTCCTCTATTTCACCATTTAGAAAAGCACTTTTAATGTCCATTTGGTACAAGGTGATATTATGGTGATTAGCATAGGCAAGTAAGATGCGAATGGACTCAAGTCTAGCAACGGGAGCATACGTCTCACCATAGTCCATACCTTCGACTTGTGTGTACCCTTGGGCGACGAGATGTGCTTTGTTGCGAACCACTTGTCCATCTTCATCTTGCTTGTTGCGGAACACCCATTTGGTACCAATGATGTTGTGGTTGTTGTCGGGCTTCTCGACCAATGTCCAAACTTGGTTTCTCTCAAAATTATGTAGCTCTTCATGCATAGCGTTTATCCAATCCGGATCTTGCAAAGCTTCTTCAACCTTCATAGGTTCAATGCTAGAGATGAATGAATAGTTTTCACAAAAGTTAGCTAAACGAGTTTTTGAGCGAGTGATTCTCCCGGTTTGTATATCATTGAGGATTTGATCGACGGGATGATCTTTGGCAATTCTTGCTCGAACTCGTGAGAGCTTTTGCTTGGGTCTTCGTTGAACATCTTCTTCATCTTGTTCTTCTTCTTGGCCTTCTTCATTGTTCACGTCGTCGTTCTCTTGTCGTGGTGGAGAAGGAGGTTGTTGATGTTCATCTTGACGTACTTCCTCGTTTTCTTCATCTTGGTGTGTCCCACTTGTGGATGCTTCCGTGTTGATCCTTGGTTCACCTTGTCGTGAAGTAGAAGCTTCCACTTGGACGGATGAAGTACTCTCCTTCACCTCCGTTGGACGAATTTTGCCAATGGACAAGTCTTGAATTGCTTCTGAAGGGTCTTTGTCTCCTACATCAATTGGCAATTGCTCTACTTGCGAGCCATTAGATTCATCAAACTTCACATCTACCGTCTCTTCAACCTTTCGGGTGATATTGTTGTAGACACGGTAAGTGTGAGAGTTTGAGCCATAACCAAGTAGAAAACCTTCATGAGATTTAGGAGCATACTTTGAACGACGATGCTTATCAAGAATGTAGCACTTTGAGCCGAATACTCGAAAGTATCCAACTTGGGGTTTGTTACCGGTGAGAAGCTCGTATGCCGTCTTACCGAGTAGCTTGTGAAGATATAAGCGATTTGTTGCGTGACAAGCTGTCTCAACCGCTTCTACCCAAAAGTGCTTTGGCGTCTTGTATTCATCAAGCATTGTTCTTGCCATTTCGATGAGCGTCCGGTTCTTCCTCTCAACAACTCCATTTTGTTGAGGTGTGTACGTAGCCAAGAACTCATGTGAAATCCCTTCTTCATCAATAAAGGTGTCCACATTTGCGTTCTTGAACTCCGTTCCGTTGTCACTCCGAACCTTCTTGATCTTCACATCAAACTGATTTTGGGCCTTCCTAGCGAAGTTTCTGAAGATCTTCTGTACCCGCAACTTGTCATTAAGAAAGAACACCCACGTAAATCTTGAATAATCATCAACTATAACTAGACCAAAGGAATTTCCACCGAGACTCTTGTAGGCGTTGGGACCAAAAAGATCCATGTGAAGTAGCTCGAGTGGCCTCCTTGTGGTCATGATGTTCTTCACGGGATGTCTTCCTCCAACCTGTTTACCTGCTTGACAAGCACTGCAAAGTCTATCCTTATCAAATATGACATCGTTGACTCCAAGGATATGATTTCCTTTAATAAGCTTGTCAAGGTTTCTCATGCCAACGTGACCTAGTCGTCTATGCCACAACCAACCTTTTGAGGATTTAGCAACAATGCAAGTTCTAGGTTGTGCCTTTTTAGAGAAATCGACAATGTAAAGATCACCTCTACGCATACCCATAAAGACCATTTTATGATTGTCTCGACGAAATACTTGGCAATCTACCTTAGTAAATAGGACATTCAAACCGAAATCAGCAAGTCTAGATACTGAAAGTAAGTTGTAGCCAAGAGATTCAATGAGCATGACATTTTGAATGGAACTATCATGTGAGATGGCCACCTTACCAAGGCCAACCACTTTACCCTTTGAATTATCACCAAAGGTGACATATTTTCGAGGGCCGTCATTTTCAGCAAGCTCACGAAACATCTCTTCATCTCCGATCATATGATCAGTACATCCACTATCAAGAACCCATTCCTTTCCTCCTGATTCATATCCCCGAAGATTTGCCATAAGACCAAAATGTCTCATTGCATCATCAAGATCGAAGTCACTATCATCATCATCATCATCATAATATTCATGTTCATCATGATCTTGTGACTCATCATTTCCTAGAGAGGGTAATTCATTAGATAAATGATCATCAAAGTGGTCACTTTTATGAATTCTTATAGCTTTGAATATGATATCATTAATGATTCCAACATCTCCTTTAGCATGCTTAAGATTGGTAAGTTCAAATAGACATTTACCAAAACTAGGATCACTAGAGTTCATATTACTGAAGGCAATAGATTTATGGAGAATTTCATCCAAAGTTTTCAAGGAATGATCGGGAAATCGTTCCTCAAGAAATTTCCATATAGTATAGGCACAATTTTGATTAGGCAAACTAGCAATCAAGTTTTTGGGCAATCCTCTAATGATGAGCTCAATAGTTCTAAGATTGCGAATCATGTCAATGTCTTCATCTAGGGTAGGATGCAAAGGATCAATATGAGATGCACAAGGGCTAGCAATGTACTTGTTCAAATGATATTGATTGAAGATTACAAGCATCTCATTTTTCCACTCATGAAAATACTCTCCATCAAGAATAGGCACTCTATGTCTAAGACTCCCTAATGTAGACACATCCATCTTCCTCCAATGGTGATTAAACCAAGGAAATGGAGACCAAAGCTCTAATACCACTTGTAGGATCTAGAAGTAGATGTGTCTAGAGGGGGGTGATTAGACACTTAATGCTAAAGTTGCAATTTTTAAGCTTTTTCGGTTTAAGTGGAGTTTAGGCACAATTTCAACACACACAATACATATCAAGCAAGCATGCAAAGAGTATATGAGCAGCGGAATGTAAAGCATGCAACTTGCAAGAATGTAAAGGGAAGGGTTTGGAGAATTCAAACGCAATTGGAGACACGGATGTTTTTCCCGTGGTTCGGATAGGTGGTGCTATCCTACATCCACGTTGATGGAGACTTCAACCAACGAAGGGTAACGGTTGCGCGAGTGCACACAGGGCTCCACCCAAGGGTAACGGTTGCGCGAGTCCACACAGGGCTCCACCCACGAAGGGTCCACGAAGAAGCAACCACCCACAAAGGGTCCACGAAGAAGCAACCTTGTCTATCCTACCATGGCCATCGCCCACACAGGACTTGCCTCACTAGCGGTAGATCTTCACGAATAGGCGATCTCCTTGCCCTTACAAACTCCTTGGTTCAACTCCACAATCTTGTCGGAGGCTCCCAAGTGACACCTAGCCAATCTAGGAGACACCACTCTCCAAGAAGTAACAAATGGTGTGTAGATAATGAACTCCTTGCTCTTGTGCTTCAAATGATAGTCTCCCCAACACTCAACTCTCTCTCATAGGATTTGGATTTGGTGGAAAGAAGATTTGAGTGGAAAGCAACTTGGGAAGGCTAGAGATCAAGATTCATATGGTAGGAATGGAATATCTTGGTCTCAACACATGAGTAGGTGGTTCTCTCTCAGAACATACGAGTTGGAATGGGGTATGTGTTCTGATGGCTCTCTCATTGAATGAGGAGGAGGTGGAGGGGTATATATAGCCTCCACACAAAATCCAACCGTTACACACAGTTTTCCAATCTCGGTGGGACCGAATCAACAAACTCGATCGGACCGAAAATGTAAACCTAGTGACCGTTAGAGATTTCGGTGGGACCGACTGGATCAACTCGGTGGGACCGATGTGCTAGGGTTAGGGTAAATCCAAAACTCGGTTTGACTGATTACTCAAACTCAGTGGGACCGATTTGGGTAATAAGTGAAACTGAGATTTGGCCAAGCAAACTCGGTGGGACCGATTGCATATCTCGGTGGGACCGAGAATATTGCAATGGGTAACAGAGAGTTTGCAAGCCCATCTCGGTAAGACCGAGATCCCATCGGTGAGACTGAACTGATTAGGGTTTGGCAATGGCTTATGACAAGTGAAACTCGGTGGCGCCGGATAGGAAGAATTGGTAGGACCGAGTTTGGCTTAGGGTTTAGGTCATATGTGGAAGTGGGAAAGTGGCTGAGGGTTTTGGAGCATATCACTAAGCACATGAAGCAAGAGGCTCATTAAGCAACACCTCATCCCTCCTTGATAGTATTGGCTTTTCCTAAAGAATCAATGTGATCCTGGATCACTAAAATGTAAAATGAGGAGTCTTGAGCTTGAAGCTTTAGCCAATCCTTTGTCCGTAGCATCTTGAAGGAGTTCCCACAACCTTTAGTCCATGCCACTCCATTGTTGAACTTATCTGAAACATGCTAGATAGAAACGTTAGTCCAACAAGAGATATGTTGTCATCAATTATCAAAACCGCCTCGGGGGCTCACCCCTTCTCCACCCAGCTCCCATCTCAAGCCCAGGGCGACCCACGCGGGGGCTCCGCGCGCGCCCGCAGGCTCCAAGGCTACTCCGACGCCAGCGAAGCTGTCAGCGCCGGACCGGCGGCGGCGCTGCCCCCGCCCCCGGTCCACGAAGAAGAAGGACTCAACGCGACCCATGGCCCCAGTGGGCGGCCGCGCTGCCACCCCACGGTTGGCGCGTCAGGCAGGCCCGCGTGGCATGCGGGGCATTACGGCGTGGCATTCAGGATGACGACGTCGAAGGAATACGTGCCCCTCATGATGGACCAAGGACACCCTCACGAGAATGGACAAGGCTCGCTTCTCAGCCCAAGCTGGGGGGACGAGGCACTAGAAGCTGAGCCTTTCCAGGAGCCCCGGGACGGTCCCACTGGCCACGCTGGAGGCAACGATTATTGGGTACCGCTAATTCTTCAGGAGCAGGTATATGCTAACCATGGATCGCAGGAGGTGCAGGTCGCCGCAGCGAGCAGCTGCCCCGCTCCCACAGTCTCCTACCCCTCGGGAGGAGGGCGCAGGGGGCTGCAGGAAAGGGGCTGGGATTCGACATCGCCACCGCGGCGTTCGGAGCAAGGAGTTCTCAGGAGGTAGGACCTCCGCTGGGGAGGTGCCCCAGGGCCTGCCCCCGGCGGAGGACCCGTGGTCGTCGGGGGAACCGCTGGCAACCGCTCTACCCCATCGGGCGGCGTCATGGTTTCCGGTCGTTGCTGATGGCACTAGAGTGTGGCGCAAGGCGGGGCCCTTATCTGGCGATATGAAGCAAGGCCAGTACCTGTGAAGAAGGCCCAGTGCCTGTGAAGCTCGCCGCCCCGTGACACTCTCACGTAATAATGAGTGGGGCTGTACTCGCCCCGGAGTCTCAGGGGTGCCGGCCTCAGGCCCTGGGGCTCCCTCCCACGCCTAGTGGCAGCACTTAGCTCCGCGCTGGTGAGAAGACGTCCAAGACTAGACTAGGTGCCGGACACGGCCTTTTGTTTGCTTTTGTTGCTCTTCCCTTTGGTTGCCGCTTTCCCCCGCTGGATTCAAGTTGGATTCGAATTTGAGATTTGCGTGTGTTCGGGGAAGGGGTGCTTAGTCTCGTTCGAGCAATCTCTCGCGTTTCGGTTACCGCTTCGCCTCAGCTGCCTCCCCTCGTGAGCCCCTCGCGAGCCGGGTCAGGCCTAGCTTGTGCGCAGCCCAGACTGCCGCCGCCGCGTCCTCTCAGGAGGGCGTCTTACTGCAGGTCCAACAGATTCAATCAGGAAACACTATGGGCTCCACAGCCTCCCGCGGGCTGCCCCAGGGCCAGCACGGGACAAAGGTAAATTAGCCGACCAGCACGTCGCTTAAGCCAACCACTTGGCGTGGGCGCATGGGCAATGTAGCTCCTACTGATATGATAAACACAAGTTTTACATGAGGGGCTCCCCCTCCAAAATACTCTCACAGCTATCAGGCCAAAACCTGAGTTCTATTCATACAGGGTAAGCAGGAACGATGCACAATCAGTCGGATGAATCTCCCAATGCGTCCTCAGGAGCGCCATCGGGGCCATTGCTGGCGTCGCTGAACTTGCCACCGCTGCCTGCGTTGCCACCAGCGGCGTCAGGGCCGCCCGTCACGCTGCCCTCGTCGGCCGCCACGATCGCGTCGTCGTTGTCCGAGGCGAAGGCCCTGATAAGAGCCTCCACATGGTCTTCTACCCAGTGCGCCAGCTCACCTCGGACGGCCTGGGGGACTGGGGTGACGGCGGCGTCCATGCTCCGGAGATGGCTGAAGACACGAGAAAAGGCGCGCCTGAGCAGGGCATGGCTCCTCTCCTCCACCAACCTGTCAGCCCTGATCGACCGCGCCTCCAGCTGCGTCACCACGTCAGTGAAGAATTGAAGATTGCCCGCGTAGTTGACCGCGTGCGGCTCGCCGACGGTCTCCTCGTAGATATTTCCCAAGGCCACGTTGGCCCTCTCCCGGAGCGTGGTCAGCATGGGGTCGTGCTCATGCTCCAGGAGCCGCCGCTGAGGTATCTCGTCCGTGTTCTGGCGCGCGACGGCCTCAGCCTCCTCCACCCGCTGGCGAAGAAGGAGCACCTCAGCATGGGAGGTGGTTAGCCCACCTTGCGCCACCTCAAGGGCGGCCCGGGAAGCATCGGCCCGCCGCGTCACCTCCTCCAGCTTGGCGCTCAGGGCAGCAGTCCTGCCTTCGGCTTCGGCCCGGATCAACCCCAGCTTCTCCTCGAACTCGTGCTTGAGGTTCGAATGTGCCATCACCACACGATGTCCGACCTCCTCTAGGACACGGGCTTCCTGTGCAGCGACATCGTCCTCCGCTGCGTCACCAAGCGCTCCCTCGTCTCCAAACGTTCGTACTCGCGGGTACATTCGGCGGCTTCCAGCGTCAGCGCCTCCTCATGCTTCTGGAGCTCCGCCGAGTCGCCGGAGGCCACCCTCATCGACGCGAGGGCTACCTCGCGCAGCTCCACCTGCTCCTCCAGCGAGTGGCACCAGGCCAGGAGCTCCCGAGCCCGCTCCTCTGCAGCCGTTCGCCGCCAGTCAGCCTCCCGAGCTTCCTCAGCATGCCAAGACCGGGCCTCCCGAGAGGCCACCAACGATGCCTTGGCCTCTGCTTCATCAAGGTCGCGCTGACGGCACGCAAGGGCGATGGCACCCTCCAGCTCGCGCCTCTCTGCAGCCAGGCACAGGCCCTCGGCCTCAAGGCGCGCGTCTTCATCAGCAAGCTCCTCACCAAGCAGGCTCACTGCATTAGTCGCCCTTCGAAGGAATCCTTGGCGGAGAGCGCGACGCTCCCGAGCGCACTCAAGCACGTCTTCCACACCATCATCTGCCCCAAGCAAGCGCCGGGGGCTACAGGTCAGCGCTCCCCCTCCGGGCTGGGGGCTGGGGGCTGGCACCCTCGCGACGGCCGGGCACGCCGCGTCAGAAGCCCGGCCTGGGGCCAGCCCGACCTCAGGAGAAGAGCATAGGAAGCGCCTCAGCCAATCGCAGTCCACGACCAGGCGAGAAGCCCATGGCAGGTTGGCTATGCCACGAGAAGGATCGCGAGGTGCGCGGGGCCACGATACGCCTCTGGATGGTTCGCCTCTTTGATCACCCTCGCCTCAAGGGCTCCGCTGCTTGGGGCGCTCGAGGACGGTGGAGGGGGCAAAGCCAAAGGGGACAGCTCCTCAGCCGTCTCAGCAAGCTCGGCTAGAAGGGGCCTGCAGAGCAAGGGTCAGTAAGAGCAATGGAAGGATCAGAGCAGGGAAAGGAGAAGGCTTACTCATCAGTGGCGAAGTACTTTCTGCGCTTTAGTAGGCGACAAGGGTAACCGTCGCACAGGGCCTCCCTTCTCTTTCAGAGAGCCCCAAAGTCCACGCGGAAGCGGCCTAAGAGTCGGGCGCAGGGATCGACCTGCGACGAAGATGGAGCGTCAAGACAATCAGCGTCAGGGGCGCCTGCCTGATGTGCGCCGCCAATCGCCTCCCCAAGAGAAGCAGCTGGAGCCTCAGGGGCCCCAGTCGCAGGCGCAGAGGGCAGCTGTTTTTCACCCTCAGCCTCAGCGGTATGGGCCCCGATAACTGCTTCCTCATGAGCCTCGCCCGGTGCCGTCACCACGCCGGGAGCCCCCTCGGCCTCTGGTGCCTCGTACCTTCCTGCTCCGCCACTCAAGGACGAGTCGCCTTGGCCGACTGGAAGGGTAGTCACCACCACCGGATTCTCGCGAGACCCCTGAAGGCCGGCGGGGCACAGCCCCCACTCATCAAAGACGGGCATCTGCTTCACAAAGTCGACCCTGCTCTGGCAGAGGTATAGCAAGGCCCCTCCCTGCCGGACACTGCCGGGGTTGGGGTCCCCAGCCAGGGTCAAGAGCGCCGTCTTCAGCACCTCAGGAGCCAGGTCCTCTTCCTGGAGCCTCATACTATCCTCGCGCCCACGGAAGGCCCACATCCGGCGAGAGTGGCGTTGAAGAGGAGCAACGCGGCATAGCAGGAACTCCTTCACCACCTTGGGCGCTGTCACGCCAAGCGACCTTAAGAGCGCGAAGCGGCGCCAGACGAAGACGAGCCGGGGGCTCTCAAGCGCCACCTGGCCCCAGCCCGAATTGGGGACAACAGGCGAGGTCGGCTCCGTTAGCAGGGGGCTGGGCACCCCTGCGTCCACATACAGCCACCGCTCGCGGAACCCAACCACGGGCAGGGCGAGCTTGAAGTCAATCCCAGAGGCGGCAGTCTCTGGCGCGGCAACGAAGCTTACGCACGCCCAGCATTGGGTAGGGTCATCAAGATGCAGCGAGAAGAAGTGGCGCAGCAAGGCAACCGAAGGAGGGATGCCCACCATGGCTTCGCAGACAAAGGCGAAGACCGAAAGGAGGTGATGGATTCAGGACTCAGATGCAGTATGTGGATCTGATAGTGGGAGAGCATGGCATTGAAGAAATCAGAAAAGGGGGGAACCAGACCTGCCCACAGGGCATCGGCGAAATATGGGACCTCAGTAACTATCCTGCCGATGGAGAAGTGGGACGCGGGCCAGGCCGTCGTTCTCCCGCATTCATTGAAGATGGTGGCCAGAGCCAAGCTGACCTTACCCAAACCCTCGGCGGGGGCCGCCAACGGCGGCGGGCGAGGCGGAGACACGGGATTCTTCCCTCTTCCCTTCTTCGTCGGGGCCATGGCGATAGGAAAGGGGGGGGGAGGATTGGAGATTGAATTGAAAACAGAAACCAGGGTTTGAGCGGAGGAAGGACAGGAAGCGCTCGAGCGATAAAAGGGGAACGGCTGTGTGCGACTACGGGTCCGCCTAGCAAGGCGCAAGATAAGGAGGGCGTGGGGGAACAGTGCCGCCCACGTCCAATCAACTACCGTGCGGCGCCTAAGGCCGCAGGCTGTTAGGGCCCGCGGCGCTTCGCCCTTGCCCTTCCGCCTCCCTACACGGCCAAGTCCGGGCGCACCTTGGGCCCGGGGGCTACTGTCAGCGTTCTGGGAACAGGGGTCCACACACTTGCCTGCCTGCGGCCTGCGGCGTGGCTCAAAGGGGGGCCCAGCACGGCCCATCTTCACCAACACAAACTCAAGACCCTCATGAGGGGCCAAGCCTCGCGGGGCGGACGACACGGAGCTTCCTCAGGCACGACCTCGTCAGGTTGGCTCACAAGGAGGCAGAGAGGTCAAGGCGGGGTACCTCGTGAGGTGCCCGTGACGCAAGCCATGATGACTCAGGGCGCCAGGCGGGTGCCAGCCCGCGCAGCGTCCTCCTTTCCTCTTTGGTGCGAAGGGGGCAAGCGCAGCCGCGGAGTACCGAGGCGTCAGGAAAAGGTTGCCATTTCGGTGCAACGAGACCAAGACCAGGAGGACTACAAGATGGAGGTCACCGTGGAGCCCAGGACGGCGTCATCACCAGAGCTTTGCGCAGGCGAAGACTACTTTTGTCAGGATAGTTGATACTTGTTGTCCCCCTTCAAATTAGCCCGCCATTGTTGGCTCCCTTCCCGCTCAATATTTGGGAAGAGGACCAGGGCCTCTATAAATAGGACCAGACACCCACATGGCAAGGGGTCGACCAGTTGGAAAGAAGGAGAGAGAGAAAGGTGGCTGAACTCCTCCCAGCAGTTCATCGCCCCAGCCAAGAACAGACCCTCGCGAGGCTGTTCTCCCTTGTATTGTTCATCATCATCAGCCCAAGAGGCAATCCACACACCACACACTGGAGTAGGGTATTACACCACAACGGTGGCCCGAACCAGTATAAACCCAATGTCCCTTGTGTTGTTCCTTTCATAGCCTTGATCCTAGCGTGGCGGAGGGGTGGAGGTAGGTAGGAGGCGTAATCTCCGCGTGCACCCCAGTGTTCGAACCTCAAGGGTCTGCCGGAACCCGAAATCCGACAGACTCCTGCGATATTATTTGATCCTCTGTTCGGCTTTTCTTTGTGAACACCGAACAAAGCATCAGGGGCTACTGTCTATGCGGTAATATTTCTACTACATTTTAAAACACTTACCTCAAAGCCTGTTAGAAGGCAAGTACAGGCTTTAGTCAATCCGCTCTTGGCGGACTGAACCTTCTGGATCACCGCACTCATGATAGTGCGGTGCTCCTCCTCAATGGAAGCGCTGCGGAGCGCTTCCAACATAGTGTCCGGCGCCTCTGGATGGACAGAGGTCACCGGCACAGGCGTCTCACCTCCCTTAGAAGGGGACCGCCTACCCGAGCTCGGAGCCGTTGGAGGGTCCGGCGCGGTGTTCGGCTGAGGGCCGAACTTGGAACTCTCGGGGACACCGTCCCCTCGGCTCCCGGAGTCCGGAAGGTTGCCTTGAGGCGCCTCCGGGACTGTCCCCCCTCGATCCGGTGCCTCTTGAGACAGCACCTCGGTGTCGTTGGCTGGATGAGGGGAGGTGGCGGTCGGGACTGGATCGCTATCCATGTCCGAAGCGCCCAGGGAGCCGTCCGAGGATACCTCGATATTGGCTCGGGGCGGCCTGCACAATTTCGGCGTTAGGGAAAGCAATGCGTCAAAGGAATCCTATGGGTTACTTTGGTATCTGAATACTTACGATCTCCCCTGGGGCTTGGCCCTGGGAAACCACTCGTCTTCACTTTCGTCGGCGGCGGTGCAGCTGTCCAGAAGGAGTGTCCTTCCCTTCTTGGACCCTCCGGCCTCCCCAGTTGGGGCGGCCTTCCTTTTCTTGTCTCCCCCAATCGGTGGGGGTGCCTCTTCTTCCTCTTCCTTGTCTTCGGGGGAAGAGTGCGCCGCAGACTCGTCGGACGGTGAGTCCGACGACGCCTGGCGTCAGGAACTCTTTCGAGCTCCCTTGGCCTTCTGGGTCTTCTCCGGCACCTTATAAGGGGCCGGAGTCAACATCTTCGCCAGAAGGGCGTCTGCAGGGCCTTCGGGCAAGGGAGCTGGACAGTCGATTTATCCGGCCATCTTCTGCCAGTCCTGTTAACGGCACGGGAGTTTAGATCCCACATAGAATCAATCTATATATAAAACAAGTATCCTGTGAAAGGTAAATCAACTTACCGCACTAGGGTGGCGCTTCGCGCTGAATCCGCGATCCTCAGTAATGGGGGGAGGGACCGCGGCAGCCTTGAACAGCACCCTCCAGGCATCTTCATGAGTCGTGTCGAAGAGCCTGTTCAGAGTTCGGTGCTGCGCTGGATTGAACTCCCACAAGGTGAACTCCCGTTGTTGGCATGAGAGTATCCGGCGAACGAGCATAACCTGGACTATGTTGACAAGCTTGAGCTTCTTATCCACCATGTTCTGAATACATGACTGGAGTCCGGTCAGCTCTTTTGAATTACCCCAGGACAGGCCCTTCTCATTCCAGGATGTGAGCCGCATGGGAATGCCAGATCGGAACTCGGGGGCCGCTAGCCATGCGGGGTCGCGCGACTCGGTGATACAGAACCACCCCGATTGCCACCCCTTTATGGTGTCCACAAAGGTGCCCTCGAGCCATGTGATGTTGGGCATCTTGCCCACCATGGCGCCTCTGCACTCCACCTGGCGGCCGCTCACTACCTTCGGCTTGACATTGAAGGTCTTCAACCATAAGCCGAAGTGGGGCTTGATGCGGAGGAAGGCCTCGCACACGACAATGAACGCCGAGATGTTGAGGATGAAGTTCGGGTCCAGATCATGGAAACCCAGGCCATAATGAAACATGAGCCCCTGGACGAAGGGATGGAGAGGGAATCCCAGTCCGCGGAGGAAATGGGTGAGGAATACCACCCTCTCATGGGGCTCGGGGGTGGGGATGAGCTGTCCCTCACCTGGGAGCCGGTGCGCGATATCGTCGTGCAGGTATCCGGCTCTCCTCAGTTTCTTGACGTCTCCCTCCGTGACGGAGGAGACCATCCACTTGCCTCCCGCTCCGGACATGGTTGGAGAAGTTTGAGATGGAAGTGAGGACTTGGGCGCTAGAGCTCGAGTATGCGGGAGCGGATGAGCAGAGAAGGAAGAAGGCGTGGATAGAAAGGTGAATCCTTATCCTTTATGTGGGCGGACAAAATTAAACGTCCCCACTTGCCTAGTAAAACTCTCTTATCCCCCAAGCGCCGCAATTGATGGCGCGGTTGGGTTACCCACGCCCGTATTGATGAGAATCCCGTAATAAGGGGACACGATCTCTACTTTGACAAGACGTGTCGAAAAACTGCCTCGCATTATGTGCGGGGCTCGTTGAAAGAAATGGTTCGAATAGTCACCGGGCCATGACATGACGTCATGCTGTCAAAACTAGCTAGCAAATTAGATCTGCGAAAAAAACATTATTCTCTCTACGGTGAAATGTGGGACTTATTTTGCAGGGTCGGACACTATCCTCGTATTCAACTTCTTCTGTAATGTATTCGGAGAAGGAACCCACCTTGCAATGCCGAAGACAACTGTGCGTCGGACTCGTCATCATTGAAGCCTGGTTCAGGGGCTACTGAGGGAGTCCTGGATTAGGGGGTCTCCGGATAGCCGGACTATCTCCATTAGCCGGACTGTTAGACTATGAAGATACAAGATTGAAGACTCCGTCCCGTATCCGGACGGGACTCTACTTGGCGTGGAAGGCAAGCTAGGCAATATGTATATGGATATCTCCTCCTTTGTAACCGACCTTGTGTAACCCTAACCCTCTCCGGTGTCCATATAAACCGGAGGGTTTTAGTCCATAGGACAACAATCACAACATACGATCATACCGTAGGCTACCTTCTAGGGTTTTGCCTCTCTGATCTCGAGGTAGATCTACTCTTGTAACACCCATATCTTCAATATTAACCAAGCAGGACGTAGGGTTTTACCTCCATCAAGAGGGCCCGAACCTAGGTAAAACTTCGTGTCCCTTGCCTCCTGTTACCATCCGGCCTAGACGCACAGTTCGGGACCCCCTACCCGAGATCCGCCGGTTTTGACACCGACACCGGGGCTCGGGGAACCAGTTCTCCACGGGCTGCGATCAGATCAAGGGTGATTTTATCGAACAGTTCCTCTAGTGCACTTACATAGCGCACCAGATGCAACAATGCAGGATCCATCTCGTGATCTCTGTTGGCAACCTAGGGTGGCCTACCATACCCGTCACGGCTGGGGTAGTAGTAGAACGAGCGACAGTTAACTCTGGGCGACAAGTGCCGGAGTTGAACTATAGCCTCTCGAGCAACTAGTTGGATGGCTTGTTGCTCAAACGGAGTTGTCCTTCCGGTGAACCCGTAGGGGCGTTCTGGCTATAGACCCCTACCATAGACGTGCACAGTGGCCCAGAATTGACGGCTCTCACCGCTCATGGGCCCTTGGTACATGACATATTCTGGGGGCTCTTCTAATGCAAAGGCACGGCGGGTGAGGTTTGCTAGCACGGTCACAAAACCACCAAGGTTGGTTGCTGTGGTCTCATTGTGAACAACCGGTCCAGGCATTTTAGCTCGGTTTGGGGTAGAGGCTGTGATGTGTTGGGTTGAGGCTAGCGTGCCCCTTTTATAGAAAAAGGGGACGGAGTCTTCCTTCGCATGCTTGCGAATGGGACATTTTAGGTGTCGGTCACTGGCGCGTGGTCGACAGGCTAGGCTCATAGGTTGGGCACCGACTGCCAAAAGGTGTCGGGGTCACTGTGTGGCTATCTTATATGAGAAGCTTGGCCGGGGTTAGGTTAAGGTCTGGTGGGTTGGTTAACCTAGATTTTTGGACCTGGCTAAGATAGGATTAGCCAATGGTCAGCCTGGCTCTGATACCAAGGTTGTAACGCCTCGGACACACCCGCTGGTGGTCGTTACTCCTGGCAGGATCTAGACTGGCCCCACAGATCAATACTAGTCTTTTCTGCGCACTTTGTCCTCACTCATGCACACCCGGGAGCAACTTCCCGGTCGGTCACCCATCCTGAAACTACTCCAAGCTGAGCATGCTTAACTTTGGAATTCTGTCCAAATGGGCTCCCGAAAAAGAAGGAATTCCTTATTGATATGAGTAGTCTATCATCCCTAATAAGCCAGGCTATCACATACACCCCCACTCAGAGGAACCGGCGTCCTCGTCGGGCCACAGGAACGTTCCCTCTTGGCACATACGTATGTGCTTCCAGTCCAGTACATGTTCATGTCATGTGCCATGACAGGTCACAAACATCATGAACAACATGACCACGCACCTGTCCGCAACCATCCGTGTAACCGCGAGGGTCAGCTTTGATACCAACTTGTCAGGACCGGATTTTCGGGATATTAATTTCCCAGAAAATGGCCCTTGTGCTCACCAGTCCCAGGATTACTGTTAGCTGATGAGGCACCAACTTGATACAGAAACTCCAAGCAAAATACAAGATATGTAGTACAAGACCATTCTGGCCTATGAGTACAACAAATGGTTTCTAGTGGTTGATGGCGGAAGCGGTTTGCGGATCATCAGCGTCTATGGGACTCCATTTCCCACAGGAACAGCTGACCTGGATAACTCCTATCTTCACGAGGCTGCTATCACCATTGCGAAGGTTCCGGGGTTGACATCGCGACGCTCCTCTCCACGCAAAAAATCTGGCCAAGACAATAGCCAGGGACAAGCCAGTGAGTACTTTTGAATGTACTTGCAAACATTATGAACACAGGTATAATATATCAAATGATAATCATGCTATGAAGTATTCTATGATCACACATTCGTTACAAAATAAACATCCATGATGCACGCAGCAGGTTATTCATCTACAACATGGATATGCCGTAAGGGAGTAGAAACAGAATGCACCGATCGGGTGTCTGAAGCGACGCCTCAGAAGAATAATACTGTAAAGCATGCCTCAGTCGGGCGTCTGAGCGGCATCACATAAAGGGCTTATAAAAGCAATAAGTAGCAAACGTGCCACAGTCGGGCGTCTGTGCGACACCACATAAAGGGCTTATAGAGTAAATAAATAACAAGCATGCCACAGTCGGGCGTCTCAGCGACGCCACATAAAGGGCTTTATAAAGTAAATGAATAACAAGCATGACACAATCGGGCGTCTCTGCGACACCACATAAAGGGCTTATAAAGTAATCTGAATGACAATCATGCCACAGTCGGGCGTCTTCGCGACACCACATAAAGGGCTTATATGAGAATAATCACAGTGAATATCCAGGAGGTAGAACCGTCCCAGGGATACTCAATAATTCAAATAATGTAAATGGTTAGTCCATAATAATAGTAATCATAATCATCATGAGTCACATGTCATGATCCATGTTTTGGTTTAGCCATCCTTTTCCTCCGAAGACCGACACTAAGACCGACACCTAACCCATCCCAGACTGTAATCCTTAACCATGGACACGACTATTCGAATAGATATAATCTCTGCAGAGGGTGTACTCTTTACCCACGAGCAACGGATTCCTTTAGTCCATCGGGACTAATTCCGCCTACGGTCTTTTAATTGAAAACACGCCTGACCGCACACACCAGCCTAACTTACCGGTGTTTGGAAATCACCCATGACACCCGTTAAGCGAAACTCTAAGTGGGGAGGCTACAACCTCGACTAGCATGGGATCACAAAATTTATAACGCGTGCAAACTAGGGGAGCTACCCCCTCGGCTCCAACCAGAAACACCCATGCCCCCGGACCAGGTGGCATGCCTACCGAATGCAGCTGGTATTTCCACCATGGCCTCTCTGTACGGTGTGTACTAGGAAAGGGGTTGAAAACTTACTGAACCGTACCCTACCGATGGCAGGGACAAGTGGTAGCACGAAACAAGTATGGGGGTTACTGGAACAAGACTCGATCTATGGTCGACTCAGGAGGTTAAAGCATTTCCTGCATGGTTAGCATATGAAATATATTTCACACCAATCAGACAGAATCGCCACTCATCATACCTCACCATGCCCTACCGGACATAACCGTCTCGACGAGGGATTAGGGGCAAGCTCGTGTCTACCCAAGACAGAGACTTTCCCGGATCCCTTCCGGTAGTCATGAAAGGCATACAAGGGTGATTACTATCATAAACATATCAAATACCAACAGCATGGAATCATCAATATGCACTTACGAGTATGATTGTATCATCGCATAAAATAACGAAAACTCCGAGACAAGGTGGTGTTGTAACCATATCAAACAACACACGACAATATTATGCCAGGGTTCAGAATGCTTGCTTTCAAGAGTATGCAAATGGGGTGCACTTTTTTGAAAGTTGCCTTCTTCTCCAAAATCTCTGCTTTTAAGAAAATTTGAATTAACAAATAGTTTCAAAACAGTACAAAAAAGTTGTTTGAAATTTTTTCAAATAAAAATGAAAATAAACTAGACAAAATTTGAGAGACAACAGAAGAAGAACCAAATCAATTGGACTTATATTTAAAAAGTTATAGCCAGTCAAAGTTTAGTCAAAACTTTGTTTTTAATTAAAACAGAAAAAGAAAACGGTTCGAATGAGAATACGTTTTCGGGGTAGAGAAGACGTACTCTGGGTTTTACGCTTTCACTTAAGCCACGCGGGCCGGCTCGGGGTCACTGACAGTGGGTCCCTTGGGCCCACTGGTCAGGTTTGACCAGTCGCCCGTGCCTCCTTCCTCCTCTATCCGAGCGGTGGCGGGGCTCCGGCGATCGCCGTCGACGAACCGCGGCTCCCCACGGGGTTCCGAGGGCAGGGATGGTTCCGCCAGTCCCGGGCGGTCCTCCCAGTGGTTGCTAGGTTGGTGGGGGTGGAGGGAGTCGCCGGCGGCGAGCTCCGCGGCGGAGGTGGCTTCGGGAGCATTTGGGGGTTTGGGCTACGGTAGTTCCCAGTCGAGTTTAAGAGGTGGGGTGGCTCCGCAAGGCCTAGGGGAAGAAGATGGGAGCATTGGTTGGAGTTAGGGGCCTCGGTTTTGGCCGGATTTTACCGGAACGTGGCGGCAGCCGAACCTGCCGGAGACGAGGAAGAAAGCCTCCCTACGTTGATCGCTGGCTGAGGGTGCGCTAGGGGGATGGCTTGAGGCTGCCCGATGGTCTGGACGAGCTCGGGGCTCCTTTTTATAGCGTGACTAGGTCGGTTCCGCGGCGACCGGGGATAAGATCGACGGTGAACCGCCGTTCTGTAGCCAGGGGGCGCGTGGAGGCGATTGGAGCTGGTCGACGCATTCCGACGAACTCCCCACTGCTCAAGGGGGCGAGCTATCGCGCGCGCATGGCTTGGGCGGCGCCGTCCATGGCAGGAGCCTGCTGTGGCCAGCTGCTAGCTGCCATGGCTGACCTGACGGCGGCGCTGTGGGGCTCCAGGGGCGGCCTGGAGGGTTCTAGTGAGCGGGCGAGGTCGGGGCGCGGCCTTGCGGGCGAGCAAAGGCCAGGGGCACGACGTGGCGGCTCGGCTGCACGCGTGTGCAAAACGGGCGCTCTGGGCGCGCCTAGAGCACGCACGCTACGTGTTCGGCAAAATGCCAAGGCATGCCAGGGGGCTCCAATCCACATGAGGTTTAGCAGGGTGGGGCTATAGACTAAGGTAGAGCCATGAGACATGCTGGTTAGGCAAAGCAAGCAGGTCCAATGTGCAAACTAAAAACTATGTCAAAACTGACCATGCACACAAGGTGCTTGACAGAATGCCAAGGGCATCCAGGCAACTCTTGGGATGGCCAAAAACTCCAGATCATAGTCTCTTTAGATGATAAAGAGGTTGGCAAGGTTAGTTTGTCAAAAACGAAAACTTGTTAGTGCAAGTTTTTGGGAAAACCAAATCTGGACAAAAACTAAAGGGCATTATTGCATGGACTAAAAATACTCCAATGGGTCCAATCTCCTGGACTTAGGGGTTTGGTAGAGTGTACTTCAAGCAGTACAATTCCCAAGGCAACAAGAGCAAGATAAAATATGGTTGTAGTAGAAAGTACCAAACTGGACCAGAGAGCAAAAGAGGGTGATTTTCTTAAATTTTTCAAAGAACTCCAATGGGTTTTTGCTTAAAGTTGAATTATACACTACTACTAACATCCCCTAATTTTGGTGGAAGTTTTAAAGAAATATTTAAATAGGTTGCAGTGCAATTTTTCAAACTGGACCAGATTTGAAAACTTGGGGTAGAGCTCAAAATTTCCAAATGACTAAAAGAGATTTTTGCATAAAAGTGATGTGGGGACATCACATGACATCCCCAAATTTTGGTGAAAGTTATAACTAATTTTATCAAAGGGTTGTAGTGCAAAAGAGGCTCCAAAACTTATGAAAAATCATTTTTAGAGAAATAAAGCTCAGGGAAAAATAATTGCAAAAATAATTCCACTGAATAAAGAAATGTTTCTTGAGAGGGTATACAAGTCCAACAATATTTTGAAAGGTTTTCACTTGGGTGAAAACTCCACAATTCAGGAGAAAAGAGTGGTTCTGAGATTAAAAAAATCCAGAAAATAAAAATTTAACTTACCAAGGCAAAATTTTAGTTAATAAATCATGGTTAAATTTTTCTGGTGTTACAAAAACTTTTGTACATTCATGTAGGTTTATGGCAGGGTAAGATCGATATAATTTTTGTAATTATATGAGCAACTAATGTCTAATGGCCTAATGAAATTACACACGTTGTCGAATAAGATAAAACGAAACATTGAAAAGAAGATAGAATTTGAGATCCAAGCACAAAGCAAACTAAACATTCACTAAGTCACCATAAACCTTATTAATATCTGGTTAGGTTCATTGGGTACCAAACAACTTCAGAAAGAAATAAGTCATCATCACATAAAATTAAAAGTGGGTAGAAAAAAAAGAACGTAATTGTAAAATTTCTAAGAACTTAGATGCATACCTTGATCCAGCGATATAACCTTGCTCTGTCCTAAGAAAATAACCTTTGCTCCACCATATGACATTACACCATGGAGTTTCTTTGTTTATGTGTATAGTTATATAGCATAAGATCAGGAAGCGCAGGTAATAAAATTGTTGAAACTAACCATGATTAATTAGTGGGCTTGTCCGGCAGCGACTTTACACCATGGAGTTTCTCCGTTGCTCTGTACAGTTATATATAAAGGATGACATCAGGAAGCGCACCTAGTAATATTGTTGCAATTAATCGTGATTAATTAGTGTCCTTGTCTGGCAGTGACTTGGGCAATCACCCGCATGTGCTCGATTCTTCCGGCCGGTCGATTCAGTAGCTAGCTTAGGCTAGCCCGCCTTGTTTCATGCTTTCTCCACTAATCAATCAAGGTGCCTAAATCCTTGCAGTTGTGTCTCGTTGGAACATTGTAGACTGCTTGTAGGTGCGTGTTTGTGGAGAAAGAACTCCCCTCGGAGCTACAATCGGGTCCCACGCCAATATAAATTCCTCCTTAGCAATTGCTTGTGCTAACATATTGGCCTACAAACTGGACTACAGGGAACAAACAAACTAACGGCCAATAAAAACTGCATGATAGTATCGTCCATTGCTGCCTGCACCTTACGCTTAAAATTGCTTTTGCCACCTTGCTTTTTATGCCTCCGATTTGGGTTATCACAGAGAGGTGTCATTGACGGAAACACTTAGGGCATGACACCATTGGAGGAGAGAGACACGTATGAGGCACAGGAAAATAGATGGATCTAAAAAACTGGAATATTACAGAGGGGTTTGGTTTAAATATGGTGCCATCTCAGTATCGAGGGGGAAAAGCGGGATACGACCACCAGATTTAACATCAGTAGTTATAGAGAGAAGGAGCAGTATTTGAGATTTGCTGAGTTGTGAGTCACATCCAAAGAACCCACATGCAGTCAAACACACACACATAGCCAAGTTGACTCCCAAGCATGTTGATTGATTCTGGCTATGTATGCACGCGTAGTCGGTACATGTAACAGAGATCTTTTCTGGCAGCTAGCACGCGCACGTGAGGCACACATCAAGGCAACAGATTCTTGATCGTACTGACCTAGATTAAGCTTTGCCGCGGCCGGCCGGAAACACAATGCACATGGCAGTAGCGGCCTGTGTCTATAGGAAATTTTGATGGATGTCGGCGGCGGCTGCGTGACGTGAAGAAGAAACAGGTCGGGGAGAGATTGATTATTAGATATATATCGTTCAGGATTTTTCTCTTCTCCACATATCGTTCTGTTCTGAACTCCAGGCTAATATTACGGTGGAAGGAGTCCTCCCGGTTGTTCAAGTAAATCTACACCGTTATAATTTGGTCCCACCGAATTAACGGCTGGTAAATTCTAATTAACGTTGGAATTTCTTGAGAGTATAATTAGTATAGGTATATAGGTGATAAAAACAGAATTTCTGATGCGGAGTGCTACTTGGCATAATTTTAATGTAATTTATCTTAATTGTGGTATGAATATTCAGATCCGAAAGATTCAAGACAAAAGTTCATATTGACATAAAAATGATAATACTTCAAGCATACTAACTAAGCAATTATGTCTTCTCAAAATAACATGGCCAAAAAAAGTTCATCCCTACAAAATCATATAGTTAGTCATGTTTCATTTTCGTCACACAAGAATGCTCTCATCATGCACAACCCTGATGACAAGCCAAGCAATTGTTTCATACTTTAGTAATCTCAAACCTATAAACTTTCACGCAATATATGAGCGCGAGCCATGGACATAGCACTATGGGTGGAATAGAATATAATGAGGGAGGTTATGTGGAGAATACAAAAAAGGAGAAAGTCTCACATCAACAAGGCTAATCAATGGGCTATGGAGATGCCCACCGATTGATGTTAATGCAAGGAGTAGGGATTGCCATGCAACGGATGCACTAGAGTTATAAATGTATGAAAGCTCAAGAAAAGAAACTAGTGGGTGTGCATCCCACTTGCTTGCTCACGAAGACCTAGGGCACTTGAGGAGGCCCATTGTTGGAATATACAAGCCAAGTTCTATAATGAAAAATTCCCACTAGTATATGAAAGTGACAAAACAAGAGACTCTTTAACATGAAGATTAAGGTGCTACTTTGAAGCACAAGTGTGGCAAAGAATAGTAACATTGTCCCTTCTCTCTTTTTCTCTCATTTTTTCTCTTTTTTTTGGGCCTTTCTCTTTTTTATGGCCTTTCTCTTTTTTTGGGCCTTCTCTTTTTTATGGCCTTTCTTTTTTTTTTTCCTCACTTGGGACAATGCTCTAGAAAATGATGATCATCACACTTTTATTTATTTAGAACTCAATGATTACAACTCGATACTAGAACAAAGATGACTCTATATGAATGCCTCCGGCGGTGTACCGGGATATGCAATGAATCAAGAGTGACATGTATGAAAGAATTATGAATGGTGGCTTAGCCAAAAATACTATGTCAACTACATGATCATGCTAAGCAATATGACAATAATGAATATGTCATGATGAATGGAACGATGGAAAGTTGCATGGCAATATATCTCGGAATGGCTATGGAAATGCCATAATAGGTAGGTATGGTGGCTGTTTTGAGGAAGATATAAGGAGGTTTATGTGTGAAAGAGCGTATCATATCACGGGGTTTGGATGCACCAGCGAAGTATGCACCAACTCTCAATGTGAGAAAGGATGGAAGGGTGAGAGTGCGTATAATCCATGGACTCAACATTAGTCATAAAGAACTCACATACTTATTTCTAACATCTACAAGTCATCAAAAACCTCGGTACTACGCGCATGCTCCTTGGGGGATAGATTGGTAGGAAAAGGCTATTGCTCGTCCCCGACCGCCACTCATAAGGAAGGCAATCAAATAACACCTCATGTTTCAAATTTGTTGCATAACGTTTACCATACGTGCATGCTACGGGACTTGCAAACTTTAACACAAGTACTTCTCAATTTCACAACTACTCAACTAGCACGACTTTGATATTATTACCTCCATATCTCAAAACAATCATCAAGCATCAAACTTCTCTTAGTATTGAAAACACTCGTAAGAAAATTTTATTGACCTTGAATACCTAGCATATTAGGATTTTAAGCAAATTACCATGCTATTAAGACTCTCAAAATAGTCTAAGTGAAGCATGAGAGATCAATAGTTTCTACAAAACAAATCCACCACCCTTCTCTAAAAGATATAAGTGAAGGACTAGAGCAAAATTATATAACTCAAAAGATATAAGTGAAGCACATAGAGTATTCTAAAAAATTCCAAATCATGTATGGATCTCTAAAAAGGTGTGTACAAAAAGGATGATTGTGGTAAAATATCAAGCAAAGACTCAAATCATACAAGACGCTCCAAGCAAAACACATATCATGTTGCGAATAAAAATATAGCTCCAAGTAAAGTTACCGATAGAAGTAGACGAAAGAGGGGATGCCTTCCGGGGCACCCCCAAGCTTTGGCTTTTAGGTGTCCTTAGATTATCTTGGGGGTTCCATGGGAATCCCCAAGCTTAGGCTCTTGCCACTCCTTGTTCCATAATCCATCAAATCTTTACACAAAACTTGAAAACTTCACAACACAAAACTTAAAGTAGAAAATCTCGTGAGCTTCGTTAGCGAAAGAAAATAAAAGACCACTTCAAGGTACTGTAATGAACTCATTCTTTATTTATATTGGTGTTATACCTACTATATTACAACTTCTCTATGGTTTATGAACTATTTTACTAGCCATAGATTCATCAAAATAAGCAAACAACACACGAAAAACAGAATCTGTCAAAAACAGAACAGACTGTAGTAATCTGTAGCTAGCGCAAGATCTGGAACCCCAAAAATTCTAAAATAAATTGCTGGACGTGAGGAATTTATCTATTAATAATCTTAAAAAATAATTAACTAAATATCACTTTCCAAATAAAAATTAAAGCAGTTGTCGTGAGCCCTAAAGTTTCTGTTTTTTTACAGCAAGTTCAACAAGACTTTCCCCATGTCTTCCCAACGGTTGTACTTGACACAAACACTAATTAAACACAAAAAAGACAACCAAAACAGAGTCTAAATAATTTATTTATTACTAAACAGGAGCAAAAAGCAAGGAATTAAAATAAAATTGGGTTGCCTCCCAACAAGCGCTATCGTTTAACGCCCCTAGCTAGGCATAACAAGCAAGAATAGATTTAGGTGTTGCCATCTTTTGTAGGAAATCCATAAGTGTCTCTCATAATAGATTCATAAGGTAATTTAATTTTCTTTCTAGGAAAGTGTTCCATGCCTTTATTTAATGGAAATTGGAATCTAATATTTCCTTCCTTCATATCAATAACTGCACCAATCGTTCTAAGGAAAGGTCTACCAAGAATAATAGGACATGAAGGATTGCAATCTATGTCAATAACAATAAAATCTACGGGCACATAATTCCTATTTGCAACAATAAGAACATTCTTCCCATATGTTTCTTAATAGTGGAATCTGCAAGGTGCAAGTTTAGAGAGCAATCATCAAAATCACGGAAACCTAACAAATCACACAAAGTCTTTGGAATCGTGGAAACACTAGCACCCAAATCACATAAATCATAGCATTCATGATCTTTAATTTTAATTTTCATAGTTGGTTCCCACTCATCATAAAGTTTTCTAGGGATAGAAACTTCCAATTCAAGTTTTTGTTCATAAGATTGCATCAAGGCATCAACGATATGTTTAGTAAATGCTTTATTTTGACTATAAGCGTGAGGAGAATTTAGTACGGATTGCAACAAGGAAATACAATCAATCAAATAGCAATTTTCATAGTTAAATTCCTTGAAATCCATGATAGTGGGTTTAGCAACATCTAGGGTTTTAATTTCTTCAATCCCACTTTTATCAAATTTAGCATCAAGATCAACAAATTCTGAATTCTTGGAACGCCTTCTAGGTAAAGGTGGATCATATTCAGTCCCATCATTATCAATATTCATATTGCAAAACAAAGATTTAATAGGGGACACATCAATAACTTTTATATCTTCATCTTTATTTTCATAGGAACTAGAAGAACACGCTCTTATAAAGGCATCTTTCTTGGCACGCATCCTAGCGGTTCTTTCTTTGCACTCATCAATGGAAATTAACATGGCTTTGAGAGACTCATTGATATCATGCTTAGTTTGAATAGATCTAAGTTTCAAAGAATCAACATCAAGAGCAATTATATCAACGTTCCTAGCCAAATCATCAATCTTAAGCAATTTTTCGTCAATCATAGCATTGAAATTCTTTTGCGAAGTAATAAATTCTTTAATATTAGATTCAAAATCACTGGGCATCTTATTATAATTGTTGTAGGAATTACCATAATTATTAGAGGAATTACTAGGATAAGGCCTAGGATTGAAATTTCCTCTATACGCGATATTACCAAAATTGTTCCTACCAACAAAATTCACATCCATAGATTCATTATTATTCTCAATCAAAGTAGACAAGGGCATATCATTAGGATCAGAAGAAACACTCTTATTAGCAAATAATTTCATAAGTTCATCCATCTTTCCACTCAAAACATTAATTTCTTCTATTGCATGCACCTTTTTATTAGTAGATCTTTCAGTATGCCATTGAGAATAATTAACCATAATATTATCTAGGAGTTTAGTAGCTTCTCCTAAAGTGATTTCCATAAAAGTGCCTCCCACGGCTGAATCTAAAAGATTTCTAGAAGCAAAATTCAATCCGGCATAAAAATTCTGAACAATCATCCATAAATTTGAGGGAAAACTTTGTTTTTGCCACTCTAGTTTTTGCCCACTTTGATTATGCCACTCTAGAATTTGAAATTTCACTTTTGCCACTCTTAGCTTTTGACAATATATCACTTTTGCCATTCAGTGGCAAAAGCAAAATTTCCAGAGTGGCAATTGTGATACATTGTCAAAAGCTAAGAGTGGCAAAAGTGAAATGAAAAATTATCGATTTTGCCACAGAATGGCATTTGTGATGTATTGTCAAACGCTAAGAGTGGCAAAAGTGAGATGTCAAATTCTAGAGTGGCATAAGCAAAATTGGCAAAAGCTAGAGTGGTAAAAACAAAGTTTTCCCTAAATTTAAACCATGAGTAGGGCAATCACGTATCATTAATTTTATTCTCTCCCAAGCTTGTGTAACATGTTCATGATCAAGTTGCTTAAAGTTCATAATATCGTTTCTAAGAGAGATGATCTTAGCGGGAGGAAAATACTTAGAGATAAAAGCATCTTTGCACTTGTTCCATGAATCAATACTATTTTTAGGCAAAGACGAAAACCAAGCTTTAGCACGATCTCTAAGCGAAAAAGGAAATAGCTTCAATTTAACAATATCATTATCCACATCTTTCTTCTTTTGCATGTCACACAAATCAATGAAGCTATTTAGATGGGTAGCGGCATCTTCACTAGGAAGGTCGGAAAACGGA
Organism: Triticum urartu; assembly: GCF_003073215.2. Taxonomy (NCBI): domain Eukaryota; kingdom Viridiplantae; phylum Streptophyta; class Magnoliopsida; order Poales; family Poaceae; genus Triticum; species Triticum urartu. The sequence goes on from NC_053027.1 coordinate 426,613,840, forward strand.
TCTTTCATGACAAGATTCAGCAAAGCAGCATTAATTTCACAAGATTCAGCATCGGTAAGAGGAGCAATCGGAGTGCTAATAAAATCATTGTTGTTGGTATTAGTGAAGTCACACTATTGAGTATTATCTTGAGCCATCGTGACAAGCAAATAAACTAACACACAAGCAAACAAAAAGAAAGCGGGCAAAAAGAGGCAAATAGAGAAAGAGAGGGAGGATAGAGAGAGAGAGGGCAAATAAAACGACAAGGGTGAAGTGGGGGAGAGGAAAACGAGAGGCAAATGGCAAATAATGTAATGCGGGAGATAAGGGTATGTTATGGGTACTTGGTATGTTGACTTTTGCATAGACCTCCCCGGCAACGGCGCCAGAAATCCTTCTTGCTACCTCTTGAGCACTGCGTTGGTTTTCCCCGAAGAGGAAGGGATGATGCAGCAAAATAGCGTAAGTATTTACCTCAGTTTTTGAGAACCAAGGTATCAATCCAGTAGGAGGCTACGTGCGAGTCCCTCGTACCTGCACAAAAAAAATAAATCCTCACAACCAACGCAAATAGGGGTTGTCAATCCCTATAAGGCCACTTACGAGAGTGAGATCTGATAGATATGATAAGATAATATTTTTGGTATTTTTATGATAAAGATGCAAAGTAAAATAAAGGCAAAGGAAATAACTAAGTAGTAGGTGATTAATATGATAAAGATAGACCCGGGGGCCATAGGTTTCACTAGTGGCTTCTCTCAAGAGCATAAATATTCTACGGTGGGTGAACAAATTACTGTTGAGCAATTGACAGAATGAGCATAGTTATGAGAATATCTAGGTATGATCATGTATATAGGCATCACGTCCGAGACAAGTAGACTGACTCGTGCCTGCATCTACTACTATTACTCCACTCATCGACCGCTATCCAGCATGCATCTAGAGTATTAAGTTAAAAACAGAGTAACGCCTTAAGCAAGATGACATGATGTAGAGGGATAGAATCATGCAATATGAGGAAAACCCCATCTTGTTATCCTCGATGGCAACAATACAATACGTGCCTTGCTGCCCTTACTGTCACTGGGAAAGGACACCGCAAGATTGTACCCAAAGCTAAGCACTTCTCCCATTGCAAGAAAGATCAATCTAGTAGGCCAAACCAAACTGATAATTCGAAGAGACTTGCAAAGATAACCAATCATACATAAAAGAATTCAGAGAAGATTCAAATATTATTCATAGATATACTTGATCATAAACCCACAATTCATCGGTCTCAACAAACACACCGCAAAAAGAAGATTACATCGAATAGATCTCCACAAGAGAGGGGGAGAACATTGTATTGAGATCCAAAAAGAGAGAAGAAGCCATCTAGCTACTAACTATGGACCCATAGGTCTGAGGTAAACTACTCACACTTCATCGGAGGGGCTATGATGTTGATGTAGAAGCCCTTCGTGATCGATGCCCCCTCCGGCGAAGCTCCAGAACAGACCCCAAGATGGGATCTCATGGATACAGAAAGTTGCGGCTGTGGAATTAGGTTTTTGGCTCCGTATCTGATAGTTTGGGGGTACGTAGGTATATATAGGAGGAAGGAGTATGTCGGTGGAGCAACAGGGGGGCCACAAGGGTGGAGGGCGCGCCTGGTGGGGGTGGGCGCGCCCCCCTACCTCGTGGCCTCCTCTCTTGTTTCTTGACGTAGGGTCCAAGTCTCCCGGGTCTTGTTCGTTTAGAAAATCACGTTCCCGAAGGTTTCATTCCGTTTGGACTCCGTTTGATATTCCTTTTCTTCAAAACCCTAAAACAGGCAAAAACAGCAATTCTAGGTTGGGCCTCCGTTTAATAGGTTAGTCCCAAAAATAATATAAAAGTGGATAATAAAGCCCAATAATGTCCAAAACAGTAGATAATATAGCATGGAGCAATCAAAAATTATAGATACGCTGGAGACGTATCAGGAGGCTGTTCTTCCCTTGTACTGTTCATCATCAGCCCTAGAGGCAATCCACCACCACCACACTAGAGTAGGGTATTACACCACAACGGTGGCCTGAACCAGTATAAACCTCGTGTCTTTCTGTGTTGCGAGTTCGTCGAGTTCGTCCGTGAGATCTTAGCGAGCTAGGGCGTAGATTGGTAGGAAGGAAAGACTTCGCGCGCACCCTAGTGTTCGAACCTTAAGGGTTTGCCGGAACCCCACATCCGACATTTGGCGCGCCAGGTAGGGGTGCGCCGGAGCTCCTCCTCCACCGGCCATCTCATCGACGCTCCCCAGCCACGATGTCCGACGACTCAAGGGCCGGCTCCAACCGCTGGACAGCCTGGCCAGCCTGGCCAGCGCCGCCTACCCATGAAGGTCTTGACCCCGCACTCCAGGCGGCACGGGTGCCGCCAAACTCCGCCAGGCGTGGGCAGCACGCCCAGGCGTCATCCACCCTCACCCCACGACAGGTACGGGCCGCTTCAAGAGCGGCGAGCCATGCCGCAGCAACGGCACCATACTCACGGCGGGAGCAAGCAAACATGCGGGCAGCGCTCACCATGGCAAGGGAGCTGCTGCGGTGCAGGCTATTGGAAAGCGGTCGGGACACACTGCTGGAGCGTGTTGCCGAACTGCTGGATGCAGCGGCGTCGGGAGCGCCACCCTTCTTCCATCGACTTCCTCCCCAGGCCGCTGCAGGGCCGCGCGGCAAACCTTACCACATCTGCGGGCCATCAACTACGCCGGGGGGCTTCATCAACATCAGTACGGCCTGCGGCGTAGGGGGCTCCGACTCCCCCATGGCGCCCGCTGCGGGCGCGGGCACAAACGTCACCCCCACGGTCCCAGCCGGATGCCGTGCTGTCATCCCCAGGGCGCCACCATGGGTCGAGCAACATGGAGCATGGGGCACCACAGTGAGGTGATCGAGGTAACGGCCCCGGAAGCCTACGTGCCCCGCATGATGGACCAAGGGTACGCACCAGAGGATGACCCTGGCTCGTTCGTTGGAGAAGATTGGGGAGAGGGGGCGCTAGGAGTCGAAGCCTTCCAAGAACCAACAGAGAACCACAATGATCGCGCCGACAACGGCAACTACAGGGTACCGCTAATCTCTCAGGAACAGGCTTATGCTAACCATGGGCTGCAGATGAATCAGGTTGCAGCGTCGATCGACGACCCTGGCACGGTGGCACCCATTCCAACAAGGGAGACACGCTGGGGGCCGCCGGGAGGAAGCCAGGAGCGAGGCCCCTCCCCAAGGCACGTGAAACCAGGAGACACCCGGAGGTAGGCCCTCTGCCGGGGTGGATTCTACGACCCTTCCCCCGGCAGAGGACCCGTGGTCGCCGAGGGAACCGCTGGCGTCCCCTTTCCCTCTTTTATGTCATCCTGGTGACCGGTCGGCTCAAAGGAGGTCGAGGGTGGCGCAAGGCGGGGCCCTCGTCTGGCGATATGAAGCTAGGTCGGTACCTGTGAAGAAGGCCCGGTGCCTGTGAAGCTCGCCGCCCGTGTACTCTCACGTAATAATGAGTTGGGGATGTACACGCCCCGGAGTCTCAGGAGCGCCGTCCTCAGGCCCTAGGGCTCCCTCACACGCCTAGTGGCAGCACTTACCTCCGCACTGGTGAGAAGACTTGAAGACCTGAAGACTAGACTAGGTGTCGGACACGGCCTTTTGCTTTGGATCTCTCTTTCTTTGGCTTTGCTTTCTGGATCTGGACTTAAGTTGAAGCTGAATTTTAATCGAGGCGCGTGGGGGGTGCCTTTTTCTCGTTCGAGCCGTTTCTTGCCTTCTGGATCTCGTTTGGTTTGGGACTCATGTCCATCGCCTTTGCCTTGCAAATCTCCTTGTGAGCCGGACCGCGCAAAGCACACGCTCATCGAGCACACACTAGCACTGCGCCTGGTGCTCACCTCTTATTGGGGCCCCTCGAACAGGGCGGTAAGCTTCGCAGGATTCTCAGGAACTCGTCGCCGTGCGACCCAGCCCTAAGCTGGTGCTGACTAAGGTAAACCGCGTTGGGGAACTCACCCCCGGCTTCATGAGCTCACGAGGACATATACCCACATCACATAGGAAAGTAAAAAATGCAATTTGCTTATACGAGGGGCTCCCCCTCTCAAAATGATCTTACAAGTCTTCCAGGGGCCACGCCCAAGTTTTGCGTGCAGGATGAAACAACAGGAGAATACGGGATCAACCAAAGATATCACTCGCTACATCACCCACGGACGCATCACTCGCGTCGTCGTCATCTTCATCGGTATCGTCGCTGCCGTCGGCGACGCCCCCGTCACCATCGTTGACCACGTCACCTTCATCTGCGACGACCACCACGTCATCCTCCGAGGTGAAGGCCATGACCAACGCATCAACATGGTCCTCTACCTAGCACGCCAGGTCACCCCGGACGGCCGTGGGTACGGGGGCAATGGCGGTGTCGAAGTCGAAGTTGGGGTCGGCATTCAGGAGGTGGCTGAAGACACGGGAGAAGGCATGCTGAAGCAGGCCACGACCCCTCTCCTCCACGAGCTGTCGAGCTCTAGCAGATTGAGCCTCCAGGCGCGTAACCACCTCGGTGAAGAAGATCAGGTGGCTGGCGTAGTCATTCGAGTGAGGGGTCGGGGCGTTCTCGTCACAGATGTAACCCAGGACGGTGTTGGCCCTATTCCGAAGGTCTTGAAGCATAGGAGCATGCTCGAGCTCCAGCGTTCGGTGATGGAGCACTTCCTCCCTGTTTTGCCGTGCGACGGCCTCGGCGTCGTCAACTCGTCTCCGGAGGGAAAGTAGCTCGGCGCGGGCGGAGGCCAAGTCCGCCTACGCCTTAACCAGGGCGGCGGCCGTGGCCTCCACACGCCTCTCAGCCTCGTCCAACCTGGGCTTGAGGGCGGCGGCCCTGCCCGCACCCTCCTGACCGGCGAGCTTCAGCTTCAAGTCATACCTGCCCTCTAGATCTGCGCGAACCTCGGCCACCCGGCGATTGATCTCCTCCTCGACTCTGGCCTCGTGGGCCTCGACGGCATCTTCTGCTTGAGCAACTTGACGCTCCCTCGTCTCCAGTCGCTTTAGCTCGAGGCTGCATTCCACGGCTTCTAGGGCCAGCGCCTCCTCGTGCTGCCGGACCTCCTTTTCCTCCACAGGTGTCCCCCTCAGCGATGCAAGAGCAGCCTCACGCGCCTCCACCTGCTGCTCAAGGGACGCGCTCTAGGCTTGAAGCCCCCACACGCGCTCCTCCGTGGCCTCGCGGTGGTGATCGGCCTCATGATCTTCTTCCAAAGCTCGTGAGCGGGCCTCATTGGCAATCTTGAGGGTCGCCTCGGCCTTCGCATTCTCGAGGTCGCGCTGATAGCGACTGAGGTTGATGGCCACTCGCAGCTTGTGCCGCTCCTCCACCAACCGAAGACCTTCAGCCTTAAGACGCGAGTCGACACTCGCAAGCTCTTCACCAAGGCGGCTCATCGCGCCCATCGCCTCCTAGAAGAGCTCGTGGCGGACTATGCTGCGCCCGCGCTCGAGCTCGAACACTCGACCCGCCTAGTCCTCCACCTCGGGGGCTGCGGGGGGAGCATCAAGTGGAGCACCACCTCCCGGTTGGGGGCTGGGGGCTGGCACCGTGCCTGACATCAGCCCATCCTCGCAAGGAGCCCAAGCTGAACGAGGCTCGTTGCTTGAAGAGGAACTGAAGACCGAGGTCAGCCAGCGACTATTCATGAGCAGAGGAGGTGCCTTGGGCACGCCCGCCGAGTTCCACGCTAGACCGTGGGCGAGGGGCAGCCAAACCACGGACTCAGCACGTCCTGAAGGCGGGGACGCTCCTCCGACCGAACCTGCTCCAGGGGCGGCAAGCAGGCCAGGAACGCTCAACGTCGACGGAGGAGTCGATGAAGGAGGAGGCCGCTTCTCGGAAGACGCAACAGCCTCAGCAGAAGGAGCCTTGGAGGACAGGTGTCAGGATAAGAAGACCACACACAAAAAGCCACAGCGACGAGACACTTACGCGTTAATAGCGATGTACTTCCGTCGCTTCAACGGCCCGAAGATCTTGCTGCCGCCGGGGGATCCCTTCCTCTTGCGGAGCTCCTCGAAGTCCACACAAAGGCGACCGAAGTGGTGGACGTGACGGCCGGTGCGCGGCGGAGCCGAAGAAGACTCAAGCAGAATGACCTCAGGGGAGCCCGGCTGAGGCGAACAGCCTGGCTCCTCGCCACTGCGACCTCCCGAGGCTCCTGGAGCCTCAGCCTCAAGAGCCGCATGCCGCATCTCCTCGTCAACCGACGCCTCAGTAGGGGGATCACAGGCCCCTGAGGACGACGCCCCCGGATCACCACCCGGCATGTGCTCCTCAGCACCTGAGCCGCCCGCCTCCGTCGTAGCTCGCTCCCCCGCATCGTCACCTGGGGAGAGCCCGGCACGGCGGAGAAGAAGGGGACCACGATGACGGGGTTCTCGTGGGGCCCCACCAAGCCGACTGGGCGTAGCCACCACTCATCAAAGGAAGGCATGTTCGCGACAAATGTGGCTTTGTTCTCACAGCGGTACAACATGCAGCTGTTCTTGGGCATCTCTTCTGGCAGAGGGACACCCTGACAGGACTGTGAGCATTGTCTACCGCGCAGCGAGAGGAAGCCCCTCCTCCTAAAACCTCATGTTGTCCTGTCTGCTGAGCAAGTCCCACATCGGGCGAGAATGGCGCTAGAGCGGAGGAACTCGACGCCTGACGAACTCCCTCATCACCATGGGCGCAGTCACACCAAGGTCCTTCAACCACCTCAGCCTGGCCCAGACAGGGGCTCGAGAGCTTCTGATGACCCCAGACGGAGTTTGGAATAGCAGGCCCCACCGGAGCTTGGAGCAGAGGATTGAGCACGCCGGCGTCAACAAACACCCATCGTGTACGGAACTCACTCCTGGATGAAGGGAGCTCGAAGTCGATCCCCATGCCTGCTATCGCAGCCACGGCCTGGAAGCCCACACACCCTGAGCTCTGCCGGGGACCGGTGAGATGCAACGAGAAGAAGTGGCGAAGGAGTGCCACGGAGGGGGCAATGCCCACCATGGCCTCGCACACGAAGGCGAAGACAGTGAGAAGGGTCACATCCTGAGGATCGAGATGGAGCATGTGGATCTTATAGTGCCCGAGCACCGCGTTGAAGAAGGTGGAGAAGGGAGGAATCAGGCCAGCCCAGAGGGCATCAATGAAGATCGGAACCTCGGTAACTGCCCGAGCCATGCTGGTGCGAGACGTGGGCCAAGCCGGCGTCTCTCCCCACTCGTTGAAACTGGAGGCAAGCATGGGGCGCACCTTGTCCATGGCCTCATCATTGAGCACCCGAGGCTGGCCGAGCGCCTGCTCAAAGGATGGAGGCGTAGTTGGCGAGGACAAGGGTTTCTTCCCCTTTTCGGCTTGCTTCGGTGCCATGGCGATGAAGCGGGAGGAGCGCAAGTTGGATTGGGAAGGCGGAGCAGGGCGTCGAGGGAGCAGGGAGATTGGAAGAGCCGGGCACGGCGAAGGAAGAATAACTGTGTAAGAGGCGGGGCCGTATAGCCAGGCGGATTCAAGGCCAGCATGGGGAAGCAGAGACGCCCACGACCAGTCAACCGCCACGCGTCAACCGAGGCCGCAGGCTTTTGGGACCCGCGGTGCTCCATACTTGGCTCTTGGCTTCGCTGCGAAGCCAAGCCCGAGTGCACCTTGGGCCCGGGGGCTACTGTCGGCGTCCTGGGAATGGGGGTCCCCAGACTTGCCTGCCTGTGGCCCGCGGGGTGGCTGAGCCAGCTGGCCTTACGGCCCATCATCACCAACAAAGCACCCAAGACCCTCGTGAGGGTCCAAGCATCGCGAGGCGGACGACGCAAGGCCTCCTCGGGAGTGGCCTAGCCAGGCAGGCTCACGAGGAGCGGATATATCAAGGTGGGGCAAACCTCACGAGACCCTCGTGACGTGAGCCATGACGCACGACACCAGGCGGGCGCCAGGCGGGTGCCATCGCGCGCAGCGTCGTTGTTTCCTCTTTGGTGCTAAGGAGGCAAGCGCAGGCAAGGAGTACCGAGGCATTAGGGAAAGGTTTCCATTTTGGTGCAACAAGACCAAGGCCAGAAGGACGACAAGACGGAGTTCATCGTGGAGCCCAAGACGGCGTCACCACCACAGCTTTTCACAGGCGAAGACCACTTTTGTTAGGATAGCTTGTACTAGCTGTCCCCCTTCAAATTAGCCCGCCATTGTTGGCTCCCTTCCCACTCGATATTTTGGAAGAGGACCAGGGCCAATATAAATAGGACTAGCCACCACCTTAGTAAGGACGGATCATTTCAGACCATCCACACACACAAGCTCACCGAGATCAAGAACACCTCAACCTCAGGAGGCTGTTCTTCCCTTGTACTGTTCATCATCAGCCCTAGAGGCAATCCACCACCACCACACTGGAGTAGGGTATTACACCACAACGGTGGCCCGAACCAGTATAAACCTCATGTCTTTCTGTGTTGCGAGTTCGTCGAGTTCGTCCGCGAGATCTTAGCGAGCTAGGGCATAGATTGGCAGGAAGGAAAGACTTCACGTGCACCGCAGTGTTCGAACCTTAAGGGTTTGCCGGAACCCCACATCCGACAGGGTCCACAAAGTCGCTCTTCTGCCCAGCTTGAGAAGAGAGCAGCTTCTGCTTACTTAACTGACTCGGATGCAAACCACACATATTAGTACCAATGGATTGGATAACTAGGATGGAGGTGGGAGGTGGAATAACATGAGATACCTTTTTAGGCCCACCAGCAGAAGAGGAGCAAGGAACAAAAGGATCTTTCCTAGGCTTGACCTTTGATGTCACAACTCTCTTGTCAGACACAGGTGGCACCCTGAACCCATCGTACTTGTTTGTACGAGCACTTCTAAGGAGGAGGACAGTATCCACATGGGAAGTTCCACTTTGCATCATATGGCCAATTGGATCTGGTCTCGGCGTAGGGTTATCAAGTACCTCCTTGCGGGCTTGACCAACCACTTGGAGATCAGCCCTAACTAGCATAGCACAACCATCCACAGTAGACATGTCAATCACTAGGCCAAGACAAAAAGTAGATATGAAGAAGCTCCCAAACACATCACATTCTGGCATCAATTGTGCAAGCAGAGCCAAACAAATAGAGTTCATCTGACACTGAATGAAACTAAACGGGTTGAGAGGGAAGCAAGCTGAACTTGGCATCATAGGTGGCAGAATCGAGCGGGTGTAGATCCTTTTGAGCATGCATCCCATCCACCGCAGCAGCTCTTCATCAATAGTGACAAGGATTGCAGATTCAGAACCCCCAGCTCTGACGAAAGCAAACTGGGCCTCAAGGACGCCATTGATGAAGTTATCAGCTAGCTGCTCCACATGAGAATATTCTGACCAAGCATCAAAGAGATTGTCTGTGATGTTATGCTCCTATGTCACTCCATCCATGAGAGAGGGGCCATCGTACTCAATAAATTCTGAAGCTGAAACCAGTATACGGGGGAGGGACGATCGGCCAGGCTCTCCAACCGTTGTCTTGAACTTGGTCCTGCACCTGCTCGTTACCATTCCAAAGCGCCTCATTAGCAAACTGTTGCGCCTCCAACTCATCAATCCTTTCTTGCTGCATGAGAGTAATGTACGGTAGTTGATATGGATGTGGTGAAGCATTTAGCAATGGTGCAGCATCCTCATTCCCACGCAGGCCCCGGATAGTGTTTCTACCATTCAACACATAAACTGGAACTGACCAAGATCTAGCTAGGCCTGGCAGCATCCCAACCCTGGTGACAACCAGGCTATGAGGAACCTCAGCAATATCCTTAATGTGACACTTGACAAGCACTCGAGCTTTGTTTTCATCTGGTTTTGTCCATGCAAGAAGCTTGCCAAACATGGATACAGCTTTATACACATAATGTTCAGTCATGTAATCCATTGGAAAAGCAAGCATAAGGATCCGGACTTCATATTCAAAAGCAGGCATTCTCATGTTAATCCCTTCATCATGGGGGATCAAAGAGAAGTAAGAATCCTCAGTTAACGCATGCGGACCATCTCTAATGGCTTCATCTCTACGGTGAACATCCGTAAAAGCAACACAACCAACAACAATCGGATAAACAAACTCATCCTCAATCTGATACTCAAGATCCTCTCTAATGATGTGATAAACTTCCTCAAGCCAAAACCTTTTTTGATGATATGGAACAGGCGGATTGATCTCAATCAAGGCATACATGTCATGATTGAGAGGCGGCTCCTTGACGACCATGGTGCTCCGCTGAATCCGATGATCTAGACCACGCTCAATGTTGGAGCCGATGGGGGTGTAGTCGAACGACCGGACCGGAAAGTTCGCCATGGCTGCAGCACTAGGGTTTTCTGGAGGAGTTGAGGCACTGGAAGCAGGGAGAGCAGAGCAAGAACAGGGGTAGCAGGGGAGGCGTATGCAACTGGGAGGACTGTGCTGGATTGGGGCCCCGAGGCGGTGGAATTGACCGCTGTGCGGGCAGGGAGTCGTATCGACATGCAATGGGGGGAAGCCACGTCACAAGTATCCAGGATTTTCTGTTTCACTTTCCATCCCTGGCCCCGATTTTCTGGCGGCTGGATACCTTGCTGTTCCACCCGACCACACACAGATGTTGCTAGCTCTTTGGGCCGCCAAATATATCTTGGCCCAGGGAATCCTCCACGGCAGAAGGCATGGCCCAACAAACTACAAGACCTACACCTCTTAAGGCCGGGACAACTTGTGGCAGAGTGACCACTTTGGCTACACACTAGGCATAGGGTTTTCATGCAGCCCAATATGCATGTATTTGACTTCTCATACTGTTTAGCAGAACATAGACATTGATCAATAGGTTGAATACAACATTGACAGAAAATACCTGGGCAATTAGAAACCAGATGTCCATGACGCGAACAGTTCATGCATTTCAAGAGTCTAGCATCAATACAAGCCTAAGATGGCACGTCCTTGATTTGCACCATAGACTTAATATCAATATCAGAATAGTTGGGTTGCCCGGCTTGGCGAGCCGAATAAGAGTTTGGAATCACCAAGGATAAATCATCACCAACATCGCCGCCCCGCGGATTACACGGAGCAGGCACACCGGCATCGCCACATGGTCACTTCATCAAACCAACATTGGCCGCATCACAAGTTACGACTTGGGTCGGCATGGCCGCACTGTTGCTTCTTCGAGCCAATGTCCATCACGCCGAACTACTTCAACACCTCGGATGACATGGCAGCTACAACAACTCCTCACCGGCCTGCTCCGTCACCTTGGCTAGACCGGGGACTTGGCTATTTCTTCATCAACATACTCTGGTGACTTCGGCGTCACCAGCCGACCAGCTTCGTCACGTTAGCTGTACCGAGGGACACCTTTAGAGATTCGGCAAAAACATTCTCGGATATTGCTAAATATGCATCGGTTTCGAATTGTGTCTTTGGTCAATAGTTGGGTTGCCTGGCTCCTGCGCTTGCCTCCTACATTGCGCTTTGTTCGGCTAGGTGTGCAAAGGGAGAACCACTGCGATTATGCTTCCAGCTCACATGGTTAAGCACCTCAGTGGAGAAAGCCGAAAACTGACTGTCACAATAAGCATAAACTGGTCAGCGATCCCATGATTGTGTTAAATGACTGGCTATTCATAACATTGGCCGAAGTGTTTATGGCTTGACCTCGACTGTCGCCGAACACTACTGAGGGCTAGTAACTGGCCTCCCAAACTAAATCCTCAATATTTTTCTCCTACATTAGAGTTGAGGTTTCATGATCATGCTTAGCATGACAACTCAAAGAAAGGAACCGATAGCGGGACTATTTTCTTTGGAAGACATTTCTTATGTTAAACAGTAATATAACATATCTCTCTGTGTACCTTTCTTTATAAAACCGTATGGCCAGATTTCCTTGTTTGTCGTAAATCTTTCCCCTCATAAAGGCTTTATAAAGTAGGACAAAAACTCCTTGGCTCCTGGCCAAGGAGGTGGAAGTTGATGGTTGGTCAACAAAGTTTTGTACAATGCGGATCCAAGCATTAATGATGTAAAGTACTTGGATACATAGAGTCATTACACATAACTTGTGATTTTACTATGGATATCGATCCTTAATTCGGCCACCCGTGCCCCCATTAAGGCTCGGGGGCTACTGGGCTTCGGGCTTATTATTTACAAATAATAAAGGGGCATATCAATCCCCTAATCTGGTGTTGCCACCCGACCAGTGTCTCGGGGGCTACTGCATTGCCTGTCCAATGCAGAAAATTTTAAGTGCAATACAGTTTCCAAGGAGATTATGATCCTTAGGTTGGTCGGCCGCACCCAACCTGAGTCTCGAGGGCTAAGCACACCGCCTTTGTGTCCCGAAGTATTCTGCCGAGCTAGGACTTGATCCTCAGGCTGATTTTGCAAATCAACCTGAGTCTCGGCGGCTACTGGGATCAGCGGTCTTACGTCATCCTTCAGGTGCATCTCGGGTTTTAGACCGATACACACCTTGAGGGCTACTTGCTATATATCTCGGTAGAGAATAAATTGCACCAATAAAAAATACTGAAAAAAAATTGGCCCACAGTCGGGGTGGTGCACCACCTCGGAAGCAGTCCGGCATAAAGCTCGGGCACTAGTGGCTGGCTCCATAGAGGGCATTTTCGGCATTAAGCTCGGCAAAACTCCTTCAACTTTTTTGAACCAAGGTGATTTATGATACCTCGGATATAGTCCGGCATTGGAGCTCGGATACAGTCCGGTGTTGGAGCTTGGATATAGTCTGGCGTTGGAGCTCCGATACATTCCGACGTTGGAGATCGGAAGCGGTCCGGCGTTGGTGCTCGACTGCAAAAGATACCTCGAATGCAGTTCGGTGTGGGAGCTCGGACGCAAGAGGACGCTGCCGCCCGGGAACAACTTAAAACCCGAGGTGTGGGATAAAAATAACAAAGCATTGATAAAGGCCGAAGACTTAAAGGGCTCCTCGGATAATCGACGTGTGAGATCTTCAGATTTAGCTTGGCAATCCTCAAGATAGAAGATGGGAAGATTTGTTGAACCAGTTTTCAAGACCGACAACCGAAGATGAAGAACAGTTCAGAATAATTAAGGAGCGTCCCTAACTTGAAGACTGGTTCAGGGGGCTACTAAGGGTGTCCTGGACTAGGGGTACTCACCACGTCATCTCCCGATCTGTTAGATTGGGCCGAGGACCCCCATGGTCGTATACTCATGGGCCAATTCGGACAGTTGACGCATACATGGAAGATTCCACAAGACTTGGTGATCAAGACAAGGACTCCTCCCCACCGGCGTATTCGGCTAGGACTCTTGTTATCCTAGGCCTATGGTGCATTATATAAACCGAGGCCAGGATAGTTGATAGATATATACAAACAATCATACCATAGGCTAGCTTCTAGGGTTTAGCCTCTACGATGTCGTGGTAGATCAACTCTTGTAATACTCATATCATCAAGAACAATCAAGCAAGACGTAGGGTATTACCTCCATCAAGAGGGCCCAAACCTGGGTAAACATTGTGTCCCCTGCCTCCTATTACCATCCGCCTTAGACGCACAGTTCGGGACCCCCTACCCGAGATCCGCCGGTTTTGACACCGACAACCCGCTTGCCATCCATCCATAATGTGATACAATTTATCATCCAAGATGGAATTCCAATATAATTCTCTGAAATGGGACCCAAGAAAGACTGGAACAGCAGAAGGCAGCTTATCATGACAGTTGCAAACCATATCACCAATTCGAAGCTGAGTAATAGGATCCGAAATAATCGGAAATTGAAATTTTCCAAATGAGATGTCATTGGTGATCGGATCTCTCTCGGAGTTCCTCTCCTGCGAGGTGGATTGAACAATCTTGGCTTGCTGATCCTGTAGCCATTTAGATTTAATAGCTACAGATCTAAACCCCACCCCAGATAGATGACAATCCGCATGCCAACCAATATCAGGATGATCCGAAACTGAGTTAATCTCACCACGGAAGAGGTGAAAATGACAAACAAAATCCGGCCAAATCTGATCCTTAAGGCCATAGATAAAATGTCCCACTCGATTAGAAGCCACGGAGAACCGAAAACGGTGATCACTTAATCGCAAAACCCTAAAACCCGAACTAAGACCACCAATGCAAGATTGTAAGGCAAGTGCTACTGATTCCTCCGTCAATGGAAAGGATGTCGAGGAGAATGAAACAACCAGGAAGAATTCCTTAGAAGATCTGGGATGGGTCGACGAGAAGTGCACCGTGGATCTGAATTTGTCACGTACCTGAGATTCAATCGCCAAACCCGGGGAGAAGTCCCAATGGAGGAGACTCTCCATAGCGTCGTGGTGGCTGCCACGGCCAGAGTGGCCGGTGACCAGATGGTGGCCGCCGGGGCCGGAGCGGCCACCGGCGCTGGTGGCTAGGGAGTCGCCTAGGAGGGGAGCCGTGCACTCATTGGAGTAGTGTCTGGGTCTTCCACAATTGTAGCAATTATGCTCACGACTAGAAGATCTTTTGTCATTGTAGGACCTTGACTTGGAACTTATTTCTTTGCTTCTACTCTTGTAGAACTTGTTGAAGTTCTTCACCATTAGGATCAATTCCTCATTGAAGACTTGTTTCTCACTTGATGATGTAGGAGCATCACATGAGGCTTTGTAAGCACCACTTGACTTGTTGTGAAGCTCTTCTTTATCCTTGAGTGACATCTCATGAGCAACAATTCTCCCAATGACTTCTGTTGGCTTGAGATATTTATAATTGGGCATCATTTGGATCAATGTGCACACAGTATCATATTTTCCATCCAAGGCTCTTAGGATCTTCTTGATGATGAATCTGTCGGTAATCTCTTCACTTTCTAAGCCGGCAATCTCATTTGTGATGAGAGCAAGCCTAGAGTACATTTCAGTGAACCTTCACCATCCTTCATTTTGAACTTGTCAAGCTGACTTTGAAGCACATCCAATTTGGATTCCTTGATGGAGTCAGTACCTTCGTGCATATCAATCAAGGTATCCCAAATTTCCTTTGCATTCTCAAGACGACTAATTTTGTTGAATTCTTCGGGGCATAATCCGTTGAAGAGGATATCGCAAGCTTGAGCATTGTATTGCAACATCTTCAACTCTTCCGCATTAGCTTCACTATTCGGTTATATCCCATCAAAGAATTCACCTTGCAAGCCAATACACACAATAGCCCAAACGACGGGGTTATGTCCAAGAATATGCATTTTCATCTTATGCTTCCAACTAGCAAAATTAGTACCATCAAAGTAAGGACCTCTACGGTGGTAATTTCCCTCGCTAGACACCATACTCTCCTAGGTTGTGAAACCAAGGCTATGATCACCAAAGCTATGCAAATCAAGGCAAATTGAGACCAACGCTTTGATACCACTTGTAGGATCGGAAGTATTTCTAGAGGGGGGTGATTAGATTAGTTGACCAAATAAAAATCTAGCCTTTTCCCAATTTTATGTCTTAACAGGTTTTAGCAACTTATCACAAGTCAAGCAATCGACCTACACATGCAAATCTAAGAGTATAACAGCAGAATGTAAATCATCGCATATGAAGGTAAAGGGGAGAAGTTTGGAGGGAGCAAACGCAATGTAGACACGGAGATTTTTGGCGTGGTTCCGACAGGTGGTGCTATCATACATCCACGTTGATGGAGACTTCAACCCATGAAGGGTAACAGTTGCGCGAGTCCACGGAGGGCTCCACCCACAAAGGGTCCATGAAGAAGCAACCTTGTATATCCCACCCTGGCCGTCACCCACGAAGGACTTGCCTCACTTGGGTAGATCTTCACGAAGTAGGCGGTCTCCTTGCCCTTACAAACTCCTTGGTTCAACTCCACAATCTCGATGGAGGCTCCCAAGTGACACCTAACCAATCTAGGAGACACAACTCTCCAAAAGGTAATAGATGGTGTGTTGATGATTAACTCCTTGCTCTTGTGCTTCAAATGATAGTCTCCCCAACACTCAACTCTCTCTCACAGATATGGATTTGGTGGAAAGATGATTTGAGTGGAAAGCAACTTGGGGAAGGCTAGAGATATATATTCATGTGGCTGGATTGGAATATCTTGGTCTCAACACATGAGTAGGTGGTTCTCTCAGAAAATGAATGGTGGAAATGTAGGCACGTTCTGATGGCTCTCTCCATGAATGGAGGAAGGGTGGAGGGGTATATATAGCCTCCACACAAAATATAATCGTTACACACAATTTACCAAACTCGATGGGACCGAATAGTTAAACTCGGTTAGACCGATTTAGTTCAAAATGTGAACGTTAGGATTTTTGGTGGGACTGATTTCATTAGGGTTAGGGCATAACGTAATCTTGGTGAGACCGATCACATAAACTTGGTGAGATCAATTTCTTTAATAGGCAAACAGAGAGTTGGTCAGGCAAACTCGGTGGGACCGATTGCTCATTTTGGTGAGACCGAAACGTTACGAGAAGGAAACCGAGAGTTTGCATTGCGAACTTGGTGGGACCGATCGCTCATCTCAGTAAGACCGAAATGTTACAAAGGGAAACAGAGAGTTTGCAATCTCATCTCGGTGAGACCGAGATACCTATCGGTGAGACCGAATTGATTAGGGTTTCTGGCAGTGGCTATGTCAAATGAACTCGGTGGCGCCGGATAGATCAAATCAATGGGGCCTATTTTCACTTTTATTTTCGGACATATGTGGATATGAGAAAGTGGTTGAGTGCTTTTCGAGCATATCACTAAGAATTTTGAGCAAGCAAGCCATTAAGCAACACCTCATCCCCTTCTAATAGTATTGGATTTTCCTATGGACTCAATGTGATCTTGGATGACTAAAATGAAAATGCAGAGTCTTGAGCTTGAGCCAATATGTGTCCTTAGCATTTTGAGGGGTGCACATCTCTAGTCCATGCCATGCCAATCATTGAACTTTTTGAAATGATCATCTTGAAAGAGTATTAGTTCAATGAGCTATATGTTGTTAATAATTACCAAAACCACCCAGGGATTAGTTGCACTTTCACTTTGCTTATAGACGTATGCCTTTTGGTTTATGTAATGCACCTGCTACCTTTCAAAGATGTATGACTGCTATATTATCTGACTTTTGTGAAAAGATTGTTGAGGTTTTCATGGATGATTTCTCCATTTACGGAACTTCTTTTGATGATTGCTTAAGCAACCTTGAGCGAGTTTCGCAGAGATGTGAAGAAACTAATCTGGTCTTGAATTGGGAGAAGTGCCACTTTATGGTTAATGAAGGTATTGTTTTGGGGCATAAAATCTCCGAAAGAGGTATTGAAGTTGATAAAGCTAAAGTAGATGCTATTGAAAAGATGCCGTGTCCTAAAGATATCAAAGGTATAAGAAGTTTCCTTGGTCATGCTAGTTTCTATATGAGGTTTATTGAAGACTTCTCTAAAATTTCTAGGCCTCTCACTAATCTCTTGCAAAAATATGTTACATTTGTTTTTGATGATGATTGTGTAAAGCATTTGAAATACTTAAGAAAGCCTTAATTTCTGCACCTATTATTCAACCACCTGATTGGAACCTACCCTTTGAAATTATGTGTGATGCCATTGATTATGCTGTTGGTGTTGTTCTAGGACAAAGAGTTGATAAGAAATTAAACGTTATCCATTTTGCTAGCAAAACTCTAGATAGTGCTCAAAGAAATTATGCTACTACTGAAAAGGAGTTTTTAGTGGTTGTGTTTGCTTGTGATAAGTTTAGACCTTATATTATTTGTTCTAAAGTAACTATTCATACTGATCATGCTGCTATTAAGTATCTTATGGAAAAGAAAGATGCTAAACCTGGACTTATTAGATGGGTTCTCTTGCTACATGAATTTGATTTTCATATTATTGATAGAAAGGGTGCTGAAAACCCTGTACACTACAAGAAAAGAGACATCCATGACATTTTGGGCCGAACAAAACTTTTTTTTGTCATGCTTATGACACTTCTATGACGATAATTGTGACAAAACCCGGTATCATCATAGATGTGGTGGGCTCCTACTTCTATGACAAAAAATCATGACATAAAATGGGCTTTTCGTCCTGGGCGGGCCGGAGATGCAACTGCACGACATTCTTTGGGCCGTCCGTGACGGAAAAAACCATGGTAGAAGCAAGGGCTAGGAAAATATCGGGTTAGTTCCCGGTTAAGGGAGGTGGGCGGGGGCCGAGCGATGCGCGTTTCTCTCGTACATACGCGCGTGTGTGTGAGGCGTTGCACTCTAACTGAACTCGAGCGAGGCGTTGGGATCTAACTGAACCCGAGCGATTGCACTATCTATGTTACTGAACCCGGGCGATCGATCCCTTGCTGTTAACTGGACCCGAGTCATTCCTTCGCTACTGCTGCTAACTAAAGCCGATCGATGCTGCCTCTGGATGAACAGTGAGCGTTGTTGGGGAGTGGGGTTGGGCGAATAGTTCCCGGTGGGGGGTTGGATGAACATGACCCCGTGGTAGTAGAGGCCGTTGCCGCTGGATGAACATGACCCCGATCCAGCCGGTTGGGGGTGGATGAACATGACCTCGTGGAGGGGTGGATGAACAGGACCCTGTGGAGGGCTGGATGAACGGGACCCTGTGGAGGGCTGGTTAAACATTAGCCGGTGGAGGGCTGGATGAACAGTAGCGCATGGAGGGGTGGTTGAACAGGAACCCGTGGAGGGGGCTGGTAGAACAGTAGCCAGTGGAGGAGCGGTGGAGGCTGGATGAACATGAGCCCGTGGATGATCAGTCGCAGGTGGAGGCTGGAGGAGGTCATGGTGGATGAACAGTAGCCCGTGGAGGCTGGAGGAGGTCGACGGTGGAGATGAACAGTATCCCGTGGAGTCCCGTTTTGCGGTACGCCACACCCCTCCCGATGAACAGGACCCCCGTTTCGACCGTAGTGCTCTAACACAAGTTCGTTTCGTCCGTTTTACGGTACGCCACACCCCTCCCGATCAACAGGACCCCGTTTTGACCATAGGAGGTCCAAGAGAAGTCTGTTTCCTCCGTTTTGCGGTATGCCAGACCCCTCCCGATGAACAGGATCCCGTTTCAACCATGGTCGGTTGAACACAAGGCAGTTTACTCCATTCTGCGGCACGTCAGGCCTCGTTTCGATCGGCTGTTCCGTCCAAGCCGGTTGGCTCCCGATGAACACCAGGCATTTCGTTGCCTCCTGATGAACACGACGCATTCCGTTGCCTCCCCATGAACACGACGAAGATGCAGTTTCTCCATTCCGAGCCAGCCATGTACACAAGCTCTGGCCGTATGCATGCGCGAGTAGGCGTTTGAGACCCCGCCCGTATGTACGTACGTGGCCGTATTTACTTTCTTGCACACTGGCCGCTGTACGTACGTGTACATGCTATGTGCGCCCTCTACTACGACACATGCGGGCCTCTACATCGACCACTCTGTATGTACATGTTCACGACCAGAATGACAACGCTACATATGCTTCGACCAGGTGGGCCCTGACTGTCAGGCACTTCCTTGCATGCGAAGATGTAGCTAATGGGTCCCAGCAGTTAGGGGGAAATGTTTTTTTTCATGAAATATGGTGGCCCGTCCGGTGGGTCCCTGCTATCAGGTGGAGGAATCATTATTTTCCATGTAATAAGGAGGCACTTCCTTGCTACGACCGTGGACCCAGCTGTCAGCCTCTCTACGTACAGTACTCTTCCAATGGAAATCGTTCGTTGACCACATTGACCACACCACATCAAGAGCACCAAGGTGGTGGACGGCGGCGAGGCCTAGGAAGGGGACGACGCGGAGCCGGGGAAGACGCGGCAGTGGATGCCCACGCGGAGAGGAGTACGACGGTTCACTGGTTTGGCTGTGGTGTGAGGCTGTCGTCGCCACATAATAATAGGGGGTGTGGGTGAGTAGAGGGATGGCCTAGCCAGCGGTGGGAGTAGTAGGGGCGGTGAGGCCTCCGCCGCAGCACAACCGGCCATGGGAGGCAGGAGCAGGTGGCACGACCGGCACTGCTTTGGGCGGCTGGAGCAAGAAGACCAGAGGTTGAAGAAGCACAACAGCCGTTGGATGGACATCGTATGGTCACTTCAGCTAGAATTGTTCATATTGACTAAGTTGACAAAGCCCTCCACCCGCGTCAACATAGTAGGCCCACAAGTCAGCGTCCCATATGGTGGGTCCCAACTAGCAGGGGGAGTACTCATGTTTTTGTGCATAATAAGGAAGCACTTCCTTGCGTGTGAAGATATAGCTGGTGGGTCCGAGCTGACAACGGGGGGAACATTTTTTTCATGAAATACAGAGGCCCTTCTGGTGGGTCCCAGCTGTTAGGTGGAGGAATCATTATTTTGTGCGTAATAAGGAGGCAGTTCCTTGTGTGCACCCCTACTGTCAGCCTCTTCCGATGGTTGTTGTATGTTGACCATGTTGACCTCACTGCGCTGAGAGCACAAACGCGGTGGACGAGGCCGAGGCCCAGGAAGGGAATGACCCAGAGCCGGTGAAGCCACCGTAGGAGATGCCCACGCTGAGGGGGGGTACAAGCGCTGACTGGTCGCATGTGGGGTGAGGCTGACGTCGCCGGAAAATAACAGGATGTGTGGGTGGGTAGAGGGATGGCATGGCGGCAACACAGCCAGCCACGGGAGGAGGGAGCAGGCAGTCCCGCTGGCGCTGGTTTGGGTGGTTGTAGCAGGAAGATCAGAGATTGAAGAAGCACGGCGGCCATTGGATGGACATCCAACAGTCACTGCTCTGTGTTGACTAAGTTGACAAAGCCTTGCGTATGCATCAAAAAAAATTAGGACAACGTCATCGTCAACCTAGTAGGCCCAGAAGTCAGCCTCCAAATCTGTGGAAAATAGCATACATCCCATTTGCCATTATTTTCAATAATTTACAGCCCATTTGCTAATTCATAAGGATATTTGAAGCCCATATTATTTTTATTAGCATTACAGACCATATATTATGGGCAGTGTTAAAAAATTCAACAAAATTTTGCATATTTCGGTGGGGTCCGAACTCTTTTAATCACGAAATTTCGAGTCACATTTAAAATAATTTTTTAAAAATTATATCAAAATAAAATTCAAAACAATTCTCCGCAAAAAATGAATGAAATTTAAAATCTTAACTAGCAAGATGCCCGTGTGTTGCACGGAACATGAAGATGCATTTGTATGAGTAGTTCATCTTGTGTGAGAAAAGACGATATTTTAATGTAATTGCCAGTTGGCTTTGGTTTTTATAAGAGTAGAGAGTAGAGAAATCCAGAAAAAAATGATATTTTAATGTAATTGCCGGTTGCTTTGGTTTAAAAACTTACACCCCATTTCTTACAATTTATAGCCCATTTTCTGGGGAAGCCCATTCCTTACTACTTACATCCCTCCTCGTCATGAAAGATTTGCAGCCCAGCAGGGCTGAGAAAAGCAAGTAGGCCTCGGTTTTGGTATTCTCCAAAAACAGAACTGGGCTAGCCATTTTCAAAACGACAAAAGATATCAACTGGGCTCGTCATGTGCTTAAATAAAAGCATAAGCGTGGGCTAGACGGGCCACAGCCCCCTCACAACGTGCAGTTGAACTCCGTCTCTGAAACTAAAAAACAACCAGGCGAGCTGCTGGGTCCCTGGTGTTATCCGCTCATTGTGTAATTTTCTCGTTTATTGACTACATTGACAATGGCATGGGACCTAGTTGTCAAACAATTAGGAGGAAGTATTTTTTTGGCTTGTAATAACGAGGTACCTGCTTGCATAATGCAATGACACTAGTAGGTCCCTACTGTCAGCCTCTCCACGTACAGTCATCTCCTGATTCCTCTTGGTTGTTGACCATGTTGACAAGCCAGACGGCGGCGGGCACAGCGAGCGAACCAAGGCGGAGAATGACGGCGAGGCCTCGGACGGGAACAAACAGCAACAATGGAAGATGCGGCAGTGTAGTGGCAGGTGGAGGGGAGTACGAGGGCAAAAACATGCAACTCAAGCTTACAAACAGTACAAAAAGCCCAAGGATTAATTGTTCATCAAATTTTTAGACAAAACTCAGATTGAACATGGCAGTAACATCTAACCCAACCACTCTTTTTCGCAGTCACAAACAAATGGATCGGTCTGATCCATAAAATCAACATCCTGTGCAAAACATATATTTCAAGATGACTACAACTTGTTGTAAATAGAAGCCGAGCACGTTTAGAAGCCCATTTGTCCCCCTGAAACTTCTTTTTTTGCTGGTCAACGTGTCCGTTCGTGAGAAATCTGTTGCTGTAAAACTTAAGCCTCATGGATAATAGTAACCTCGCATTCAACAGGAAGAATGTGACAAAGCTTCTGTTTGCCTGGTTGGATGCATATCTTTCCATCATTATTCACTAGTAGAAAAAGGGTCAAATGTGAGATAGTCCCGGTTTGTAACAGAACCGGCACTAATGTGTCCATTAGTGCCGGTTCCAACGGCTAGGCGGGAGGAGATCTTTAGTGCCGGTTCGTGGCGAACCTTTAACACCGGTTCGTGCCACAAACCGGTACTAATGAGAGTGGTGGTAGGATGTTGTCAGAGTGGGGCCCCTCCAGCACCTTTAGTACCGGTTCGTGCCACGAACCAGTACTAAAGGTCGTCCTATATAAACCCTTCGTCCACCAGCACTCTGTTCTTCCCCCTTTCCCCTCTCGCTCTCCTCTGTTCTTCCCTTCTTCCTCTCGAGTTCATCACAAAATTTGCCCCAAATTTGTCAAGATTTGCAGGCCCCCATCCATTCAAATGATCACAAAGGTTAGCAACTTTGTCCTTTCATCTCTCATTGCTAGATTAGCTCTTGCATTGGTTTATATAGTGATTAATTGTGGGTTTTAGTAATTTGGGAGGAATTATATGTGGTAGTATTTGATTTATATGCAAATTGAGGTCAAAATAACACTTAGTTTGCATATGTAGGTGTGGTTTACTTAGTGCCTTCTAAATCTCCATCGTAACCACCATCGATCGCCCGCACCGTCCCGTCGCCGGCACCACCTTGTGGTGAGCCTCTTGTTCATGAAATTTTATATAAAAAATTGATGTTTGTGTGACTCGTATAATTATCTTACCCGTACGTTGTTTGTTATACATAGTGCCATGGTTTTGATATCCGTCCCCGTCGGCCCTCGTCCTTGTTATGATTCGGATGTGGTATATTATCTTTTAAAACTATTTGTTGCATTTCGTGTTTATGACAAATTATGCCCATCAAGCTGACATAGATATTTGTATGTAGGAGGTAGTTGAACCGAAAATTCCAACCGACCCTATTGGCGAGAGGTTAAATTTAGTTGAAAGAGAAAATGAGGATTTGAAAGAAAAATTGAAAAGAATTGAGGGGGAGAAGATGGAATTGGAGTTGCACGTTGTCGATGTCGTCGATGATCACAAGATTAAGATGGAGAAAATGCGCTTGAAGATTAGAAAGATTAGAAAATATGCCATTCATAGTGAGGCTTGGTATCATTATGCTGTTGGATCAATTGTTACCTTAGTTGCGATCTTGATCGCATTTGTTGTTGCATTTAAATTCTTTAGCTTGAGAGTTATTTGTTTGTTGCATTTAAGTGTTGTATGAACTTTATGTATTGTATTAATTTGGTGTTTTTGGTGCTTTGTATTGAAGATGAGCCGGCAATGGATGTATGATGACCGATGCTCTCCCGAGTTCATTAATGGCGTACATACTTTTCTGCTTGCGGCTGAGGCAAACAAGCGGGCAGATGGTTTTATACCTTGTCCATGTGTTGGCTGTAAGAATGGTCACAATTACTCTACATCAAGAACCATTCACGTCCACCTGTTTGAGTCCGGTTTCATGCCGCACTATAATGTTTGGACCAAGCACGGAGAAAGAGGGGCTATGATGGAAGACAATGAAGACGAAGAGGACGACGACAGCTATCCTGGCCATGGGTTCCCTGAATACGATGATACAACAATGAGGGAAGAAGCTGAGCCGGTAATGCGGGAAGAAGCTGAGCCGACAATGCGGGAAGAAGCTAAAGAAGAGGCATCGGATGAGCCCGCTGATGATCTAGGTCGGGCCATTGCCGATGCAAAGAGAAATTGCGCAAGTGATTTGGAGAAGAAGAAGTTGCAGCGCATGTTAGAGGATCACAAAAAATTGTTGTACTCGAATTGCGTAGGTGACAAGAAAAAGCTGGGCACCACACTGGAATTGTTGCAATCGAAGGCAGAGAATGGTGTATTTGACAAGGGATTTGGAAAGTTGCTGGTAATGATAAGGAATATGATTCCAAAGGACAAAGAATTGCCCAAGAGTATGTACGAAGCAAAGAAGGCTATCTGCCCTCTAGGGTTAGAGGTGTAGAAGATACATGCATGCCCTAATGATTGCATCCTCTACCCTGGTGATGTCGAGGGCGAGCGCCTCAGGAAGAAGATTCCTGCCAAGGTGATGTGGTATGGTCCTATAATACCACGATTGAAACGTTTGTTCCAAAACAAAGAGCATGCCAAGGCGATGCGATGGCACAGAGAAGACCGTAAGAAAGATGGAAAGTTGAGAGTACCCGCTGACGGGTCGCAGTGGAGAAAAATCAAAAGAAAGTACGGGAAGGAATTTGCAGATGACGCAAGGAACGTATGGTTTGGTCTAAGCGCAGATGGCATTAATCCTTTTGGGGAGCAGAGCAGCAACCATAGCACCTGGCATGTGACTCTATGTTGGTATAACCTTCCTCCTTGGTTGTGCATGAATCGGAAGTTCATTATGATGCCAGTGCTCATCCAAGGCCCTAAGCAACCCGGCAACGACATTGATGGGTACCTAAGGCCATTAGTTAAAGAACTCTTACAACTATGGAATGGAACAGGTGTACGTGCGTGGGATGAGCACATGGGGGAAGAATTTGACCAAAAGGTGTTGCTGTTCGTGACAAACAAGGGATACCGCGCATGGACGCACTGTTTGGACGATACCAACAGTATATATTTGGCTAATTGTAAGAAGAATGTGTACCTGGGACATCGTCGATTTCCTCCGAGCAGGCATCCCGTAAGAAAGAAAGGCAAGCATTTCAAAGGTGAGGCAGATCACCGGATGAAGCCTCGCCACCGTACTGGTGCTGATGTACATGATATGGTCAAGGATTTGAAGGTGGTCTTTGTCAAGGGTCCTGGTGGACAACCTGTTCCGAATGACGCTGACGGACGCGCACCCATGTGGAAGAAGAAATCTATATTTTGGGACCTGCCCTATTGGAAAGACCTAGAGGTCCGCTCCGCAATCGACGTGATGCATGTGACAAAGAATCTTTGTGTGACCCTGCTTGGCTTCTTGGGCATGTATGGGAAGACAAAAGATACACCTGAGGCACGGGAGGACCAGCAACGTATGCATGGAAAAGACGGCATACATCAGGGTCATGCAAGCTACGCTCTTACCAAAGAAGAGAAGGAAATCTTCTTTGAATGCCTGCTCAGTATTAAGGTACCATATGGCTTCTCGTCGAATATAAGGGGAATAATAAACATGGCAGAGAAAAAGTTCCAGAACCTAAAGTCTCATGACTGCCACGTGATTATGATGCAACTGCTTCCGGTTGCATTGAGGGGGCTTCTACCGGAAAACGTTCGATTAGCCATTGTGAAGCTATGTGCATTCCTCAATGCAATCTCTTAGAAGGTAATCGATCCAGAAATCATACCAAGGTTAGAGAATGATTTGGTGCAATGTCTTGTCAATTTCGAGTTGGTGTTCCCACCATCCTTCTTCAACATCATGACGCATGTCCTAGTTCACCTATGCGAAGAGATTAACATTTTGGGTCCTGTATTTCTACACGATATGTTCCCCTTTGAGAGGTTCATGGGAGTCTTAAAGAAATATGTTCATAACCGTGCTAGGCCAGAAGGAAGCATCTTCAAGGGCCATGAAAATGAGGAGGTCATTGAGTTTTGTATTGACTTTATTCCTGACCTTAAGCCGATTGGTGTTCCTGAATTGCGGCATAAGGGCAGACTGGATGGAAAAGGCACGCTAGGAGGGGATCAAATAATATGTATGGACAGACATTCTCTCACTGAAGCACACTACACAGTTCTACAGAATTCCGCCTTGGTGGCTCCGTATATGGAAGAACACAAGAATTTGCTACGCTCCAAACACCCGGAGCGGTCTGATGACTGGATTACACGTGAACAAACCAGAAGTTTTGCCACCTGGTTGCAGACACGTACCATGGATGACGCCTCTATTGAAGATGACATGTACTTGCTGTCCCAGTTACCATCTTCGAATATAATGACTTTCAAAGGGTACGAGATAAATGGTAATACATTTTACACGATCGCCCAAGATAAGAAGAGCACCAACCAAAACAATGGTGTCCGCTTTGATGCAGAAACCAAGACGGGAAAGGAAACATATTATGGTTATATACATGACATATGGGAACTTGACTATAGACGTGGTTTGAAGGTCCCTTTGTTTTGGTGCAAATGGGTCAATATGACATGAGGCGGGGTAACGGAAGACCCGCAGTACGGAATGACAACAGTGGATCTCAACAATCTTGCGTATGCAGACGAACCATTCGTCCTAGCCAATGATGTGGCATAGGTTTTCTATGTGAAGGACATGTCTACTAAGCCGAGAAAAAGAAAAGATAAGGAAGCGAATGCATCATACGATGAGCCAAAGTGGCACATAGTTCTTTCTGGGAAGAAAAACATCGTGGGAGTGGATGACAAGACAGACATGTCAGGAGATTATGAAAAGTTTGATGAAATTGCTCCATTCACAGTGAATATTGACCTGAGCATCCCGTTAAATGATGAAGCTTTTCCATGGTTACGGCGCAAAGGGACACACGTGAAGAAAAAGTTTCACACCCAAAGATCTGGGATGTGATCGGCTTCACTATATATCATCACTTTCTTCTGTGTTTCACACCCAGGAGGGAATCTCTATAATAGTTAGGGGTAGTTATGTGTTTTGGCATTTGAAACGCGAAGAAATTTTATGTGCAAACAAATTCTTTCATGCATTTACTGATTTTTTCAGCTAAATTGTAAAACACTTCAAATGAACTCCGAAAAGGTTGAAAGTTGGCATGGTATCATAATTTCACCCACATAGCATGTGCAAAAACGTAGAGAGGGTTACGGCAAAAACTGGATGCACTTCGTGTACAAAATGGACAATCTCTTTCGAACTATCAGGGTTTCGGACGAAAACTCATCTGTTACAAAGGAATTTCATTTTTTAAATAACCTAAGCATTACCAAATTGAATATAATGATAAAACACACTAATATTAAACATAATAAAAAGAATCACTGAAAAATGTATTTTTAAAGTTATTCGCAAACTAGTGATTCACACAAATTTCAAATAATTCAAAATTTAAAGTATTCAAATTTGGAAACTACAGGCACTAACAGAAAGTTTCTAATTTTTTGTACCTAAAGAAAAAATATTCACAAAGAAACTCTAAATGCAGCAAAAAACAACTAAAAATAAATAAAGCAGAAAAGAAAAAACTAAATGAAAAAAAGCCCACCTACTGGGCCACTACGGCTTGCATACGACTAGAAACCCAAATTCTAATTGGGCCAGGATGCAGGCCCGCTAGCCCAATAGGCCCATCTGGGCATAGCAGCAGACGTAGGCCCGGAAGGCCTGCTTATGAGAGGAGCTCGAGAGAGCTACCGCACTAGGGCTTATAAACCAGTGCGGGTGCCCCTCGGCTAGCGAGGTGGGACTAAACTTGCCGCACCGCACCTGCGCCAGCGCACCACCTTTAGTATCGGTTGGTGGCTGGAACCGGTACTAAAGGGTGGGTCTTTAGTACTGGTTCCAGCCACCACCCGGTACTAAAGGTGTGCTCTTCCCGCCACTTGGCCTGGCCAAAACAGGCCTTTAGTACCGGGTGGTGGCACCAACCGGTAATAAAGGTGTCCCCTATATAACAAACACTTCGAAAAATTTCAGTTTCTCATCTCCTACTTCTCTCTGCCACCGCCCCGTCCCGTGTCGTCGCCGCCCCTGTCGCGTCGTCCCCGTCGACTCCGCGACGCCCCTGTCCTCATCGCGTCGTCCCCGTCGACTCCACGCCGCCCCCGTCGCCAACCCGTCCCCGTGGCCGCACCGGCCCGTCATCGTCCCCTTGCCTCGCCGTCATCGTCGCCTTGGATCGACCTCGCCTCGCCGTCGCCTCGTCCTCGCCCGCGCGCTGTGAGCCCCTCCCCCAGCCCCTCTCCTCCCTCCAATCGATCAAAGCCACCGTGTCGTCGGCACCTGCCGTAGCTACTGCACACACACGCGTGCTCGCACACACACACACACTACACGCGCGCACACACAGAATTTTTCTGTTTTTAGTTTTTAGTTTTTTCTGTTTTTCTGTTTTACATACAAAGTTTTAGATGAATTAATTAATTAGATTAGATTAATGTCAAATAGTATATAGAAATGTTAGTTATAATATATATATAACGTCAAAGGTTTTTTCTGTTTTTATACAAATGTTATAGAAATGTTAGTTATATAGAAATGTTAGAAATTTTGGAAATGTTAGTTTTAGCTAGATGAATTAGATTAATTTCAAATTGTTAGACGATGATCGATGTTTTTTTAGTTTCTTATATTTTTTGTTATAAAATTTAGAATTTGCATATATGAAATCACAATCCATCATTTAAAAAATATTACTTTACTTTTGCGGCATATAGTATTTGTTGTCGACGATGCCCGGCCCGCATCCTCCCCATCGACCCATTCGCGACGAAGTCCTGCTTTAGAGGACCCATGTCCGGGACTGGGCTCCGCCGGGCTGGCACTGGGAGGTGCTACCTTCAGGGGCGCGAGGCTTGGTGAGGAACCCAGCCCCGGGTCCCGTCGTCGACCCTGATCTCCTTTGGTGGCGTTCGCGTGGGCCACTTTCGGTGCGGAGGGAGCTGGCCCCGCCGGAGGTGGTACGTCGCCGTGTCAGGGAGGAGGACGAGCACGTCCATCGCTACATGGCTGCTATGGACGTCAGGTTCTTCAATACCTGGCAGGTTCTTTGGGGAGATCACCCGAGCTGTGATCCAGTGATGGTTCCTTCACTTTGGTTGTCCACCGCCCACGCCTCAGGAACCGCGAGTGGCCTAGATTACTCTTTAGTATTCGATCTTTATTAGCTAGCTAGCTAGCTAGTGATGTATTCGATATATATTATTCGAGATGATGTATTCGAGATTATATCTATTATTCGAGACGATGTATTCGAGATTATATTCGATGATGCTTATTATGTACTATGATTGATTCAGTTTTTCCTTATTAATTGATTGCATCCATGCATTTTAATTTGAATACTAAATTGTTTCATATTTCTTTTGGATTAGTTAAATAAAAGCTATGGCGGACAATACCGGCAGAGAGGGAGAAGAGACCCTGTTCGATATCATATGCCATCCTCGGGCGACGCAATGCTGGATAGATACCCCGTGGATGACATCATGGAGAACACTAACTGCGAGCTACACTTCAAAATGAAGAACATATCCATGAAGGTGGCGGACGCCATTGCTTTTACAAATCCCCCCGAGGCAACCTTCCATTGCAACCCGATTCCAGCGAGCTATGCTCGTGTCTTGGTTGATGAGGTGGTGGACAAATATTCGAGGCTAGAGCTTGACATTCCTGGAGGTGACGAGGAGCACACATTGGGAGAGGCCAAACATCGTATCATCCTATGGAGAAAGGATTGCATCATCTTTCGAAGGCCACCGACACCACGTCAGCCGACTCCTCATCGAAGTCCGCCACCGAGTCAGCAGACTCCCGCTCCTCCAAGTCCACCAACGCGTGAGGCCACTCCTCCTCCTCCAAGTCCGGCAAAGAGTCAGGCCACTCCTCCTCCAAGTCCGACATAGCGTCAGACCACTCATCCTCCAAGTCCGGCACAACTTCAGGCCACACCTCCTCCAAGTCAGGCACAGCTTCAGGCCACTCCTCCTCGTCCAACTCAGCCACGTCAGTCGTCTCCGCCGCCTCAGCAATCACGAAAGAGAGCCGCCGCAGCAATGGTGTGTAGCAGTACAAGTTGAGGTAGGACGGGAGGTACAGGCGGAGGCAAGCGATTTCAATATGGTCCAAGCAGCCTCGCGCCTCTTTCGCTGAGGCCTTACGACAAGTCCGAGGAGGAAAACGCAGCCATATTGAAGGCCGAGGTGGAAGCCCATTTTGCACCGAAACCGCCACCGCCGCCAAGGGAGAAAGTGCCTGAGGAAAAGATTGACCACTTCATTCGTATGGCTAGACCACCAGCTCCCAAGCCTGTTGACACAGACTATGAGCGCCACCTCAGGAAGTTAAATCGAGCACGTCTACAGAAAGAGGCGAGCTCGATCTCGAGCAAATCAGCTGGCAAAAAATGCGGTAAACCCGTTCCCCAGCTGGGAG
Source organism: Triticum urartu (assembly GCF_003073215.2). NCBI lineage: Eukaryota > Viridiplantae > Streptophyta > Magnoliopsida > Poales > Poaceae > Triticum > Triticum urartu. The sequence continues at coordinate 426,644,301 of NC_053027.1, forward strand.
AACAGGCGGCGCAATCAATCCCCCCGCTTGTTGTGCCAACAACACATGAGAGTAGGCGTGCCCAATATTATTGTGGGCAAACCGTTTACGTTCCCGAGCTGGGCGATGTGGTAATAACCGAGGAGCATATAGGCAGGATGAAATCCTCAAGATCACTGTTGGACAACTCCTCGAGATCGAGTCCATGTCTCCGCTTAGAGAGCAGGACATAAAACGGAAATATGTCCGGGGCCAACCTTTGGTCGAGCCAGACGAGGTCAAGAAGCTCCCAACGAGAATGTATGAATTGCATCAATGGTACATGGACATTACCAAGATTTCCAATCGAGAGTCCCTCATGGTGAATGTCAAGAAGGATCATTACTTCCATGAGAAAGTTGTGTCCGTTGAGTATTTAGAACTATTTTAGTTATACAATCAAGACGCACTCGACAAATCTATCGTCAGTTGCTATTGTCTGTAAGTGATTTCTTTCTGTAATTTAAGTCTCAAGCTAGCTGTAGTGATCATTTTGATCAATCATTACCTGTAATTATCCTCCCTATATTCTTTTCTGTGGTATTATGCAGGATGAAGATGTATGAAATGAAAAAAGGTGGACGCTATGGCATTGGGTTCATTGACCCAAATACCATCAATGAATACACATGGAAATTAGATGCATATTATGAAAAAAGTGTAGAGGAAAGCGTGCTAGAGTTCTTCAAGCGCCTCAATACCAATGAAGATATACTACTTCCTTACAACTTCGAGTGAGTCACACTGTCTTGTACTACAAATTCTGTTTTTGCCTACTAGCTAGCTACATGTTTTTGCTTCCATATGCCCACTTAATTAAGACATGCAAACGTGTGTGCATGCAGATTTCACTGGATCTTGTTAATCATTAAAGTTGATGAAGGAACAGTTGAAATATTGGACTCACTACTTAAAAAAGAAAGTGACTACACCATCTTGTTTGGGATAGTCAACAGGTAATTTCAATCATTATTAACTATATCTCGGCCTATTTAGTTCGTCATTTCCTGATATGAACTATTTAATAACCCCTTTATTCATTTTCTTTGTCCGTGGGTAGGGCTTGGGCAAAGTTCATCAGCGTCACTCCAGGCCAATGGAAACGAAAGATGAAATGGTATCGACCCAAGGTAAGTAATTAAGTAGTACTAGCTAGCTAGCTACCATCTCTTTAATTATCATGCTTGATTAATTATTATCTGATCAAATTCCATTCTCGTAAAGGCCCTGAAGCAGGCGCCGGGGAATAATCTGTGTGCATACTACGTTTGCGAGAACATTCGCATGATGGCGTCCGAAAGGAGCAGATCTCAAAGACAGGACTGGGTACGTTTGTCAGAACACTATTCACAATTTTTACACCATTATCGATATCTAGTCACACAACTAATACACATGCATATTGATCTCCTTCTTAACAGTTCACAGAGGTGCGGGAGTAGCTCCTAGAAGAGGAGTGCATACAAGCAATTCAAGAGGAAATAGCGGGATTTTTGCTCGACCAGGTCGTAGATCCCAAAGGAGAATACTATTACCCGCTACCGTCCCCATGAACCACTTCCAAGTGTCATCGTGCTCCGAAGGCACCAATTAGGCTAATGCCACTGGCTCTGAAGGCACCAATTAGTAGAAATTGTATAAGCTAGCTAATTGTATATATATATATATACATGTGTGTATATATGTGTGAATTAATGGTGGTTGTGAGACATTCGATGATATATATATATATATGATCGGTTCTACTAGAAATTCTATTTATATATATGCATAACGTGTACAATATGTAGTATCGTAAAATACCAGCAAATGAAAAAGAATTAAATGGAAAACACAAAATTAAATGAAAAAGAAATCATAAACCCAAAACCCCCCAACCTTTTAATACCGGTTGGTGTCACCAACCGGTACTAAAGGGCTCCCTGCCCCCGGAGCTGGCTCGTGCCACGTGGTTGCCCTTTAGCACCGGTTCATGCTGAACCGGTACTAAAGGGGGGGGCCTTTAGTGCCCACACTTTAGTGCCGGTTACCGAACCGGCACTAAAGGGCCTTACGAACCGGTGCTATTGCCCGGTTCTACACTAGTGATTGTCCTCAAACGAATATCATCAGAACTGAGAAAATCCTGGTGCTTATCACGCCACTGATTGGTTATACATTTTTCTCCATGTGGTTGCAGTACCTAAGTTTACATGAAGATTGAAAACAGTTAAGGTATGAAAAAAAGAGTATGTCGAAAGAGCGACAGCTGAACAGTTAATTCTAGTACAACATATACGGGCTTTCAATGTGCATGAAATTATCACCTCTATATATAAATTCTCCAGAGATCGAAAGCATCGCAGCAAGCCAATAATTATGTTCAGATCAAAACTAGACATTCTGATATATAAGATCTTGATAGAATCCAGCAGCATTGATAGGCTATCCATGGACAAACTCTTCATTGAGCATATAACATAATATTAGTACCCAAAGTGTACTCCAAGATGATATAGAACTTATGCGCACAAATGAAAAATGCAGCTTATGATTACAAATATGTACATGATAATATACGATACCTGAAAATGTGAGGAGCCAAACACCAAATTCCTGTGATCATTAAACGGATCATGAATTACACCCAAGGTCTCCAGTTTGGGCGCAGAGACGACAACTATTTGCGAAGGTTTATAACAATTATCAAGGAGCAACCTTTGAAGTGAAGGGGCATCTTTGATGATGAGCCACTGTCCTTCAAAACAAATTCCAATGCTTTTAAGGTGAGGTGACTTTATTTGGAGACAACTGATAGGGATTTCTATTCCCAAAACAATCTGCAAGCGCTCCAGGGCAGGGCAACTGGAGTGGATGATGCTGTGCAGTGAGCCTCCAACAGATAAACCACCACAAGTGAAAGTTTTTTTAGCAGTGGGTGTCGAAGCATTTGTACCAGATCGTCTTGTAGATGGCACCGGGCGAAGGTGGCGGTGTGGAGAGAGGAGGAAAACCGTGCGATGGACAATGGTGGTGTGGCCACGAATTCTTGGTGTGTTCGTGGTATGAAACTTTCATGGTAATGGTAGAACTCAAACTGCTGGAGTTTTCCAAATTCAGGGGATGTCAGTCCAGCGTCCACCGTGTTGGGTATGGACAGCAGGTAGCATGTCGGGATGCAGAGGCGTTGAATGAGGCCCTGCTGGTGAGAGGATACGATGGCTCTGAGGAGATCAAATTCAGGAAGGACAAATATCCGACGACATTCGAGATTGAGGGGCACGGTGTGGCATAGAGGGTGCCATCGAGTTGAGAGGACTTGTGTGCGGCAGCAATCCTTGGTGGGGAGAAGCGAGATGATCTCCTCAAGGATGATGTCTGGGAGATCGCTGATGTGGTCCACCGGAGATTCTACTGGTTCCTCAGATCTTGGTGGGGGGGCTCGCCGCTTCTTGGCGCTGGGACCCGCCGACTCCATTTTCCTTGTGGGCATCACGCTGAGCTCACAGGTTTGAGCAGAGTAGCCAGAGATGAGCCTAGTGGTAGTGCGAGTGGGGAAGAAGGAGGGCCGGGGTTTTCTGTAGGAGTGGAAGAATAGGAGCAGGCGTTTTATGTACGAGTGAGGAAGAAGGTGAGCGGGGGTTTTCTGGATGAGTGAGGAAGATGGGGAGTGGGGGGAATTGGGGGGAGACGGAAGCAGGACAATGAGCTGCAATATAAGTGGAAGGGAGGAGGAAGGAGGGTTTTTCTAGGATCGCCCCCTCTTCAAGAAATATGGGCTTCTAATCGCAAAAAACAAAAACAAATGGGCTTTAAGATGGACAGGCTTTTGTATCGGCCTAGTCGGCTGCCCGTGTTTCGTACTGGAGGGCCTTGTGCTAGAGGCAGCCCGAGACACTCGCCAATTTATTGCCCAGTCGAAATAAAAAAAGAGACGGCTGCAGCTTATGGCTAATCATCGGTAACCTTTTTCAACTTGGCATCCACCAAATTAGAGGATGCGGTACTGGATGCAGACACTCACACTGGTCACGTAGCGCGGCGAAGGGAGGTGTCAAATAACAGGCCTACAATATATTTACTAGATTGTGAAGGTTCACAGGCTAGTCAACATTCACATTAAACTAAGCTTCAGAAGATACGGTATGCATACTAACATTCAGAAGAACAAAAATTCGGCATGTTTATGCATCTCAATGATTCACCATACTATAACCAATACAAAGGTGTGAGAAGGTGTGGAAATAAAGAAAATCAGTCGATGCTTCTCCGAGCAAAGGGCCTCCCTGCGCACGCATTAATTTCCTGGGCATGCTTGTTTCTTCTCAATGTTGCGAGCACTTTGAGCATGTCGGCAACTCCACAGCTAGCTAGCTGACTCATCTTGCAATTGATGCTGACACATTTGCAGCAAACACATGAGGCAATAGAGATGACTCAACATGAGTCCATATTGTGCAGTTCCCCTAAAATCATCTTCATTGTCCTGAATCTAAAAAGATAGGAAAACAATAGCTATACTTAAACGATGTTGCAAAACAGTAGCACATATCAATAGCTCGGCATGACAAAACACGATCATCTAGACGAAGGGGATACTGACCTACCTGAGGAAGATTATATATAATTTCATAAGTCCTTGGTTGATTTCCACCTTCGGCTGCACTGCTTGTTTGCTCCTCCACACATGACAAGATCGTTCCGCGCTGCAATTAGCAAGTCAACGTACGAATAAGCTTATTTCATTTGCGGTGGTCACTGTACCTAGTTACGAATGTAGGAATACCTAGACCACCATGAGGTTATCTGACAGCAGGTAGATGCAGCCATATAAATTTTGTGCGGTGCTACCAAAATTGAGGTTTGTATCCCTTCCTCTTATGAGAATTCTTCTTGAAGTTGGTAGAATGTGACGGCTTGTTCTTTGCATCAAACTTGCCTTTCCCCTGATATATGTTCTTGTTGTTTTGGGGCTGGTTGGGCTGGAAGTTCTTCTTGTGTACCATGTGGGCACTAGAAGCTCCCTCAGTGACCCGAGCACATGTGTCTTTTGCTCTTGCCTTCTCTTCAAAATCAAGAGTGCTAATGAGATCCGAAACGGAAAACTCATGTCTCTTGTTTTTCAGAGAAGTAGCAAAATCATTCAACGAAGGTGGAAGCTTGGCAATGATGGTCCCATCAACAAATTTGCCCGACAACACACACTTAAAGTGCTCAAGTTCCTTAGCGAGTGACTGTATCTCATGAGTCTGCTGAACAACAGAGCACTCATCAGTCATCTTGTAGTCACATAATTACTCCATGACGTACAACTCGTTGCCAGCGCCCGAGGCCCCAAACATGACCTCGAGCGCAACCCACATGTCTTTGCCGCTATCAAACGACATGTATGAATCCACAATGGAATCGTCAAGAACACTCAGCAGGGTTGCTTTGAAGAGGGTATCCATGTTCTCAAAAGCTTCATGATGTGTAGGATTAAGATCGCCCTCAGGCTTACCCTTAGTGGCGTCATAGCAGTACATGATCTGAAACCAATATACTGCTCTTGTGCACCACCTTTTATATTGCACCCCCTTAAAAGTAGGCGGCTTCAAAAGCGAAGCAAAACCACTCGGCGTAAATTGCCTATAATCAGGTTTTTGGATTGTTGAATATATGAGCAATTTACTATGAGATTTAATCCGAATCAATAGTAAATAGATCATGACGACAAATTGCAAAGATCAAAGTAATGATGCAGACTAAACCAGGAGGACAGAATCACGTATTGTACAGCGGGAGCAAAACCGCTGTGGTTGATGTTGTCACTCATGTCATTGATGAAGAGGTTATCGAGGTCGGGGAAGAAGGTTGTCGTTGAGGAAGTTCTCGCTGGCAGCAGTCACATGAGTGTGCTCCCCAAAAACTGATCACCCTACTCCCATACAGGATCATGATAGGCGGGGTTCAGAGGACTGATGTCCCTTCTCGCGATGCACGCCAGAAGGAGGGCTGCAGAAGAATTGCATGGCGCCGCTAAGATCTGCAATGGTGTGAAACCATATGATACAGCAGCGGGTAGGGTAGAGCCTGTCAGGTCGGTTGTGCGAGTAAGACCAAGTATAATAGTAGGCCTTTGGCCCAAACCCCACGTCCAAGTCAATAGTAGCCCCACTATCCAAAAGAATCAGAAACAACTGAGTAATTAAGGCACCATTAATTATTAATTAATGACTTAATAAATTTCCCAACCAACAAAAATATAGACCACGTGGATAGCTTTTGTCCTTGGATAGGCTCATTTCTTAAGAGCGCGTGTGTAGGTTTCCTATTATCATGCTCATGCAAATGCTAGAATAGATCACATTATAAAGTGGTGCAACTCACACTCACCCAGCAGTATGGGACTAAACTTTAGTCCCACTCACACCACACTTAGAGCATGGTTAATAGTATAGCCAACATCCGGCTATATGAAGTTGACACATCATCTAGAACCAACCTAATAGCCTGCTAGTACAATAGTTAGTCCGTTTAGTATAATACTATATCGTTAATAATGGCCCCGCCTTTTGTCTCACAAAGTATGTTGGAGCTCCTGCTACAACCGGCTACAAGTTTACAACCCTCTTCTCTTCTCTCTCCTCTTCTCTCTCCTTCAACTAAGCACAAATACTATATTTAAATCCTTATAGCCTGCTTATGTCATCTAATTGTAGTACTTTCTCTAAAGTAACTCTCCACTGTGTAGTCTGAAATGCCAGGCGTGCAGCGGGCAGTGCCCTCGGTCGGTGCGCCTCTTCAACGACGGAAGCAGTGAGAGGTCACGTCGCCCTGACTTGCCATCAATGTGGAGCGGCGGGCTCAGCTGGCGCCGGCGGGAGGAGGGAGGGGGTTTGTTGGGCCAAGAAGGTGAGAATACAACTTGGGATCGGTCCAGACGGGGAAATATCATGTGCTCCCATACTCACTAGTAGTTTCATGCATATGACACTAGTCTATGTTACTGCTCCCTCCTTTCCGGTTTATAGGGCTTATCTCAAAAATCTTAGTTTTTCCATTTTATAAGGATTAATTTGCTTGTTCCCTATAACAAGTTTAGATTTCAAGGTGCATTAAATAATTGCATGCAAGTATTAAGAGAAAATTGACCAATGCATGTACTTTATGCATGCATGCATTTCAATTAATACAATGGTAAACATAAATTTTTGAGGAAAACAAGAGCATTAATTGGGTGCTTTTGCAAATTACAAAAAGTATTCCACCACTCATCATCTACCTTGGTTGGTGAGATTCTCGAATTGAGCCCTATAAACCGGAAAGGAGGGAGTAGTACAGTAATGTTATGATGGCTTCATATATTAGCTTGTAGACTCATCTTGTCTTGGGAAACGCTATGTTATAGTAACATATTATATTACCACTTCTCATTAACTACTTGCCACATAAGCAAAATTTTCTTGGAGTGCGCTAATTGACTCCCACTATAACTAGTCATACAAAGTGTGAGCTATGTAGAGGGCATAGTAAGCAAGCTTCTCATCGTTCTGCGAGTTGACATGACACATCAAAGTAGTAGTTTTTTTTCAAAATGTCCATCAAAGTACCAGTGTAGTAGTCTCCAAAAAGGGCCAACCATGTCCATGGCTACCATCCCATCCCGTGCTCCGTCATTGAGTATGTCCACGATTCACGTGCCATTCAAGAAAAAACTGCCTACGTTCCATTGAAGAAACAAATTAAAAACAAACATGCCACTGCATCATGGTCGAACTTCGATTCGTCCATGCGTGGTTCCCGACCCTCCACTAAGTGAACAACTACCAAACGCGTCAAATTATCACGTTAGCTGCCTCTTCATCCAGAAATGAGCTCCACCGTGTACCCACGTGCGTGTGTTAGGGAATGAGGCACAACGTACGTGTGTCCGTGCGTGCAATTTTTCTCATCGTGCACATACTCCTTTTTTTGTGGCTGATACGTGAACGTACTCGGCCTACGTTGGTGACCGTTGGTGAGTCTCACTCATCTCTACGTCTCAACATGTACATCTACATCTGCAGCTACGTCTACACTACATCTACATCTACATATACCTCTACTATAGTGCAACAAGTTTTAAACATGAGACTAGCCATTTTCTCGCATGACACGACTAGCCTGTATTGCTTCTTGCTCCTTGTCTCTCTCAAAGTGCGTCCGGTAGGCGATTTTGCCGTCGATTGAGGTCGGTTCGCTCACACTCGGTCCCACATGTTATAAATCTAAAAAGAATACTCTGACCAGCGGACCATTGAAAGAAGTATATTTTTCACCCTCAAATGTAAGTTGATGGACAAATAACCCCCCAAAGTCAATTTTGGTACGATTTTGACCCTCAAATATCTAAAACCGGGTATATCACCCCCTTGAGCTGTTTTAGTGTTCACATGTTAGAGTTTAGGCGGTTTTGGCTGTTGACTAGGAATTGACTAATTATTTACACTAATGAAATGGCAACGACGCCGTCGAAAGCCGCAGATGTCGTCGGAGATTTACCCAATGGACCCTAACCTTCCCTACGAGGAGAGAAGATCATGCGGGTGCCTTTGAAGCTCAAGGGGTTGTCGGGCTACCTCATCGGCTCTTCGCCCGCCTCATAGTGCGAGTAACTTAGGTAGTAACATAGCGCACTCCAAGAAAATTTTGCTTATGTGGCATGTAGTTAATGAGGAGAGAGATGTTTAGAGTAACATAGTAATATGTTACAGTATAAGTTACTCCCCACTATGACCAGCCTTGGCCTCTCCAAGTGCTCCACCATGTATAGCTGCTAAGCCTACCACGTAGGCATAAAATATGATGTGGCAAGTTAATTAAGAAGAGAGATACTAGTTTGGTGACCCCAGGAAGAAACGGTGGAAAGACAGTTTTGAGTCTATAGCTAATTAAATGAAGCAAGCTTAGCAACAACAAACTAAGCACCTATGCATTGGAGACTTGAGTTGCTAAGCCATTTAATGCACTTAGCACCTCATCTAAGCACATTTGCATTGGAAGAGGTCTTAATTCCATACGGTGTCATAATATGAAACTCAACTCTCTCTTTCTTCATTTAATTATACGCCACCTCATCAAATTTGCCTACTACTAGTTGGCATGCATGATACTACTTATAATACTCCCATTACAACCAGCCTGCTAGAATTAAAATACCTAATCTAAATGGTCACCACCCGATCTCTTTGTCCTCCTCCAGCATCCGGCAGAAGAAGAATCATGCAAGACAATGGATGTATTCGTCGGCGTCGCCTCAGCGGAGGCCTTCATGGGATACAATCGGTGGCGGCCTCCCGTGTTCTACTTCTCCTCGATGATGGCGGCGGGCGGGGACGTCCTGCTCGTCACCTCGTCGACATCCGCATAGCCGCATCACCTCATCAACATCCGCGGTGTCTTCTTTCTCTACCTGCATGTCGCGGCTACGAGCGCATCGACGGCAGATGGCATAGTCGCAGACACTGGAGGCGATGTACGACGCAGCGGCATCGAGGGCAGTGACGATGCCCGCGCCGCCGTACTCCCCGACAAGCCGGCGTCAAGCAAGTCGGCACTCTTCCTCGAGCTGTATTGGAGAGGTCATCTGCGGAACCACGTGCTGGCTTAGTGCGGCAACTGCCTCCGACGGGCTAGGTGAGGTAGGTGGAGAAGCGAGCTGCCTCGCTCGTAACTGCCGGGCTCGGCGGGCCACCCAGACGGCTTTTATGCCGGAGAACTGCTCTTCCTGCTCGCCGGATGCCGCCGAAAGAGTGGACAAAATGGTGGAAGGAGGAGCTTGGCCGGCGTCTTGCTCCTGAATGGACGTGTGTGGCCGGAATTAGTTTCTTGCATTCCACGTGGTTTTAAATGTAGGTTTTTGAATGCGGCGAGGAGGCGGGTACAGCTGGGAGTGTAGCGGGCGGCGCCCTGGGCAGGCGCGCCGCTTCAAATGGCAGACGCAGTGAGAGGTCGCGTCCGCCTTGACCACCTTGACCGTGGACCTTGATGGTGTACGTCACCTTGGGTCCAGATCTGAGATGCCACATGTACTAGATGAATGACTCCAAGCTCGACCACCGTGATGCAAGAGGTGCGAGCCGAGGAACACTGTTGGAGACACCCCCCTCAGACTAGCCACAATGGGTAGTAGCATAGACTACTAACATGCTCATGTTACTAGTCTATGTTACTACCTCTAGAGTAACATATCACTACTGCAGGATGCTGCTAACGCGACACTACGATCAGAGACCCTTCGACGAAACTGTGTGCGATGCAATAATCGCAAAGGGTGGTGTAAAAGAACCGTCAAAAAAGGTGCAAAACGTTTGCAATGGCAGAGACATTAAACACGATTTAGATTTTAGTTGCGTGTGCAATGCAGGGCATACGGTTCAGTCCAAGGAACTGTTTGCGATGAGGCGGAATAAAAGAAACGGGCAGCCTGATGAAGGCGTGTGCTATATACAACATACGGTTCACTCGGATGAGCTTTTTGTGATTAGGCAACACAAAAGAAACGGTCAGTCGGATCAAGGTGTGTGTGATTCAGGGCATATGCTTCAGACGGATTGACTATTTGCGATTAGGCAACAGAACAGAAACGGGTTAGGCAGATCAAAGTGTCTGCGATTGATGGCATACACTTCACATGGATGAACTGTTTGCGATTAGCCACAACAAACTGAAAAAGTTAGATAGATCAACGTGTGTGCGCTATATGGGCACACACATTCTAATTAAAAGAAGCGTGCGTGATGGTAATAACGAGTGCGCACGGTTGTTGGAACAAGATGTGTGCTGACATTGCCTATTGTGGTGCACCCTATGGTGCAAACGCCACGTACGCAGCCGAGAAGGCGTACGTGCCCACGTTATGCCTTCCGGGAATAGTGCCGCACTTATAACCATCAGTAAATTTTGAGCATGCGTCCCGTAACATTCCAAATTGCAAACCTGTTCACACCGATCAAAACCTAAATGGTTTCCCACTTAGGAGCGTATTACTACTCGGTTATAAATACTACTACTCCAAGATGACTGCACATTCCTCCTCAACTCCTCATCCACAAAAACAAAGTCATTCATCATCATTCCCTTTGCGTCTGCCAAGGCCAGCGTGAGTTCTGGGTCGAGAGATTGCCACCAGGGAGATGCGAGCATGGAAGCGGAAGCACGAGAAATGTCCTGCCTCGCCGCGAACGCAGCCGGCATGTCCCGCCGCGCTGCCGTAGCAGCACTTAGGTCCCGCCGCGCCGCCGAAGTAGCACGCAGGTCCCACCGCACCGTCGATGCGGCAGACTGGTCTGGCCGCACCGCGGAAGCAGAAGAGATGTCCCACCGCGTCGCGAATGCAACAGAGATGTCCTCCTGCGCCGTGGCAGCCTGGGAAAATGTCTCGCGGGCAGGCGAGGACTCTTACAGGTGCATGCAAGCGATCGTCCATAGCCAGATGGATCAGATCTCCGGCTGGGCGAGGTTGCAGGACGACATGAAAGCCTCTTTTGCCGGCGTCATCCGGCAACCAAATGAGAGCAATGCGAAGCTCCGGGCCGAGCGTGACCTGCTGAGGGCGAAGATCGTCGAAAGCATAGAGCAGCAGGAGGAGACCGCTGCCTTGTTGAAGAGGACTGGCGTCATCGTCGAGAAACTTATGGACGAGAATGCCATGCTGCGCATCGAGCGTAGAAGGCTGGTGGAGGAATCCATGGATGTTCTCAAGCAACATCTTGAGGACAAGAAAGAGCTCATCGCCGCTCGCGGCGGAGACTAGTTCCCGCGGCCTGCAGCAACGTAGAGATCAGCGAGCCAGATCGTTGTCTTCCTTCTTCTTTTGCCCTTGTGTATTTCAGGCGTTGCCGCATGTGGCTTTTTTAAATTATGTTCCTAAATATTTAAGACAATTATTATCCACTGTCATCGTCCTTATATTCATCATGCTTGCTATAAGTCGCAGCCGATGCTATATAGGTCCGTCAGATCTTACGTCTAGATCCATGCAAAACTTTCTTTTCAAATTTTCATTTTTCTCTCTTAAATCTCAGTCCAGTGAGACACATAGCCACGCCGTAGAACAGGGGCTCGGGCGCCATTAATGGAGATGTTGGGAGGGAGGTGCGTGGCAGGCAGTGGTCAAAGGGCTCTCCTCCCGATGAGCACGCACAGGGGTCTGATCGCACACCTCTTGTACTCAAATAGCTACCCCGCACGGCACCTCCTAGCCAATATAAAAGGGGACGCGTTGCGGCACGTGAATGGTAAGTAGAACTCCCATGGTTTGAATAATACTTGCGTTTCCGATTTTTAACGTGACAGCACTTGTTCCAAAATGACTTTGTTGATTATTAATGTGTGCGCCTTCGTGTATCGGACAGAAAAAATACCAAAACATGTTGGTGCCATGTCATGACACCATGCAAGTTCCATGATTTTCAGGCGTGTTTTGGATTTACAAGAATTACAAAACTAAGTTTCTCAATCCTTCCGGCCGAGCCACAATGCCCAGATGTTTGAATTTCATTCCCATTTATTGCATGGGACCTAGAAATTCACTCAAGGACACACATGTGATTTTTCAAACAACTTTGGTGCACTGGAGCCTGTGCTTGTAGTTCAAATTTGAATTATGCACATTAAATGCGCAGAAACTCAATTAATGTATAAAAAAGGCCAAACGAACCTAGAATAATTCCAAAATTTAGCATGATACTTCTATTTGGTCTAATCTACTTGTGTAAACAAATTAAGGCGGAGAGGGCAGTGTACGTTTCTCGTTTCACACACGGAGGTGACACATTCCCTCTCAGAACCACGAGCCTTCTTGAGGGAAGCTCCGGTTTGCAAGAAGCTTACACCAAAGCTTGTCCCAATTCGGCCAAAAAAATTACCACGGCATGTTGGTGTCATGTCATGACACCATGCTAAGTTTCTTGATTTTCAGGCGTGTTTTCGATTTACAGGAATTGAAAAACCAAGTTTCTCAATCTTTCCGGCCGAGCCATGACACCCAGATGTTTGAATTTCATTCCCATTTCTTGAATGGGGCCTATAAATACACCCAAGGACACACATGTGATTTTTCAACCAACTTTGGTGCACTGGAGCATGTGCTTGTAGTTCAAATTTAAATTATGCACATTAAATGCGCAAAAACTCAATTAATGTATAAAAAGGCCAAACAAACCCAGAATAATTCCAAATTTTAGCACGATACTTCTATTTGGTCTAATATCCCTATGTAAATAAATTAGGGCAGGAGAAGGAAGAGTACGTATCTCATTTCGCACATGGAGGTGACACGTTCCCTCTCGGAACCACGAGTCTTCTTGAGGGAAGCTTCGGTTTGCAAGAAGCTTACACCAAAGCTTGTCCCAATTCGGCCAAAAAAATTACTGCAGCATGTTGGTGCCATGTCATGACACCATGCCAAGTTTCATGATTTCAGGCGTGTTTTGGATTTACGGGAATTTAAAAACCAAGTTTCTCAATCTTTTCGGCCGAGCCACGATGCCAAGATGTTTGAATTTCATTCCCATTTCTTGCTTGGGACCTATAAATTCACCCAAAGACACACATGTGATTTTTCAACAAACTTTGGTGCATTGGAGCATGTTCTTGTAGTTCAAATTTGAATTATGCACATTAAATGCCTAGAAACTCAATTAATGCACAAAAATGCCAAACAAACCCAGAATAATTCCAAATTTAAACACGACACTAATGTACTATTTGCATGTTCAATGTACGTGAATGTTCTAGTTATTCAAACACCATCCTTTCCCTCCGTAACACCATTTTGTCTTTCAAAACATAATGAAAAAAATCAAGTATACCACAAATAGTTTACTAGAAAGAATCGTGTGGGATGCGATATAAAATATCTTGGCACACCATCTTGTCTGGCTTACGCAGGAAGCTTTGTCGTCTACAGTCCACCGCTCCCGCTTGAACCACACTTGCGCGCCTATTTCTCGCGGCACCGAGCGAATTTTTTTTGCCACCGCGGAAATATCTATCTCCCCGCCGGCTCCCTCCTACCAAAAGCCACATTTCCACTGTTCCTCCTAGCTTTCCAAGTTCAAACCTTCATTGCTGCTTACTGGCAGCTTAACCTCCTCGTCGGCGACCCTTCTTCTTGCAGCACCGCCTCCTCGCCAGCTACCCTTCTTCTTGCAGCGCCGCCTCCTCGTCGGCAACCCTTCTTCTTGTAGCGCCGCCTCCTCGCCGGCGACCCTTCTTCTTGCTGCGTGGCCTTGTCGATATGGTCAGGTAATCCACACCCCACCCACACCATCCTCTTCCATTCCCGTCCCACATGCCCCGACTGACGGCGCGACACCTTCCACCAAAATCACTGCCCCCTCCTCCAATTAAGCGCCGCCCACAGCCATTTGGCACGCAGTATAACCTGGATCTCAGTAGCATGCGGCCGCATGTGCGCACGAGGTTGCTATGGCTGCCATGCGTGTTGACCGCCAGATCTTGGAGGAGCACCTCGTCTTCGAGGCCACCGTCGACACCCCACGTGGTTGTCTACTTTAAAATACATTTCGTGCTATTTTCTCGAGGCCACCGCCAGTGCCTTCTAGTGATTTGTCCTCTGTAATGTTAATATGCAATCTGATGTTCAGTTAACAGTTTGGTCCTCTGAAATGTAATATTCCGATAACACTTTGGTCCAACAATTGCTACATTTCGTAGTACTGTTCTCAAGCATTCTTTATTTTGTTAACTGTCTTATCTTCTAGTACATGTTTCTATTCTGCAATGTCGTGCTCAGTTAACTATTTTGGTTCATTTGGTCTGCTATCCATTTAACTGTTTGGTTCACTTCTACAATTTGATTTTCATTTGTTGTGGGTACAATTTTGTATTGTTATGCATGTAACACCAATCGAATTTGGCTATACTCAATACATATTCTACTAATAGTATGGCAACTCTCAGTTAACCTGATCAAGATCTTCCTTATCTGTGTTGCGGGAAAACAATGGGACACACCGTGGTTTACCATCGAGGTTTGTTCAAGCAGGGTCCTTTGGCTAATAGCACATTATTGTGCAGTTGCAGGAATCATTCTAATATTTAGGTTTCTTACAATTTGGTCTTGCACATGTAGGTCCTGCTGTTAGAGGCTTAGACCCACTGTTCGACCCATTTTGCATATGGAGAAATGAGATGTCCATGAATATTAGTCAATTCAAGAAACTCAGAAAGATTAGTAGGATGAAGAAACTTGCGATGAATAATAGCAAGATCTTTGTTTGCACAATGAAGAAGACATCGGTCAACTATAGGATGGCACCAACTCTTTTACCTTGTTTTTACCCCTTGCGCCATTTCAAAATTTATAACAGCGATGTATGCATAGCTCTGTTTTCAGTACTTTTCAAAGAAATTCACTGATGATTACCTCTCAAACCACCTGCATGGTCAAGAGGCGAGGAAGGTATTCATTCAACACCCACGGTACAATATTGAAGTCTTGCTGAAGAGTGAGGGAGTCCAGGATTAGGGGGTCCTCGGACAGCCGGACTATATACTTTGGCCGGACTGTTGGACTATGAAGATACAAGATTGAAGACCTCATCCCGTGTCCGGATGGGACTCTCCTTTGCGTGGAAGGCAAGCTTGGCGATTCGTATATGTAGATATCCTCCCTTGTAACCGACTCTGTGTAACCCTACACTACAAAAAAAAATACACTTCCGTGATGATACGTGTTTGTCAAAGTAGGTCGCGTTTTTTGTCATGCATGTACATCCATGACAAATTTATGACAGAATCAAGATAGTCATACCTGTGCTGTCGTAGAAGTGTTCCATGACATTACCAAAATTATCATAACAAAAGTGTCCACTTCCATGATGATAAATCGCGCGTCGCAGAAGTGCTTTCGTCAAGGGTGACCGACACGTGGCATCCACCGTAACGAAACGCCGTTAAGCTATCGTGTCGGGTTTTGGATTCGATAACCCATTAATAGCCCCGACCAATGGGAAATTTCCACATGTAAAATTCTTATTGGCCGGACGAAACACGTGTCGGCTCGTCAGTGGGTCAGATAGGCGCCTATGATATGTCAACACGTGGCACGGCCCAATAGAGGACCATTCCTATGAAAAGGCCGGCCCGTTTGACTTGGTCAAAAGGTGGCGGGCCGGCCCATGGAATGTCTATTAATGGCATGTTCACATATAGCCCATTTACAGCCCGCTAACCCAAGGCCCGTTACACCCTATCCGAATTAGGCCCAGTAGTGTCATCTGGGCCATCCAACATGATTCCAGCCCGTTTTCACTTCTGGCCCATGTATGGCCCAGGACGTCTTTCGGCCCATATGAGGCCCTATGTAACTCTTGGCCTATTAACGGCCCGTGGTGAAACTGGCCCGTAATGAACAATGTATCACTTTACACCCATTAACGGCCCGTGGTGAAACTGGCCCGTAATGAACACTGTATCACTTTATACCCATTAACGGCCTGTTATTCAGTTGGTCCGTTTCTAGCCCATGTTATCTTTTGGCCTTCTCAGAGCCCATTTATTCTTGGGCTCATTTCCAGCATTCGTTTACTTACGGCCCGTTACTGTCATTTTCTGCTTGTGGGCCAAATTCAGCCCGTGGTTACAGTCGGCCCGTTTGTGGTCCGTTAATACCTTGGGCCGTTTTCATAGCGTCATCAAATACGGCCTATTAACGATGCCCCATTACGGTCGGCCCATGAACGGACGATTCCAACTCTAGCCCGTTTACGGCCATAATGCCGCCTGTTATTGGCCATGTTTGGCCAATCGATCATACGGCCCGTATAAGGCCCATTGATGATACGGCCCGTAGAAGGCCCATTGTTTCTACGGCCCGTAGAAGGCCTACTGTTTCTACGCCCCGTAGAAGGCCCACTATTTCTACGGCCCATAGGAGGCCCAGTGTCACTACAATAAATATTAGCCCATGGTTATTGTGGCCTAGTTTTAAAAAACAGGTTATTGCAGCCACTAGTTAACCACGGAAAAAGAACTGCAATGACTACAAGCAAACAAATAAACAAGAAAACAAGGAAATAAATAAGCAAGCAACTAACGCTAGGCTATCACGGCTATTACACATATTACATCCACTGGGCATCAAAGTTCGCCACCAGTGAAAATATAGGGAACAAAGCAGCATATCATATACATTGGCCGTCAAAATTGGCCACCAGTGCAAATAAACGCGGCAGCAAAACAAGAGCATAACTGAAACAACTTCAGAAGAGCTCAAGAAACGTTATCCTGGGTATCCACCATGCTGGCAATAAGCTTAGCAAGCTGATTAGCTGTGTCCTATTTGGCGCTAAAATCCTCCAATGCTTGCTATTGCACGAGAAAGTATGCATTTGAATGCTCCAGGGACTTCTGCAGTCCTTCCTCTTCTTGTCGCAGCACAGCTGATCGATGTCTTTCAGCTTGTAGTTGAGACTCAAGAAACCGAACTGATTCAGACAGTGAGTTTGAATAGCTTGTGCAAGCGGTAGTGGCCAGTAACTCCAACACTAAACCAAGACAGGATGTGTCACTATCTTGAACCTTATCTGCATTACTTCCTTTACCGTTGCTTAATAAAGCACTCTTCCCCAATATTCTGTCAGCATTCTAAAAGAAGAAACAAGCAGACACATAACAAGTTTAGCATGTACTAGTATATGAAACTCATTTCGGTGAACCGGTTCATTAGTAAGGTGGACAATATTAAACTACCAAGTCTTCTGTTGCCAAGTACTAGTACATAATAAAAGCATCAAACAAACATATATCTATGTCCTATGGTAGCAATGGAATCTCAAATTATAATAGTTGTTCTTCAGGTTTAGGCACTTGTTCTACATGAACAGAGTACAGTAAGACGCGAGAATATAATACTTAAAAATATAAAATGAGCTCATAGACCTTACCACATTGTTGGTTCGGGACCAGTACAGAACAAGGCATTCCCAGTCATCGTCCAGTAAATGTGTCTCAGGAGAATGTAAGGGAATTTGATGAGTTTCTTTGCCGGTGAAGTACGTTTTCTTCAGGTAATTCCGATACTGCCACCAAGCATTCTTAAAGATAGCAGAGGTACTAGCACAGGTTACCTCATCCTGAGTTTCCAAATCGGTCTTTCTATATAGAGAAAAATGGGAAAATTTGCTGTATTATAACCAGCATGGAGGTAGGATGTATGGGACGAAGCAAAGTAATTGCCATGAATAACATTACTTACACATAACTCCTGGACAAACACCTACAACTGGCATTTTCCTTCATCTTCAGTATAATATTTCCAAGATGAGAAGATACGCACATACGATTTAACAACATCAAATGTGATAGATGCTAAACTACGACTAGCTGGTTGTGCTTCCTCCACAGAAATAGGCGTACTAACTGGTGGAGTTGGGGTTTGCCGTGATAGTACTGGCCCTTTGGGCACTGGAGCTTCCTTACTAACTACTCTTGTTTGGGAACTCTGTGGTGGAGATGGTGCTGTGTCAATAGGAACTAGGTTACTATCTGCTGGGGTTGGGGTTAGATTGGGTGAAGCTGGTTCTCTGTGCATCATAGTAGGGGTACAATCTGCGAGAGTTTGGGTTATGTGTGGTAGGGCTGGTTCTTGTGCATGTACAACCGGGGTGCTATCTCCACCAAGAGGTAGCACTGTTTTATTTAAAGACCATGTTTTTAGTCCGCTAGAAACTGGCATCACCCGCTCCAATTCAAATGGCTGATAAACAGGAAACATAGTTGTATGTACAGACATTGTATGAGAGACACATGCAATAGATAGTGTGGAAAAAAGAGGGCATGAAATAGTTGACATGTATATTGTCTAACTAAAACGGATAGAATGACACAATTTCACATATATGATGTCTATCTAAACTGGATAGCATAACATAACATAATTCAAAGATATGATGAATAACTAAACAGGATCGCATGACATAATTCACCTACATGTTATCTAAGTAATCAGGATCGCATCATTTAATTCACATATGTGATTTATATGCTAAACAAAGGGCATTCGATATGATGTCTGAACTAAGAACATGGTGTTGAATATTGTGTATATGATGTCTAAACTATGCAATGCAATACACCGTATGCATGATATGAGCAGTATAACCGTGCCAAGTTAGAGCATACACCTCAGTGGGGGAATAGGACTGGTCATCTGTCTCTGAATCCATCTCTGAGGAGCTATCGGGACACAACAAGAGATCTGCTTCGACAGGTAGCACTGTCTTCTCTGAAGGCCTTGTTTTCACTCCAGATTTTTCCATCTCCCACCCAAATGGCTGATTCACAGGAAGAGTAGTTCAATGTACAAACATTGTCGACAAATGGAAATGTAATGAAGAAAAGGATAGGCAAGATATCATTCAAATATATGATGCCTGGTTAAACAGGATGGCATTGCACATTTCACATATATTATGGCTGGCTAAAAGACATGAGACTGCATAATTCCCACATATGATATAGAAACTAAACAAGTGGCATTACAGAACATGTCTAAACTAAGCAGATGACATATATGATGTCAAAAGTAGGCACTGCAAGGCAACATATGCATGATATGACTAACATCATCATGCCAAGGTAGAGCAAACACCTTGGGGGGTAAATAGGAGTGGTCAGCGGTGTCCGAATCTGCCTCAAAACAGACATATTCCTCTGGATTACAATCTGGAGAGGGGTGGGGAGGGTTTGCCATTCAACCCACCATGGAGCGATGCCTGCATGACATTGTATTGCCGTGCAAAACTCTTCTCTTTTTCTCTACATGTTCAGCATGACTGTGTACAATATCTGACATGCATACAAGAAAATATGGTGAGATTATGTAAGGAGAGTATGCAGAAATTTAGAGTGATGGTAACAACCAGTGGATCGATGTTTTTCAGTTGAACCAAAATAGCCCTAATGGATCGATGTGAATGTATAGTAATAAGTGATGCAACAAGTGTACAACCTCTTTGCCGTAGCCGTGTCGACCTCAGCATCATTGGGTTGGTCGCTGAAGCAGTTGAGGCAGAGGTGGCTGTCAGAGGTGTGGAGGAAGATCTGAGGAATCTGTAGACAGCATCCAGGGCACTGCTCTGTTGTGATGCATCGTTCTGTCGTTGGAGCAGCACCGGTGAGCTGTAAGACGTCAAGGCTAAAGCAGCACAAGACAGACATCGTCAATCTCAAGTGGGATTCTAATAGCATCTCCAATAGATGATGTAAAATGGATGTAAAATTAACGTCACCAAAAACCACCTGACTACAACAGATGAGGTAAAAACTGTTGACTCTGAACTTAACTATCGAAACTCAAATTTACTGTGGAATCTGAATGCTACTGTCGAAACTGAACGCAATGGTAGCAGAGAGGCACTTGACATGTAGTTTAGGGAGGGCCTGCAGATCATCTTCAACCTGCACCCCCTGAGCCGCCAGCCACCACCGGTGGAACCGCCGGCCCCAGCGCCGCCTCGCCGCCCCGAAACAACTCACCACCGCCACCCCGGCCAGCCCTCTAGCCCCCCCCCCCCACCCTGAACCCTAAGATAGATAGTGGGGTTCCTCTCCGGCGAGCCCCCGTCCCCGCTGCGGGTGGTTCTTCCTTAACTCCGGCGAGCCCCCCAACCTCTGAAAATCGACTAACCCAAAAGTCAGTCGATTGAAGTGTGGCTTAATTGGAGCAGAGCAGCAGCACGAGCGAGGGGGAGAGCAGCAGCAGCTGGGTGAGCGAGCGATCGAGTGAGAGCCGGAGCAGCAGTAGCAGATCCGGCTGGTATGGACGTCGCCGCCGAAGGGGCCTCGCACTGGGGGAGAGCCGCCGTGGAGATGTCGCCCGCGGCGCCGGCTTCAAGGTAGCGGCTCCATGGGGGTGTGGGATGGAGCACCATCGGCGCCGGGAGGTCGAGTTAAGGAGAAGTTACGATGCGATGAGTGTACAACCTCTTTGGTGGCGCCGAGTAGGCCTCGGCTTCGTCCGAGGAGTCGGTGAGGATGCTGCAGTTCCGATGGAGCAAGTTAAGGCAGCGTTGTGGGGATGGAGCACCCGCGATAGACGAGGCGATCGTCGGAGCAGCTCCTTGGAGGTGGAGGACGGGGCGGCTGAACCGGCGGGACGGCGAGATGGACAACGGATCCTCATCCGGGGAGGTGGACGAGGGACGTCGAGCTGTTGCGGTGGATGACATCGTCGGGGAAGAGGCTCCGGCTGGGCAGTGGTGACGTGGCAGACGGAGGATGGTGGGGTTTCGCGGGTGGAGCGGAGAGGTTATGGCGGCCTGGGATTTCGAATGGCGAAAAGGGGGCGATGGGAGGGTGTGAAGCATGACCTAGGAACGCGCTTGTCAAAAATGTAGGGTGTGTTACAAAAGTACCCCCCCCCCCACCGATTTGAACTAGCGGCCCTTTCGGCTCAGGGTTAGAAGGGGGATTTCGCGTGTCGGGATTTGGCAGCTGGAGGGAGTTTTCGCGCGCGTTGTAATTTCGGATAGCAAGGCGCGGGTTGTGAAGGCGCCAGTTTTGGGAGCACGATATCTGAATTTTCGGGATATAACAAGATGCGGGTTGAATTTTAGGGACAAGCCTAACGTGTAGTAATATTGTACTTGTACGTACCAAATCAATTCGCACTTCCCTCAACCAAAAAGAAAATGAAAAAAAAATAAAACTATTCACACCACACAAAGAGAGTCTTGCCCCGTTTTACTATACAAATGCTATTCAAAGCTACTCCCTCCTTCCATCTATATAGGGCCTAATGCATTTTTCGATGCTAACTTTGACCAAATATTAGAGCAATGATATATGACATGCAACTTACACAAAGCACACCGTTAAATTCGTCTGTGAAAGGTCCTTTCAATGATATAATTTTCACATTGTGCATGTCATGTACTATTAATCTTGTCAATAGTCAAAGGCGATCTTAAAAATCTCATTACGCCCTATATAGATGGAAGGAGGGAGTATGAATCCATGTTATGTACGATTAAATTTTTTCAAGTGCTGTATAATGCATGTAACCTACTCATACCAAAATTTTAGTGCATTCCAAATGTCTATACTACCGCTGCAATTCGAACTAAATTTGAATTTGTTTCTCTATTTCAATAAGAATCTACAATCATGATTGTTGCCAACTTCAACCATCATAGTTTCCTTGCTATCCGCCAGATATAAATCAGATGGCCTATAATGCAGGATGGCAGGCACACCATCATCAACAACTCCGTTTTTATAAGAGTAGAGATAAAATATATTAAATGTAGTATACCATGTTCATAACCACACCATGTGTATCACCGTTATATATATTCACACATCTGTCGGTTTGAAACACTATAATAAATTCTTCAAATATCTGAATTCACTTTTTATAATGAAGTATATATGATCTCTATTCATCTTTTACACCCACACAACCCTCTTATCTTTGTAGCTAGTGCTAACTTTCTCTTGTGCATGCACACGCCCGCATCCCTCTCACCCTCCCTCAACATTCTCTAGCTCCATCGCACAAATTCGTCTTTTCACTTTAGGTCATTCACCCACTGTGTGTGTAGGCCCCCCAGCTCCTTCTTTACGGCACACATCGATTGATATGCCAGTCTAGCCAGGTGTGCCTAGCACAAACACAAGCTTCCCCTCTTCTCTTGTCACCATCCATTCCTCACTCCCACCACTATTTTCATCGTTCTCGTACTCACACACTCCTCCCCCTCGATATAGTATGCCTCTCGTACCACCTCCTACATGCATCCCTCTCTCTCTATCCTTCTCCTCGTGCCTCATTTGCTTCTAACACACACATGCATGTATATCGATCGATCTCCCAACATATACCTAGATCGACTTTAACTACCCACCCCCCATCGATCGACGTACCTCACAAGTTATGTCTCTCCTTTCTGTTATAAAGGGCGATTGATCTTCCTATGTAGTTATGTCTGCTTACCACAGCCACATCGTCCCCCTCATCATTCGCGCATGCCTCCTGACCCGTCTCTCACACGCACGTGCACAGACAACAAGCAGCCATCTCCACTCTTATTGATATTGCGGGTGTGCCCTCCGTTTGTCTAGCAAGCCTATCCCACCATTTGTTAGAAGCAACTCCACTACCACCCCTTCCAACATTCTAGCTCTGTCTCTCTCCCAACCTTATTCATCTCCTGCACATATGCATGGATGTCGATCGATCTCCCTTAATACATGAGGCAGATCGATCTCCTTAATACATGAGGTAGGCCTCTCTCCTCCTCCACACATATACCAGCCATTGTACCTCTATAGTTAATTGGGCCTCCCTCTTCCCCCACCACACACCGATAGTCGAGCGCTGCAGGTAGGTATCCATGCCATAGAGACAAACTGCACATGTCCCATCTCACGTTGCAGTAGGCCAGCCACTCTATATCTTTGACGTGGGCACACACAAATTCGATGGCACTCTTTATCGATCGCGCGCGCACACACACACACACACATCATCCCTCTCTTTGATTCTATGGATACCTCAAGCTAATGATACCTCCACTCTCATCTCGTGGATCGCCCTCTGTATATATATGTTATATCGAGGACTCTATTTCACACACATTGCATATGTTAAATTTTTTGATTGACCCCCCCCCCAAAAAAACTCTCAACAACCCACACACTATATCTCTCTAGGTTTGTATCTCTCTCACACAACCCCACGTAGGTGGTGTACGTATACAAGAATAGAATAGGTGCACCGTGCACGTACTCACGCTTCGTGCCCAGCCACACCCGCGTGTGTACATGGTGGAGCTCATTTCTTTACGAAATGGCAGCCCACGTGCTAATTTGAACGCCTGTAGCGGTTGTTTACCTAGGGAGGTCATGTACCACGCGTGCACGAAACAAAGTTCGACTTGACGCATTGCCGCGTTATTTTTAAATAAAGTTATAGCGCTCAATGGCGCGTACATAGAATATAAAATGATTTTTATGGAGGAAAAGGTAGTCCGCTCTTCAGAGTATCTCACACAAGGCTCCGGTGGCCTCTCTCTATCTCACCGTTGGTCACTGATCCGGCCGCATCCCGTTCGCCGGGGGAAAGGGAGTGCGGTGGCCTCTCTCTCTCACCGTTGGTCACTGATCCGGCCGCATCCCGTCCGCCGGGGGAAAGGGAGGAAGTGCATCATTTCTCCGTTCGATGGTGCCGAGGCAGCACGTCCCGATCTACGGTAAACGCCATTCTCTCTGACCAAGCTTCGGCGCAGCAGGGCCTATGCCACCTGCTCGCAGATTCCGCCCGCCGCTGCTCACCTAGTTACATCCCAACGACCTCCAGGTATCCCCTCCGTCCTTGCTCCACTGTCCGTTTTCCCACGTCACTGCATGTGGATCTTCCATAGTTCTTTGCCCAAAACATAGCTCGTCCGGCGTACTTTCCCTATTGCATTCTCGTCCTCACACCATTTTAGACAAACACAACCGTGTTGTTATCTTCCCTTAGGACAAGGAATATGCTTCTTTTTTGTGGTCGCATGTGTCATCAACTGTTATTGGCCAGTAATTGTTTCCTTTCTACCTCTTTTTTGCAAACAGGGCTATCCATTTCACCTCGTTGCTATTGCGACCTTTTGGTGAACTGCACAAATCACTTTTTTCTTAAGAGTGTTTTGTGCAGTTGTACTAAAATGTCACACGGGAAACGTCTCTACATTTCAGTGCGACTGCACAAAGGGAGATTGGTTTTGCTCTATCCTCCTCATCCAACTCCGAGCCTAATCTTCTCCAACTAGTCAGTCTTAAGAGAGACTGCAAAGGTGGCCGGCTTCTATTTGTGTGTTTATTGTTTCATCAGCAGTCCTCTATTATCGTAATAACACTTGATATCTTTGGAACAGGGACGCTCAGCTCTATTTTAGTGGAACTGCACAAAATGATCGGAATGTTGCATGCTCCAGACAGCTACTTTTTTTCCCAACATGCCTTGTTGATTTAGACAGAGCTGGGGGGACGTTGCTACCAATGAAAGCATGGATCAATTTTAATTTAACATCTCCTCACAACTTTGTCTTCAGTTGTGATGTAATTATTAGCTCTGATCTGCTAATAATTGACATGCATTAGCAAGGAAGTTAGTTTTTTATTGTTTCCGAAAGAGCATCGATGGCAAGACACGCGAAACAAAAGTTGAAAGCTCACACCATTGTACAATTTCATGTCGCTGGAAAATTATTTGTATAGTACGTCAATTATGTAAACAAATGATGGAAGCTTGATAGCATTACCAGAAGCCTCTTCATCATCCGGGTCCATGTGCCATGCACAAAATTATACTCCTTCGTTCCTAAATATTTGTCTTTTTACAAATTTCAAACGGGCATATTTTAGAGTGTAGATTCACTCATTTTGCTTCGTATGTGTACTCCCTCCGTTCCTAAATATTCTATTCGTCTTAACAGAGATTTCAACAAGTGACTACATATGGAGCAAAATGAGTGAATCTACACTCTAAAATATGTCTATATACATCCGTATGTGCCAGTCCATTTGAAATCTCTAAAAGACAAATATTTGAGTAGTCACTCGTTGAAATCTCTAGAAAGAAAAATACTCCGGAGTATATTTAAGAACCGAGGGGGTAGTGCACAACCACATGGGAGACTCAGCCCGGTCGTTGCGCCGCATTAATAGTGAGTAATGAGCAGTCAAATCATAAGCCCCACCTTTCCCACTATAAGTTGCTCTGAAGAAGCAACCATCAATACGCTCTTCTTTGAATCCGCTCATACTAATCCACCCGTCACTGTTTATACAGCGCACTTCAGAAAAAAGAAAAAAAACTGTGGGACCAAGGCGACTAGCGATCGGCCTGAAAAATAGCATTGGTAGTTATCGCACGGCGTCTATTACTAGAGGGAATAATGCGTAAACACATGCATGCAGTGCTTCCACGCCGGGTACACACATGCATGCACTCCGTAGCAGTACAGTACATGGAGAGAAAATTGTGGACTTGATTGCGGTTACCACGCCCTAATTAATTGAGCATTAAACCAAACGCGTCTAAAGTCTCTCTCACTACAAAAAAAAGACACATCCGTGACATTTTCGGCCAAACGAAAAAAAATTCTGTCATACATATCACACTTCTATGACGATAATTGTGACAAAACCCGGTATCATCATAGATGCGGTGGGCTCCTACTTCTATGACAAAAAATCATGACAGAAAATGGGCTTTTCGTCCTGGGCGGGCCGGAGACGCAGCTGCATGACATTCTTTGGGCCGTCCATGACGGAAAAAACCATGCTAGAAGCGAGGGGGAGGAAAATTTCAGGGAGTTCCCAGTTACGGTAGGAGGTCGAGGGACGAGCGATGCACGTTTCTCTCGTACACGTATGCGCGTGTGTGCGAGGCATTGGCTCTAACTGAACCCGAGCGAGGCATTGGGCTCTAACTGAACCCGAGCGATTGCACTGTAGGCTATGCGTTACTAAACCCGAGCGGTTGATCGATGGCTGTTAACTGAACCTGATCGAGCGATTCCTTCGCTACTGCAAATCATCACCTAACAAGTCATCTTCATCACTATTGAAATCAACATACTCGGGGTGTGTTACCTTAGGACCTTTGGCCATGAAGCATCTTCCAATTCCTTCATTTGGTGAGTCAAATATGTCGTAGGAGTTGGTTGACACAAGTGCTAGACCGGCAACACCTTCATCTTGAGTATCTTCGGAGTCGGAGTGATAACTTCTCTCGGAGTGGCTGTCGGAGTCGGAGCCGGATACCCATTCACCAACATGAGCTTGATGTCTTCGTCTTGTGTAGCTCCTTGATGATTTTTCCTTCCTTTCCGAATCCTTGCTTCTCCGTGAGTATCTTCGTTCATAACGATCATCTCTACTCCTTCTCTCTCTAGGTGGTGATCCTTTGCTTCTTCTTTTTGGAGAATCTTCTCTTCTCTTGTAGGGAGTCGTACACTCATTGGAATAGTGTCCAGGTCTTCCACAATTGTAACAGTTTCGCTCTTGACTAGAAGATCTTTTTTCATTGTAGGACCTTGACTTGGAGCTTCTATCTTTGCTTCTACTCTTGTAGAACTTGTTGAAGTTCTTCACCATTAAGCTCAATTCTTCATTGAAGTCTTGTTTCTCACTTGATGATGTAGGGGCTTCACATGAGGCTTTATAGGCACCACTTGATTTGTTGTGAAGTTCCTCTTTATCCTTAAGTGACATCTCATGAGCAACAATTCTTCCAATCACCTCCGTTGGCTTGAGATCTTTGTAATTGGGCATCATTTGGATCAATGTGCACACGGTATCATATTTTCCATCCAAGGCTCTTAGGATCTTCTTGATGATGAATCTATCGGTCATCTCTTCACTTCCTAAGCCGGCAATCTCATTTGTGATGAGAGCAAGCCTAGAGTACATTTCAGCGACACCTTCACCATCCTTCATCTTGGACTTGTCAAGTTGGCTTTGAAGCACATCCAACTTGGATTCCTTGACGGAGTCGGTACCTTCGTGCATATCAATCAAAGTGTCCCAAATTTCCTTTGCATTCTCAAGGCGGCTGATTTTGTTGAATTCTTCGGGGCACAATCCGTTGAAGAGAATATCACAAGCTTGAGCATTGTATTGCAACATCTTCAACTCATCCGCGGTAGCTTCACGGTTCGGTTCTCTCCCATCAAAGAAGTCACCTTGCAAACCAACACACACAATAGCCCAAACGGCAGGGTTATGTCCAAGAATATGCATTTTCATTTTATGCTTCCAACTAAAAAAATTAGTACCATCAAAGTAAGGACCTCTACGGTGATAATTTCCCTCACTAGACGCCATACTCTCCTAGGTTGTGAAACCAAGGCTATGACCACCAAAAGCTATGGAGATCAAGCAAATGGAGACCAAAGCTCTGATACCACTTGTAGGATCGAAAGTATGTCTAGAGGGGGGTGATTAGACTACTTGACCAAATAAAAACTTAACCTTTTCCCAATTTTAGTTCTTGGCAGATTTTAGCTAATTTAGGACAAGTCAAGCAATCATCACATGATTCAAGCAAGCATGCAAAGAGTATATAGGCAGCGGAAAGTAAAGCATGCAACTTGCAAGAATGTAAAGGGAAGGGTTTGGAGAATTCAAACGCAATTGGAGACACGGATGTTTTTCCCGTGGTTCGGATAGGTGGTGCTATCCTACATCCACGTTGATGGAGACTTCAACCCACAAAGGGTAACGGTTGCGCGAGTCCACACAGGGCTCCACCCAAGGGCAACGGTTGCGCGAGTCCACACAGGGCTCCACCCACGAAGGGTCCACGAAGAAGCAACCACCCACAAAGGGTCCACGAAGAAGCAACCTTGTCTATCCCACCATGGCCATCGCCCACACAGGACTTGCCTCACTAGCGGTAGATCTTCACGAAGTAGGCGATCTCCTTGCCCTTACAAACTCCTTGGTTCAACTCCACAATCTTGTCGGAGGCTCCCAAGTGACACCTAGCCAATCTAGGAGACACCACTCTCCAAGAAGTAACAAATGGTGTGTAGGTAATGAACTCCTTGCTCTTGTGCTTCAAATGATAGTCTCCCCGACACTCAACTCTCTCTCATAGGATTTGGATTTGGTGGAAAGAAGGTTTGAGTGGAAAGCAACTTGGGAAGGCTAGAGATCAAGATTCATATGGTAGGAATGGAATATCTTGGTCTCAACACATGAGTAGGTGGTTCTCTCTCAGAACATATGAGTTGGAAAGATGTGTGTGTTCTGATGGCTCTCTCATCCGAATGAGAAGGAGGTGGAGGGGTATATATAGCCTCCACACAAAATCCAACCGTTACACAGTTTTCCAATCTCGGTGGGACCGACTCAATAAGCTCGGTCGGACCGAAAATGTAAACCTAGTGACCGTTAGTGATTTTCGGTGGGACTAACATGCAACTCGGTAGGACCGATATGGTTAGGGTTTGGGCATAACGTAATCTCGGTGAGACCGATTACACAAACTCGGTGAGACCGAATTTGGTAATTAGCTAACCAGAGAGTTGGTCAGGCAAACTCGGTGGGACCGATTTGCTCTTTCGGTGAGACCGAGTGGAACTCGGTGAGACCGAAAAGTTACAAAGGGGAAACACTGAGTTTACATTGCAATCTCGGTGGGACCGATTCGCTCTTTCGGTGGGACCGAAAAGTTACGAAAGGGAAACAGAGAGTTTGCAACCCCATCTCGGTGAGACCGAGATCCCTATCGGTAGGACCGAATTGCTAGGGTTTGGCAGTGGCTAATGACAAGTGAAACTCGGTGGCGCCGGATAGGAAAAATCGATAGGACTGAGTTTGGCTTAGGGTTTAGGTCATATGTGGATATGGGAAAGTAGTTGAGGGTTTTGGAGCATATCACTAAGCACATGAAGCAAGAGGCTCATTAAGCAACACCTCATCCCTCCTTAATAGTATTGGCTTTTCCTAAAGACTCAATGTGATCTTGGATCACTAAAATATAAAATGAAGAGTCTTGAGCTTTTGAGCTTGAGCCAATCCTTTGTCCTTAGCATTTTGAGGGTTCCACTTTCACATCCATGCCATGCCAATCATTGAGCTTTCCTGAAATAATCATCTTGGAATAGCATTAGCTCAATGAGCTATATGTTGTCTTGAATTACCAAAACCACCTAGGGATAGTTGCACTTTCACAGACCCCTCCCGATCAACAGGACCCTGTTCCGAATGTAGGAGGTCTGTTTCCTTCGTTGTGCGGTACGCCAGGCCTCGTTTCCATCACCTGTTCCGTCCAAGCCCTCCCGATGAACACGACCATGCATTCTGTTCCGACCCAGCCGGTTGGCTCCCCCACGTTCCGTTGCCTCCCCATGAACACGACGCATTTCGTTGCCTCCCCATGAACACGACGACGACGCTATTTCTCCGTTCCGACCTAGCAATGTACACGAGCCTTGGCCGTACGTATGCGCGAGTAGGCGTTCGAGACCCCATCCGTATGTACATATACATGGCCGTATTTTCTTTCTTGCACCCTGGCCGCTATACGTATGTGTACATGCTACGTGCGCGCCTCTACTACGACACATGCGCGCCTCTACTACGACATGTACGTGCCTCTACATCGACCAGTATGTACGTACATGTTCGTGACCAGAATGACAATGCTACGTATGCTTCGACCAGGTGGGTCCCGACTATCAGGCACTTCCTTGCCTAGGAAGATGTAGCTGGTGGGTCCCAGCAGTCAGGGGGCGAATCGTTTTTTTGCCCGGACGCACTTCCTTGTGTGCGAAGATGTAGCTGGTGGGTCCCAGCAGTCAGGGGGAAACGTTTTTTTCACGAAATACAGTGGCCCGTCCGGTGGGTCCCAGCTGTCAGGTGGAGGAATCATTATTTTCCACCTAATAAGGAGGCACTTCCTTGCTGCGGCCATGGACCCAGCTGTCAGCCTCTCCACGTACAGTCCACGTCCGATGGAAGTCGTTCCTTGACCACGTTGACCACGCCGCGCCGAGAGCACCAGGGCGGTGAACGACGGCGAGGCCTAGGAAGAGGACGGCACAGAGGCAGGGAAGACTCGGTAGTTGTTTCCCACGCGGAGGGGAGTACGACTGTACGAGGGTTTATTGGTTCGTCTGTCGTCGCCAGAGAATAACAACAGGTGTGGGTGAGTAGAGGGATGGCTAGGCCAGCGATGGGAGTACGGTCGGGCGGTGAGGCCTGCGCGGCAGCACAGCCGGCCGCGAGTTGGACGGAGCAGGCAGTCCCGCCGGCGCTTGTTTGAGCAGCTGGAGCAGGAAGAGCAGAGATTGAAGAAGCACGACGGCCATTGGATGGACATCCGACAGTCAGTTCTTGTGCATCAACCTTTTTTTAGGAAAGCCTCAAATATGTGGAAAACAGCATACAGCCCATCTGCCATTATTTCTAATAATTTATAGCCCATTTGCTAATTCTTAAGGTTTGTTTGGAGCCCATATTCTTTTTGTTAGCATTATAGCCCATATTGTGGCAATGGTTAAAAAATTATACCAAATTTTGCCTATTTCGGTGCGGTCCAAACTGTTTTTAATCCCAAAATTTCGACTCACATTCAAACTGATTTTAAAAATAAATGTATATCAATATAAAATCCAACAAATTCTCCACGCATAAAAATTAATGTAATTTAAAATCTTGAAATGAAAAAAAGATATTTGAAACTAATTGCCGGTTTGATGTGTTTTAAAAATGTACAGCCCATTTCTCATTACTGATGGGCCATTTTCTCGGCCAGCCGAATGAAAGCTCTCCTCGTCTTGAAAGATTTGCAGCCCAACAGGCCTGACAAAGCGACTTACTTGGCAAATCACAAAAAAACTATGTTGTGGCCATGGACCCAGCTGTCAGCCTCTCCACGTACAGTACTCTTCCGATGGAAGTCGTTCCTTGACCATGTTGACCACGCCGCGCGGAGAGCACCACGGCGGTGGACGACAGCGAGGCCTAGGAAGGGGACGACGCGGCAGTGGAAGCCCGCGCGGAGAGGACTACGAGGGTTCACTGGTTCGGCTGCGGTGTGAGGCTACCGTCGCCGCAGGGCCTGGCCAGCGGTGGGAATAGTAGGGGGCGGTGAGGCCTCTGTGGCAGCATAGCCGGCCACGGGAGGCAGGAGCATGCGGCACGACCGGCGCTGCTTTGGGCGGCTAGAGCAAGAAGACCAGAGGTTGAAGAAGCACTACAGCCGTTGGATGGACATCGTACAGTCACTAGAGCTAGAATCGTTCATTTTGACTAAGTTGACAAAGCCCTTCGTCCCCGTCAACTTAGTAGGCCCACAAGTCAGCCTCCCAGCAAGGTGGGTCCCAGCTAGCCGAGGGAGTATTCATTTTTTGTGGTCATAAGTAGGCACTTCCGGTGGGTCCGAGCTGACAGCGGGGGGAACGTTTTTTTTGCGAAATACGGGGGCCCGTCCGGTGGGTCCCTGCTGTCAGGTGGAGGAATCATTATTTTCCGCGTAATAAGGAGGCACTTTCTTGCTGCCGCCGTGGACCCAGCTGTCAGCCTCTCCACGTACAGTCCATGTCTGATGGAAGTCGTTCCTTCCATGTTGACCACGCCGCGCTGAGAGCACCAGGCCGGTGGACGACGGCAAGGCCTAGGAAGGGGACGGCGCGGAGCCGGTGGAGACGCGGCAGTGGATGCCCATGCGGAGAGGAGTATGAGGGTTCACTCATTCGGCTGCGGTGTGAGGCTGCCATCGCCGCAGGGCCTGGCCAGCGGTGGGAATAGTAGGGGCGGTGAGGCCTCCATGGCAGCACAGCCGGCCACGGGAGGCAGGAGCAAGCGGCACGACCGGCGCTGCTTTGGGCGGCTGGAGCAAGAAGACTAGAGGTTGAAGAAGCACTATGACCGTTGGATGGACATCGTAAGGTCACTGCAGCTAGAATCGTTTATATTGACTAAGTTGACAAAGCCCTTGGAACGTCAACTTAGTAGGCCCACAGGTCAGCTTCCAAAACGGTGCACCCCAGATGTCAGGGGGTGGAATCATTTTTTTGGGCGGGTGAAGCTAGAATATCCGAGATTAAAGAAGAAGCATGGCATCCGTTGGATGGACATCCAATAGCCACTGCTACTAGAACCGTGTGTTGACTATAAGTTGACAAAGCCTTGCATACGTGTCAACTCTGTTTTTTTAGGGGACGCGTCAACTTAGTAAGGCCAGAAGTGTGTGGCAGAGAACTTATAGCCCATTTGAGATTTGTAAGAATGTGTCGCCCATTTGAATTCTAATGGAATTTACTACAGCCCATTTACAGTTTGTTAAAAGTACAGCCCATTTCAACCAACCGTTCAAAACAGAATTCAATAAAATTTCCCACATTTTGATGGGATCTGAAATATTTTTATCCCGAAATTTCTAGTCAGATTAAATACAATTTCAATATAAATTTATATTACGTAAAAATCCAACGAAACATTGCGCTCGCAACAATTAATGAAATTAAAATTTTCAATATCCAAAAATAATATTTTATAAAGTAATCATGTGTTTGGTGCATTTTTTATAGTTACTGCCCAGTTTTTATAATTACATCCCATTTATTATTTCTTAAAGCCCATTTTTTTGTTAAGCCTAATGCATCATTCCTAGGAAAGATTTGCAGCCCAGCGGGGCGGAGAATAACAACTTGACCTTGCCTGGGTATTCCTAAAAAAAGTATAGCTGGGCTAGCCATTTTCAACTTCAAAAAAATTAATATCTGGGCAGGATATCTGTCCTGGGCAAGACGGGCCACAGCCCGCCTAGCTAATACCTGCAGCGATGTTTTCGTTGTTGTTCAGAGGAGAAAAATTAATATCTGGGCTAAACATCGAAAAACTCTGCAGTGCTCACACCTCAAAAACACAAATACTGCTCGAGCTGCTTGGTCCCAGCTGTCGGCCGCTTCTTGTGCAATTCTCTCGTTTATTGACTAGTACTACATAGGTTGACAATGGTGTGGGACCGTGATGTTAGGAAACCAGGGGGAAGCAAAATATATAACTCCAGCGAGCGCTTCCACCTCTGCCTCGTTGTCTCCCGTGGAAACCCCTTTCCTTCGTTTTTTTGCTCGAGCAAGGACCAATGCACGTAGCATGTCCATGCGGTTATTAGGCAAGAAATAAAAGCACTTTGCATGCTATGAATTACGATGGTCTGCATGTGTCGGCATTCTGGGAACGGGGGTCCCCATACTTGCCTGCCTGCGGCCTGTGGCGTGGCTCAAAGGGGGGCCCAGCACGACCCATCTTCACCAACACAAAACCAAGACCCTCGCGAGGGGCCAAGCCTCATGGGGCGGACGACGCGGAGCTTCCTCAGGCACGGCCTCGTCAGGCTGGCTCACGAGGAGGCGGAGAGATCAAGGCGGGGTACCTCACGAGGTGCCCGTGACGCAAGCCATGATGACTGGGGGCGCCAGGCGGGTGCCAGCCCGCGCAGCGTCCTCCTTTCCTCTTTGGTGCAAAGGGGGCAAGCGCAACCGCGGAGTACCGAGGCAGCAGGCAAAGGTTGCAATTTCGGTGCAACGAGACCAAGACCAGGACGACTACGAGACGGAGGTCACCGTGGAGCCCAAGACGGCGTCATCACCAGAGCTTTGCGCATGTGAAGACTACTTTTGTCAGGATAGCTGATACTAGCTGTCCCCCTTCAAATTAGCCCGCCAATGTTGGCTCCCTTCCCGCTCGATATCTGGGAAGAGGACCAGGGCCTCTATAAATAGGACCAGCCACCCACATAGCAAGGGGTCGGTTGGCTGGAGGCAGAGAGAGAGAAGGTGACTGAACTCCACCGAGCAGTTCATCGCCTCAGCCAAGAACAGACCCTCGCGAGGCTGTTCTTCCTTGTATTGTTCATCATCATCAGCCCAAGGGGCAATCCACACACCACACACTGGAGTAGGGTATTACACCACAACGGTGGCCCGAACCAGTATAAACCCTGTGTCTCTTGTGTTGTTCTTTCAGTAGTTTAGATCCTAGCATGGCGGAGGGGTGCAGGTAGGTAGGAGGCGAAATCTCCGCGCGCACCCCAGAGTTCGAACCTTGAGGGTCTGCCGGAACCTGAAATCCGACATTTGGTGCGCAAGGTAGGGGTGCGCCGGAATTCGTCTTCCACTGCCCCGTTCTCCTCCGACCATCACGCCCATGTCTGACGCTCGTCGGGCCTGCGCCGAGCGCCGGGCCGCACTCGCTTCCCACGTCGCCCAGACGGCCCCTGTCGGCAGGCATCCACGCCGTTCCCCGTCACCTGCCGTCAACGCCGTCACCGGCCCGGCGGGGGACGAGCGGCAAGCAACGTCCCAGCATCCATCTGTGCGGCAAGATGGCCGCACCGCAACTCCCTCGCTCACCCCAGCTGGTTCTTCGTCCCGCGCGCTCCACGCACCCATGGAGGCTCGAGCTGCGCTCATCGGGGCGAACGAGCTCCTGCGCTACCATCCCGTCAACGACGTCTACGAAGAATGGCTCGACCGCGTCGCCGAGCTCGTCCGTGCCGCAGGGGGCTCTCCTGCGCCGTCAGTTCCACTGCACCGCACCCCGCCCCGCGTTGGCGACGAGGCTCCGGCGGCGCTCCGGCCGCCTCCTCCTCAAGAAGACGCCATGGCCCCAAGGCGCGGGGCCCCTGGGCGGAACCCGCTCCGTCAGGTGCCAGCGCGGCAAGAGCAGAGCTGCCAAGAAGTCCCTCGCCCGCAAGAAGCTGCCCGGGCGCTCCCTGCTCCAGCACGTCATGACCATGATCCTGCTCCCACGCGTCAAGACCCCGCGCTGCTCCCAGCTGCTGCACGTGGGGACATGCAAGACCAAGCTCCCCGTCACCCGAGGCCTCCCGTGGCCATAGCAGGCTGCCGCGCCTTCACCACCGAGCTACGCAGCGTCGCGTGGCCCGGCAAGTTCAAGCCAGACTTGCCTCCTCGCTATGACGGCACGGCTGACCCTGCAGAGTTCCTCCAGCTCTACGAGCTGGTCATCGAAGCTGCCAATGGAGACGAGAAGGTCATGGCAAACTAGTTCCCCATGGCACTCAAGGACGGGGCCCGCACCTGGCTCCTGAACCTGGCTCCAGGCACAATCTCCTCCTGGGACGAGATGCGCACCCGCTTCATCGGCAACTTCCAAGGCACTCGCGACCGGCCACCCGCCATGAGCGACATGCGCCGCATCAAGTAACAACCCGGGGAGACCCTGCAGAAGTACATCCAGTGCTTCAACAATGCATGCCTCAAGATTCCCAAGGTGACTGAGGAAGCCATCATCTCGGCCTTCTCCGACGGCGTGCGCGACGTCAAGATGAAGGAGGAGCTGGCGATGCATGAAGACCTATGCACTTCCTTGGAGCTATTCAACTTGGCAAACAAGTGCGCCAGGGCTGAGGAAGGGCGTCTCTCCCTCCTCGAGCTGCCCGCCGCAGACCCAGAAGAGAAGAAGCCCAAGGCCAAGGATGTGAAGCGCAAGGGGGCTGCCGTGCTCGCGGCAGAACCAGACACCAAGCGGGGCAGATATCGGCCCGAACCTTCCAAGGGCAGCCGGTACTGTGTGTACCACGAGCTCCACACCCACAACACCAACGAATGTCAAGAACTCCGAGCCGTGCGAGAAGGAAGGATCGGCCGTCGCCCCGACCGTGGTGACCGAGGCTACGGTCGAGGAGGAGGAAGGAACACAGGACGCTGGGAAGACCGTGGCCCGCGCCAAGGGTGGCGCGACCAACCTCGCGAGGATCGCTGGCAAGACCCGCCTCGTGAGAGAGGATGGAGAGATCAGCCTCGCGAGGGAGACTGGAGGGATCATCCTCGCGAGGATCGCCCGCAAGGCAACGCAGGCCTCCCTCCGCTGCCGCCGCAGCCAAGGAGAAACGAGGACCGCCACCAGGACGAGGAGGCTGGGGGCTTCCAGGAGCTTCGCGCAATCGCCTGCATCCTGGGCCGGGCTCAAACCCTAGCCTCTCATCGCATCTTCAAGCAGTTCACCCGCGAAGTGAACGCAGTCCTCCCCAGGCTCGAAGCCATGCGCCCTCTCAGGTGGTCGGTGTGCGCCATCACGTTCAGCTCAGCAGATCAGCTCAAGTGTGCGGCTACGGCTGGAGTCCTCCCGATGCTTTGTTCCCCAATCATCAGCAACGTGGTGGTCACCAAGACCCTCATCGATGGCGGGGCAGGGCTCAACGTCCTGTCCGTGGAAACATTCAACAACCTCCAAGTGCCCTACAGCCAGCTTCAGCCAACCAAGCCTTTCTCCGGTATCACCGACGGCTCCATGGTCCCGATCGGGCAGGTCCGCCTCCCTGTCACCTTCGGGGCACGCGACAACTACCGCACCGAGCTCATCGACTTCGACGTCGCTCACATTCGCCTGCCGTACAACGCCATCCTTGGGTACCCAGCGCTGGCCAAGTTCATGGCCGTAACTCACCACGGCTACAACATCCTCAAGATGCCAGGAAGCGGCGGAGTCATCACGGTGCCCTACGAAGAGAAGGATGCGGTGTGTTCCCTGGAACGAGCCTTCCAGGCCGCGTCACTGGAAGACCCGGATCGTGGAAGCAGGAGGCCTCCCGAGACCGCCCCCAAGAAGAACAAGACATCGTCCGGCCCGACCACTCAGGAGGCAGGCCCCTCTGGGCCCGCGCCTGCCCAGGGGGAACCTCCCTCCATTGCATAGGAAAGCGCGCCCAGCACCCTCCTCAGGCGGGGCTCGGGGGCTCTCCCCTGGAGGGCCACCGACCTAGCTAGGGTCACGAGGGAGGCGCTTGGGCACCACCTGGAGGCGTGTTTCGAAGCACGTTTCCCTCAAGAAGGAGCGAGGCAAGGAGATCCAGACCCTCAGGAGTTCGTCTGCAAGGCCATTCAGGAGCTACAGGAGTCAAGAGTCATGAAAGGCGGCCACCGCCTGCCAGCAGTGGCTCCCCATCCAGGCGAGGATGGTGGGCTGTGCGTCTGCATCGACATACCAGGGCTCAACCGAGTCGCCTCCCTGGAGCGCCTCTGGCCCTCGCGAGTGGGGCGCTGCGGAGGTCCACCCCACAGCTACGTTCGCATGCCTTACAGCTTGCCGAGCGCGGCTGACTTGTACCAGTGCCTCATGAGAGGCACCACGGAGGCACAAGAGGCCAGGTGTTCCACAGCCCTGGCGGAGATGGAGATGGTCCGCGAGGAGCCGCCAGCGCCTTCGGAGCCTCCCGAGGCCCCTGGGCCTGGGGGCTCATGAGGATCGGCTTCTGCAGCCCACCGAGCCTGCTACACCAACACCCTTTCGTCTTCAGCGTCATCAGGTGACATCTTTCATGTTTCACTTCCAGCTAGGAGTGCCCCCAGGGCTGCATTATTCCCAGGCCGCGTGGGTCCGTCCCTGCGGCGTGTATCCCCTTTTTTATTCCATGTTGTTAGCTTACCTTGTTGGGGGCGCCCCTCGGGCTGCATGATCCCCAAGCCGCTCGGGCCAGGCCTAGCGGCGTGTATCCCATTTGCGTTTATTTCCGATTATGCGTTAGACCCACCATGCTTGATTATTTGATGTCGGTCCATAGCACCTCTTCTTCTCCATGCTTACCACTTGCACGTTAAAGGGGGGGTACCTAGCATCGCGACTCAGGGCTCTTACTGGCTCTCCAGCCCTCACCCTCTGGCCTTGACCACGGCATCGTGACCTGGCATACCAGCGACGGCTGAGACCAGCTCGAGGGCCGGGACCCGAGGACGTAGAGTGCAGGCATCTAACCAAATTTGCAAGGACACATCACAAGATAAGGCCCAGTGCCAGGCGCAACCCGCCTAGAGGTAGGGCCCCGTGAGTCCCACGCTGGCTCATGGGTGCCCAGATACACCTCGCCAGGCCCTACCGTGCCAGCCATGTGTTAGGGCAGGGCTGTTCACGCCCCGGGGGCTCCTCCCGGAGGGGGGCCCCCTCCCACGTACCAGTGGAAGCACCATGCTCCGTGCTGGCTGACGACACTGCCGACGAGCGGCTATGCCCGTGCGCATACGGAAGTGCTATGCTCCGCGCTGGTGATAAACAACTGAGGGTGGCCTCCGGGCCGCATCAACCTCAGGGAGCTCGGAGCTCAGTGTCTAGCCCCATCTTAACGCCTCCCCTCGGGAGTGCCGCGCGAGGGGGCTGGGCACGGGGGCTGCGCCTGGGTTATGCCCGGACGCACGCCGCCCAGCCAGGTCCCCCCGGGCCTGGTTCGTCGCGCGCCTCTCCCCGAGCAGAGCCAAGGTATGAAGGCCGTTTGGGCGTCAAGGGGGACTCCTGAGCATCGCGACTCAGGAGCCTAACTGTTCACGTAGCCCCTCACTCCTTGGTCCCGTCCTGGTTTCTGGTCGGGACTATTGCTGGGTGAGGTACGCGCGGGGCCGGGCTCTACAGACGTAGAACGGTGGATCCACCCACATCATACCTCCCTACTTGCTGTTCGTGCACCAAGGGGGACTCCTGAGCATCGCGACTCAGGAGCCTAACTTGTCACGTAGCCCCTCACTCCTTGGTCCCATCCTGGTTTCCGGTCGGGACTATTGCTGGGTGAGGTACGCGCGGGGCCGGGCTCTGCCTGCGTAGAACATAAGCAAGTAGGAAGGAAAAGCGCAAATTTCAAGGAATTCAAAAGCAAATATTACAGTCCACACTGTTATCTCAATGCCAAACGCAAGTTTAAATGCCTCCCCGAGGCATGATACATGTGCAGGAATTAAAAGCAGGACAGGAGCCACGACGGAGTCACTTGGCGGCGGGGGAGCAGCGCGGAGTGGGTTCGCCTCACGGAGCAGCGGGGTCGGCAGCGCCTTGCTCCGGCTTGGTGCTGAAGGCCCGGAACTTCCCTAGCAGAGCTTCTGCACGACCCTTCACGGCCTCGGCAACGGCAGCGGCACGCTCGCTGCTCACTGGCTCCAGCAGGCTGTCGAGGTCAACGTCGGGATCGCGAAGGTAGATGTGGGTGAGGACCCGCGTCAGTGCTGCAGAAGACAGGACACGCGCCTCAGCCTCGGCCGTGGGGCCAAGACCAAGGGCGACATCTTCAAGAGCATGAACCAGGAAGGGAAGCAGCTTGGCGGGGCCATCCTCGGCGCTAGCCAGTGGGCTCTCCAGGCCGCTGTCGTAAAGCGTCCTCAGTGATGAGCGAGCCCTCGCCTCCATCTCCGTGAAGGCCACGCGGTCCTCGGCAAGAACCAGGGCCTCGTCGTCCAGCTTGGCCTTCCTCGCCCCCAACTCCTGCTCCAACACACCTAGGCGGTCGCGGCGCTTCCTGAGCTTGGCCTCCCGGCCCTCGACGACCGCCTCACGAGCCTTCACGCCTTCTTCCTGCTCTTGGCGAAGGCGGACCTCTTTCGCGAGCTGATCCCGCAGGCCTTGCAGCTCGTCCTCCAGCGCCTTGCAGCGACCACGGACGTCGACCACCTCCCCCAGGGCTGCATCACGAGCAGCCTTCGCCTCCAGGACGGCCTGCTTCTCCTTGTCGCATGCCGTCGAGGCCTGGACCAGCGCCGCAAGAATCGAGGCATCGGAGCGAACCCATCCTGAAGCCAGCTCCAAGCGCCCGGCCACCAAGCGCGGGTCGGCGCCAAGAAGATCCTGACGCAGTCGGTCCAGCTCAGCAACCACACGATCCAGAACGGCGGAAGGAGTCGGAGAGACAGCAGCCGGTGGAGTAGGAGGAGAAGGCGGCAGCGCAGCCGCGGCATCCTGAGGCGGAGTCTGCCGCGCCCCGACAGCTGTAGTGGCGGCGACAGGCAAGAGCACCTCGGGAGCCACTTGGGCCATGGGGGTTGAGCTCGCCCCAGCCGGCTCAGCCAGGCCTCGTGAGGACGACCGGGCAGGAGAAGCCTGTGCGTCGCGGTCACCCTCCTTCGCGGGCGGAAGCGCCGCCACGGATGGAACCTCGGGAGCCCCCTTCGGCTTCTTTGCTGCGGGCGCCAGCCTATCCAAAAGATGCGGACATCAAGCCTCAGAAGCAGAGCAAGAGATAAAGACAAGAATCGAATGCTTACGATTCGTCGCCAGTGAGCTCAAGCGGCCTCCGGCCAAATTTGAAGCCTGAAAGCCGGCTGGAAGGGTCAACCTCGGGAAGCTTGGAGGCGGAAGGTGCGTCTGCGGTTCGCCCCGGGGCTGGGGGAGACCTGCGGCAGATCAGCCCGGTCTTGTCCTTCTTCGGGATCGGGGGCGAGCTCCCGCCGTCCTGCTCGTCGTTGTCATCGTCGTCGTCTTCGTCGTCATCCTCATCGTCATCGCTCGGAGAGAGGCGGAGAACGCGGGACCTGCGCCGGGGGAGGGGAGCCCTCGACTCTCCGTCAGTTGCCTCGGAGTCAGGCCCTTTTCCCCGCTCCCCTCCTTCCTCCTCCTCACTAGAGTCGCCGGAGGGCACGTCCACCAGTCCCTCGGGAGCTTCCAGGGGCACGGGCCCCTCCCCATTGAAGAGGGGCATGGACTTCACCACCCGCTCCCAGTCGTCGCGGAGGAACAAGGGCGTAGGAGCGCCCTCCAACCTCGCCACATTGCCCCCGACCAGAGATTGGAGAACCACAGCCAGGTCTCCGTCAGCCAAGGCCGCGGGGCTCGGACAGGGCCTCCACATTGGAAGTCAGTACTGCCGAAGCGGAGCCAGCTGGTGCTCCAAGAACTCCCTCAGCAGCGACGCGCCGGTCAGCTTCGCCGCCGCCATGTCGGTCGGCCTCAGATCCGCGTCCATCTTCTCCAACACCATCTTCGCGCGGGGATCCGCGAGCTCCGCTCGACCCCAGTCGCTGGAGCTCGTGGGCTGCTCCGTGGGCAAGATCAGCCGAGGGTGGATGCGCCCAGCATCCACCAAGATCCACTTGCTCCTGAAGCCCTCAATCCTTTTCCCAGGATTCGAGATGGCAATGGCGCCACCGTATGCGATGAAGCTCGCGCACACAGAAGCAGTCCCACGAGAGGTCCGGAGGTAGAAGTAGTGGCGCAGTAAGGCCACTGAGGGCTGCACCCCAACGTGAGCCTCGCAATAATAAGCAAAGATTGCCAGGAGAAGGACGGAGTTGGGATGGAGATGCAGAGCCTGTAACTTGTAATGGCGGAGGACAGAGAAGAAGAACTCGGAGAAGGGAGGCACCATGCCAGCAACAATGGCACTTATGAAGAGCGGATAGAAGGTGCTCCTTTGACCCTCAGGGGTGGCGGAGCCGG
Organism: Triticum urartu; assembly: GCF_003073215.2. NCBI lineage: Eukaryota > Viridiplantae > Streptophyta > Magnoliopsida > Poales > Poaceae > Triticum > Triticum urartu. The sequence goes on from NC_053027.1 coordinate 426,686,007, forward strand.
CCTTGAACACCTTTGCCCCGTCGATGCCCCACGCCGTCGCCATCCGGCGCAACCGGCCAAGGCTCGCCTCTGACATGTTCGGCGAGTCCAGGGCAGACGAGTACCAAGCTGCGGCCGGGGGCTGACGAGGCACCATGGCTCCCTAGGTCGCACGGTTAGAGCAGATCTGGAAATTTCGGAGGAAGGAAGGAGAGGCGCAAGAAAGGGGATCTGAGCAGCAACAGGGGAAAGCAAGAAGCAGGGCCTAGGCGGATGCCACTCCTTTATCAACTCGCGCGGTTGCTAAGGCGCCCACGTCCAGTCAACCGCCACGCGGCGCCCAGGGCCGCAGTCTGTTAGGGCCCGCGGCACTTCGCTCTTGCCCTTCCGCCTCCCTGCACGGCCAAGTCCGGGCGCGCCTTGAGCCCGGGGGCTACTGTCGGCGTTCTGGGAACGGGGGTCCCCAGACTTGCCTGCCTGCGGCGTGGCTCAAAGGGGGGCCCAGCATGGCCCATCTTCACCAACACAACCTCAAGACCCTCGTGAGGGGCCAAGCCTCATGGGGCGGACGACGCGGAGCTTCCTCAGGCACGGCCTCGTCAGGCTGGCTCACGAGGAGGCGGAGAGATCAAGGCGGGGTACCTCACGAGGTGCCCGTGACGCAAGCCATGATGACTGGGGGCGCTAGGCGGGTGCCAGCCCGCGCAGCGTCCTCCTTTCCTCTTTGGTGCAAAGGGGGCAAGCACAACCGTGGAGTACCGAGGCATCATGCAAAGGTTGCCATTTCGGAGCAACGAGACCAAGACCAGGAGGACTACAAGATGGAGGTCACCGTGGAGCCCAAGACGGCATCATCACCAGAGCTTTGCGCAGGCGAAGACTACTTTTGTCAGGATAGCTGATACTAGCTGTCCCCCTTCAAATTAGCCCGCCAATGTTGGCTCCCTTCCCGCTCGATATTTGGGAAGAGGACCAGGGCCTCTATAAATAGGACCAGCCACCCACATAGCAAGGGGTCGGTTGGCTGGAGGCAGAGAGAGAGAGAGAGAAGGTGACTGAACTCCACCGAGTAGTTCATCGCCCCAGCCAAGAACAGACCCTCGCGAGGCTGTTCTTCCTTGTATTGTTCATCATCATCAGCCCAAGAGGCAATCCACACACCACACACTGGAGTAGGGTATTAAACCACAACGGTGGCCCGAACCAGTATAAACCCTGTGTCTCTTGTGTTGTTCTTTCAGTAGTTTAGATCCTAGCATGGCGGAGGGGTTCAAGTAGGTAGGAGGCGAAATCTCCGCGCGCACCCCAGAGTTTGAACCTTAAGGGTCTGCCGGAACCCGAAATCTGACAGCATGGGTAGCTAATAAGGCATCCTCTTAACTGCTGTGATTAAATGTTGTGTTTAGAAGAGAGAAATATTCTTCTTTTCCACCAATCTGCTTGCACCTAGGTCGTGATGCACCTTCTAATACAACTTATTCACCTAGACAGAGGGAGTATAGTTTTATACATATAGATATATAATAAGGAGGCACTTGCGTACGTGAGGCTATGGACCTGGTGGGTCCCCATTGTCATCCTCTCCAAGTAAAGTCATCTCCTCGCCCACGCACGCTTTCCGCCCGAAACAGTCAGCGCCGCCCGCCCCGCTTCCCGGTGCAGGCGATTGCTCCGCCTTCAAATGACACAAGTGTCATCCGTCTGTCCATCTGCCGCCCACATTAATGATACGTGGTTGCCGAGGCGGCTACTCCGGCGCCACACGTCCGTCCCTCCGCCCGCCCACCATTGTTATATAAACTGCTGCGCCAGCCATAGCTGCAGTCATCCGCATCCGTTCCCTTTCTCCCGTCCACACCACTACTGCCCACCATGGCTTCCTCGCGCTCCAGCGCTCTTCTGGATGGGCGGACGATGGACCACAAGGAGATGGCAGCCATTACTGCCGACCGGCTGGCTGGCAGGCAGCTGAAGGACGACGACGTCCCAATTGAGAACATGGTAGTCGACGATCCGGCGCCAACCCCTCCTCCATGCCATCCTCGCCGGTGCATTCCACCATGACCATTGGCGAGGCCCGTGCCCAATATATGGACAGTGTGAGGAAGATGCGTCAGGAGCAGTTCCGGGAGGTGCAGGCCGACGCCGCCTACAACCACCATCTCCTCCAGGAGCATCTGTAGGCGGAGGAGCAGATCGCCGCGGAGCGGGCGGAGCAGGAGGCCCTGCTCGACTCGTACCGCTTCGCCCGCAAGGACCGCCTCGAGCGCTAGCAGGAGCGCATGCGGGTGGCGGAGGCCTCGGCCGCCTACAAAGAGGCTAGCAAAGAGCGCGATGAAGCGGGCGAGGCACTGTTTGGCGAGACCGAGGATGAGGCAGAGGACAATGCCGGCTCCGACGAGTCCCCACTACGCTGGCGTCGACGAGGCCCTGCTACGCCGAGGCCCCGCGGTGCCAACAATGAGGCAGAGGACACCGTCGGCTCCGCCGAGGCTGTAAGTGCATCTAGTGCCACCCCTAGTTGGTTTTGGAGTATTGACGACAAACCTGGTTGAGGGACTAATGTGTTTGTGAAAATTGCAGGATAACACAGGTAGAAGTCCCTCATTGATTCGGTTTTCCTACCAAAGATGACCCCTAAAAATGTATGAAGACATTGAAGTCAAAGGTGGTATGTGAAGACATTCACATTGAAGACTATGACAAGAGAAGACATCGCGTGAAGACTATGGAGCACGAAGACTTAGCAGTTTCGTCGTTCTTTTTCTTCTTTGTTGAGTCATAGGAACCACCGTACTGTTAAGTGGGGTCCAAGAGAACCAGTCAGAATGACTGAAGTGATGCTTAACCAAAATCCTATGTCTTCGAGTGAATACTATGAGAGCAAGTCTTATTCAGACTTGGATAAGTCAGCTTTGCTTGTAGCCCAAGTAAAGTTGTCGTGTGTGTTTGAAATCTGACCGTTGGAACACGTGTTAGTTCCTTAGTGACCCAGGGTCATTTCGGACAAATCAGGTCGGGTTGCCCAGTGGCTATAAATAGCCCACCCCCTACAACTATAAACGGTTGGCTGCTCAGAGTTAGTGCATGGCTTTTGTCGTTTGAGAGCAACCCACCTCGAAGCCGTTAAGAGAGAATTCCTTGCGAGGATAAAGCCCTAAACACCCGGAGCCAAAGAGTGTTAGGCATCACTTAAGTCTTCCTGTTTGTGTGATCTGAAGACTTATTACACTTGAGGACTATGAATCCTCCAGCCAGTTAGGCGTCGCGTTCTGAGCATCCAAGAGTCATTGTGGATCGCTGGTGAACAAAGTCTGTGAAGGTTTGGAAGTCTACCTTGAAGACTTACCAGAGTGATTGGGCGAGGACTGGGTGTCCTTAGCTCAAGGGGAATAAGGTGAAGACGTGGTCTTCTGAGTTGAATCTCAGCCTCCCTAACCAGACGTACAGTTGTCACAGCAACTGGAACTGGTCCAACAAATCATTATCTTCAACAACTCAATGGTTTTATCGTTCCCATCCCTTTACTTACTGTTGGTCCTGTGAAGTCATTATATGATTGCATTATCTTTTGTCTTCACTGAGTGACTGCTTGTTCTGATTGGCTTCACACTATCTTCCTACTTGATCTATACTGCCTAGCTGCTATTAGTCATTGTGCTTTCACTTCATTGAATACTTGTATATGGCTTGCTTAGTGTATTCTACCTTCCGCTGCATGGTAATAGGTTTATTTCTATCGTTTGTCTTCACAACTTCCATGTTTTGAAGATTTTCATAAAAATCGCCTATTCACCCCCCCTCTAGTCGATCACTAGCACTTTCAATTGGTATCAGAGCAAGGTACTCCCTTGTTCTGTGTGATTCGGTTTAACCACCTGGATTTTTAGCTATGTTGACTGCAGGGATAATCAAAGTCTCCGCTGCGTGCCCAGTCTTCGATGGAACTGAATATCCCTACTAGAAGAATGAGATGCGCATGCATCTTGAAGCCATTGATGTCGACCTATGGTATGTCGTCAAGAATGGCGTTCCCAAGGCTGGTGAAGGTGTCACTGCTGATGATGTCAAGAAGTTCATTCAACTGGACTCCACTGCCAAGAACATCATCTGTGGTCATCTGACCAAAGGACAGTATGGCCGTGTGAGTGCTTTGGAAACATCTAAGCTAGTCTGGGACTGGCTCTCCAATGTCAACGAAGGCGTCTCAACCCAGAGAGATCAGAGAATCAGTGTCCTTCGCAACCTCTTCAACCGCTTCAAAAGAAATGACAATGAGAATGTCCAGATCACGTTTGATCGACTCACTGACATCACAAATGAGCTTCAACCGTCGGCGCTACTGAGATCACCAAGCATGAAGTTGTCAAGACACTCCTGAGATCACTTGACAGCTCTTTTGACACCCTAGCCCTGATGATTCAAGAACGTCCTGACTTCAAGACACTCGATCCGTCTGACATACTTGAGAGGCTCAACACACATGAGTTTCAGCTTTTTGAGAAAAGAGACATCTACGGTCCCAACTATGGGCGAACTCGTGCCTTGAAGGAAAAAGTTGTCTCCTCATCTGAAGAAGAATCTGACAGCAGTTCTGATGATCCTTAAGACATTAGAAAGGAGCTTGCTATGCCTGTGAAGAAGTTCCAAAAATTCACCAAGAAGAAAGGCTTCAGAAAGTCTTCACGATCAAACTCAAGGAATGATGAAGCTTCTGCTCATGACTACAAGAAGAGAACATGCCACAAGTGCAAGAAACCTGGCCACTACATCTCTGAGTGTCCGTAGTGGGACAATGAGAACAAGAAGAAGAAGAAGAAGAAGAAGAAGAAGAAGAAGAACAAGAAGAAGAGCAAGGAGTATGATTCTGATGACAAGAATAAGAAGAAATACTCAAAGTGTTCTTCCAAGTCTTCCTCAAAGTCATCATCACACAAGAAGAGCTCATCTGGCAAGGCTCGTGTGTTTGTTGGCAAGGAAATGGATTCAGAGGAGGAGTCCGCTTCTGAGGAGGCGGAGGTGGAGTCTGAGGAGGAGTCCGATTCTAGCGTTGTAAGTCTGGCTACAGCATACGTTGCCAAGTCCATCTTCAACACTAAAGACAATGACTTCATCACCGACACCGATGCAAATTGTCGGTGTTCTGGGAACGGGGGTCCCCAGACTTGCCTGCCTGCGGCCTGCGGCGTGGCTCAAAGGGGGGCCCAGCACGGCCCATCTTCACCAGCACAAACCCAAGACCCTCGTGAGGGGCCACGCCTCGCGGGGCGGACGACGCGGAGCTTCCTCAGGCACGGCCTCGTCAGGCTGGCTCACGAGGAGGCGGAGAGATCAAGGAGGGGTACCTCACGAGGTGCCCGTGACGCAAGCCATGACGACTCAGGGCGCCAGGCGGGTGCCAGCCCGCGCAGCGTCCTCCTTTCCTCTTTGGTGCAAAGGGGGCAAGCGCAGCCGCGGAGTACCGAGGCATCGGGCAAAGGTTTCCATTTCGGTGCAACGAGACCAAGACCAGGAGGACTACGAGACGGAGGTCACCGTGGAGCCCAAGACGGCGTCATCCCCAGAGCCTCTATAAATAGGACCAGCCACCCACATAGCAAGGGGTTGGTCGGTTGGCTGGAGAGAGAGAGAGAGAGAAGGTGACTGAACTCCACTGAGCAGTTCATCGCCCCAGCCAAGAACAGACCTTCGCGAGGCTGTTCTTCCTTGTATTGTTCATCATCATCAGCCCAAGAGGCAATCCACCATACCACACACTGGAGTAGGGTATTACACCACAACGGTGGCCGAACCAGTATAAACCATGTGTCTCCTGTGTTGTTCTTTCCTTAGTTTTAGATCCTAGCATGGCGGAGGGGTGCAGGTAGGTAGGAGGCGAAATCTCCGCGCGCACCCCACTGTTCGAACCTCAAGGGTCTGCCGGAACCCGAAATCCAACATTTGGCGCGCCAGGTAGGGGTGCACCGGAATTCGTCTACCACCACCCCGTTCTCCTCCGACCATCACGCCCATGTCTGACGCTCGTCGGGCCTGCGCGTCGCCCCCATCGGCCTCCCCTACAACGCCATCCTCGGCTACCCAGCGCTGGCCCAGTTCATGGCAGCGACGCACTCGGCGTACAACCTCATGAAGATGCCCGGGAGCAGTGGTGTCCTCACCGTGCATGGGGACACCGGGGACGCTCTGCGGGTGCTCAAGCTCATCTTCAAGACAGCGGCGTCGGCATAGCCCGCCGACTTGGAGGCCCCCGAGCCCAAGGGAGCTGCGCCCGCCAAGAAGAAGCAGTTGTTCACCCAAGACAAGGCAGAAACCAAGCAAATACCCGTCGATGAGGACGGGTCCACCAACGCCACTTTCACCATAGGCGCCCACCTCAAACCCGAGCAGGAAGAGGCCCTGGTCGAGTTCCTGCGTGCAAACAAGGAGGTATTCACTTGGGAGCCAGACCAGTTGGCAGGGATCCCCAGGAGTGTAATCGAGCATCACCTCAACGTGTGCCCCAACGTGCGCCCTGTGAAGCAGAAGGCCAGGCGGCAGTCCACAGAAAAGCAGGCCTTCATCGTCCAAGAGACCCGCAAATTAGAGGCCGCTGGGGTCATTCACGAGGTCCGATACCCAGATTGGTTGGCCAACCCTGTCGTTGTGCCAAAGAAGGGAGGGAAGGAGCGCATGTTTGTCGACTTCACCAACCTCAACAAAGCGTGCCCGCAAGATCCATTCTCGCTCCCCCGCATCGACCAGATCGTCGATTCCACTTCGGAATGTGACCTATTATGCTTCCTGGATGCCTTCTCTGGGTATCACCAGATCAAGATGGCGGTAGAAGACGTCGAGAAGACAGCCTTCCTAACCCCGTGTGGGGTGTACTGCTACACATGCATGCCATTCGGGTTGCGTAACGCAGGGGCGACCTTTCAGCGGCTGATGCACATCACCCTGGGCCCGCAGCTCAGGAAGAATGTCGAAGCTTACATCGATGACATAGTGGTAAAATCTCGGGAGGCCAGGACCTTGATACAAGACCTGGAGGAAACCTTCGCGAGCCTCAACGCAGTGAACCTATGGCTCAACCCAGAGAAGTGTGCGTTCGGAGTCCCCTCGGGCAAGCTCTTGGGTTTCCTCGTGTCCCACCGAGGCATCGAGGCTAACCCGGAGAAGGTCAAGGCAGTGGAAGACATGAGCCCGCCAAAGACCCTCAGAGAAATGCAGAAGCTCACGGGGTGCATGACCGCGCTGGGGCGCTTCATCTCCAAGTTGGGGGAGCGAGCGCTACCTTTCTTCCAGCTAATGAAGAAAAAGGGGCCCTTCGAGTGGACTGAAGAGGCCGACAAGGCGTTCCAGGATCTCAAGAGATACCTGACCAGTCCACCGGTCATGGTGGCTCCGCGCCCTCAAGAGCCCCTGGTGCTTTACCTCGCCGCCACTCCCTACTCCGCCAGCGCAGCCTTGGTGGCAGTCAGAGAGGAGCGTTAAATCAAAACCGCAGCAGCGGCCCGGGACGAGGCGGAACAAGAATGGGGAAGGCCCACAAAAACTGCTACAGCGGCTGAGGAGGATCAGCCGTCGCAGAGGGGCGCATCGAAAGCGGAAGAAGCCCCACTCCCAGATGGCCAGTCTCAGGAGTCCTCATTGCCTCAAGAGGCGCCAAGGTCTCCGAAGGGAGCCACCAGCACTGACGCACTCCACCTCGTTGAGCACCAAGTGTACTTCGTCAGCACGGTGTTGCGGGATGCAAGGGCACGGTACCCCATGCCTCAAAAACTTCTCCTCGCGCTACTGGTGGCCTCGCGCAAGCTGCGGCACTATTTTCAGGGTCACCCCATCAAGGTCGTCTCGTCATACCCCCTGGAGAGAGTGCTTAGGAGCCCCAATTCAGCTGGGAGGATCGCTGAGTGGAACATAGAGCTGCAAGCGTTTCAGCTCGAATTCAGCACGACCAGAGTCATCAAGGGAGCAGCGTTGGCGGATTTCGTGGCAGAATGGACGGAGGCGCCAGGCCTCAAGGCCGACGAGGATCGGTCCCTGTCCCCGGGAAGCGAGGCGCCAGAAGGCTGGGTCATGTACTTCGATGGGGCGTTCTCCAGGCACGGCGCTGGGGCTGGGGCGGTGCTTATATCACCCACTCAGGACAAGCTCTATTACGCCATGCAGCTCTGTTTCCAGCAAGGTGAAAAGGTCTCCAACAACATAGCGGGGTATGATGGTTTAATAGCGGGCTTGAAGGCCGCAACTGCCCTGGGGGTGAAACGCCTCACCATCAAGGGTGATTCGCAGCTCCTTGTCAACTTCTCCAACAAGGAGTACGAGCCGAAGGATGAGCACATGGAAGCCTACCTTGCGGAGGTCCACAGGATGGAGAAGCAGTTCTGGGGGTTGGAGTTGCAGCATGTGCCCCGTGGCACCAATCAGGAAGCCGATGACATCGTCAAACGCGCGTCCAGGCGGTTACCTCAGGAGCCTGGCGTTTTCGAGGAGCGGCTCTTCAAGCCTTCAGCCCTGCCGTCATTATCAAACACGGCTCAGCCTCGGGAGGAGCTCCCCCAGCCACCTACCTCAGGAGCTCCGGCCTGTGGCCCGGCCTCGGGAGCACGCCTGCTCCTGACGATGGAACCTTAGGAGGGATGTTGGATCGCGGAGCTCCGGAGCTACTTAACGCAAGGGACCTTGCCGGAGAAGGAGGAGGAAGCAGAGCGAATGGCACGCCAAGCCACGGCATACTGCATCAAAGATGGAGAGCTCTACCTGAAGCGACCAAACGATGTATCCCTGCGCTGCATCTCCAGGGAGCAAGGGAAGGAACTACTGGAAGATATACACGGCGGAGACTGCGGACATCATTCATCATCATGGACCCTCGTCGGCAAGGCGTTCCGCAGTGGGTTTTATTGGCCCACCGCGCTCAATGACGCAGTGGAACTAGTGAAAGCTTGTGAAGCCTGCCAGTTCCACGCCAAGCAGATCCATCAGCCAGCAGGAGGCTTGCAGACTATCCCCCTTTCGTGGCCATTCGCAGTCTAGGGGCTGGACATCTTGGGCCCGTTTCCTCGGGCGCCAGGGGGCTACCGCTACCTTTACGTTGCCGTGGACAAGTTCACCAAGTGGGCTGAAGTAGAGGCTGTTCGCACCATTCCCGTGGGTTCCGCGGTCAAGTTCATCAAGGGCATCGTGAGCCGGTTCGGGGTGCCGAATCGCATCATCATGGACAACGGTTCGCAGTTCACCAGTAACCTGTTTAAAACATACTGTGCTAACCTTGGAACGCACATATGCTACGCTTCAATGGCGCACCCCCGAAGCAACGGCCAGGCCAAGCAGGCAAACGCGGAGGTCCTGAGGGGCCTCAAGACCAGGACGTTCAAGAAGAAGCTGGAGGCCTGCGGCAGAGGTTGGTACGACGAGCTTCAGTCCGTGCTGTGGTCCATCCGCACCACTGCGACCAAGCCGACTGGAGAGACCCCGTTCTTACTGGTCTACGGAGCGGAAGCGGTCCTCCCTCACGAGGTGAGACGTCGCTCCGCGCGGGTCTTGGTGTTCGACGAGGCGCAGCAGGACGCCATGTGGGGGATGGACCTCGTGCTTGGGGAGGAACATCGCCGAGAAGCCGCGCTGCGAGCGGCGAGGTACCAACAAGCACTGCGGCGATATCACTGCCGCAACATCCGCCCCAGGACTCTTGAGGTAGGAGACCTCGTGCTCACGCGGGTTCTCTCCAGGGAGGGACTGCATAATCTCTCTCCCATGTGGGAGGGCCCGTTCAAGGTTTTTCATGTTTCTAGGCCCGGCTCCGCGCGCTTGGAGACTCAGGAGGGAGTGCCGGTCCAGAATGCATGGAACATCCAGCACCTCCGGAGGTTCTACCCCTAAAAAGGCCCAGAGCCTGTGAAGCCAGGCGAGTGCCTGTGAAGCTATCGCGTTTTGGAAAAGGCCCAAAGCCTATGAAGCAAGCGAGTGCCTGTGAAGCTATCGCGTTTTGGAAAAGGCCCAGAGCCTGTGAAGCAAGGCGAGTGCCTGTGAAGCTATCGCATTTTGGAAAAGGCCCAGAGCCTGTGAAGCAAGGCGAGTGCCTGTGAAGCTATCGCGTTTTGGAAAAGGCCCAAAGCTTGTGAAGCAAGGCGAGTGCCTGTGAAGCTATCGCGTTTTGGAAAAGGCCCAGAGCCTGTGAAGCAAGGCGAGTGCCTATGAAGCTATTGCGTTTTGGAAAAGGCCTGGAGCCTATGAAGAAGGCCAACGCCTGTGAAGCTCGCCGCCTGTGACACTCTCACGTAATAATGAGTTGGGGCTATACACGCCCCGGAGTCTCAGGAGCGCCAGCCTCAGGCCCTGGGGCTCCCTCCCACGCCCAGTGGTAGTACTTAGCTTCGCGCTGGTGAGAAGACGTCGAAGACCAGACTAGGTGCCGGACGCGGCTTTTCATTTGCTTTCCGCAGTTGGCTTGTTCCTTCTCATTCGAAGTTTTATTGAAGTTGTTGCCGTCTTTGGCTTGTGGTTCTTCGGCTTTTCATTCTCATTCCTCGATTTCTCTTGAGCAAGGCCTCGCGAGGGAGGCAGCCCAGCGCCCTCGCGAATGTCCCTATCCTAGTCATTCAAAGGGTTTGCGACCTGGGCCCCTTGCAGGAGCACCCCTCCAGTCCATGCCCCTCGGGCACCGCGACACAAACACACGGCCTGGGTCGGTCACCCCCACGGCTGGGGCCGGGAACCATCCACGCGCGGGCACGTAGCCGGAAGGTACAATAAAGAAAGCAAAACGATGATTAACAGCAATAACCCATACACGCCCCCGCGGGGCCCCATGCTACTATCCTTTTTACGCAGGAAAAAGGAAAAGGAAGAACAAATCTGGTGTAGGTCGCCTCACACCGGCCCGCAGGGAAGCCCGAGCTGCCTCCGGAGCTCACGCGGAGTCCCTCTCGCGCTTCACCAGGGCGCGACGGTGGGCGGACACGCTGCCACCTCCCAAGAAGATACGGCGGCGTGGGGGCTGACCACGGTCGCCGCTAGAAGAGTCGCCGCCTGAAGAAGAGTCGGAGAAGCTTGAAGAACCCTGAGCGCCGCCAGCCGCGCGAGCACTGCCCTCTCCGTCATCGTCAGAGCCGGGTTCCCAGCCGCTGTCGTCACCCTCGGGGCAACACCCTACGCGGCGACCATCTTCCCCAAACACCCTCACGTAGAGGGTGGCATCACCGTCGAACTTGAAGTGTAAGGTGCACCGACGGCCCAGGCCGCGCGCGTGGGCAAACGACTGCCAACCGCGGGCCAGGGCCAGGCTCCCGGCTACAGAGACCACCAGTGAAACCCATGAGGCCCAGCTGCAGCAGCCGTCGGCCTGAAGCCAGAGGCCGCCCGGGGCGCCGGCCGGGAGCTCGCCAAGGAGGAAGCGAGGAAGAGGAAGTCGGGTGCTAGTCGGCTCCGCCGACCACACGACGAACTCCGGCAGCACCTCGGCAGCACGGAAGCGCGGCATGGGGGGACGCGCAGCCGGAGCGCACCCCCTGGTCGCAGTAATCCGCCCGCCACCGTGCTGGAAAGCATCTCCGCGGCCGCGGGGAGCTGCCGTGGTGGCCACAGGATGTTTGTGGGGGCGCCCCCGGCCGCGCTTGGGTGGAGGAGAGGCGTGCTCAACCTGGCAGGCCTTCCCCTTCTCCGTGGCCGAGAACCTCCTCGACGGGGCCATGGAAGAGAACAAGAAGCAAGGGGAGATGAACTGAACTGAGACTTGAATCCAACAATCCTATAAGTCTACGGATTAGTAACACGTCATCCTGATAGATAGATGAGAAGGCCTAGTTCTTAATCCCCGTAGAAAGGAAGAGGATGACTCAGATCAGAGGGCATGAGGTATAAGGAGTAAAAAGAGCCTTACGTTCCCTCCCACAATCAATTCCCCTACATATAACTAAAGCATTTCTAGACTCGACATCGACCAGTTTGGCTCAACGAACCAACAGGCAGTCCAGCTCTGATGCCAACGCTGTCAGGACCCTGATTCCAAGTCACATCGATCTAGCCGGTAACACCTCATATCACTTTGCGGCCTCACGCAGGTATTCCCACGGGTGTCGCCTTACCATGGCCCGGGACCGTTTGCGCCTTTTGGCTCACGTATATGATAATGTCGCTAGCATCCATATGACAGAGAACCCGGGCCGACATGGCTAGTCGTGAACCCAAAGTGGCACTAACCTATGGGGACATGCATACATGAATCACATCGAGCATGTCGGTCAGCAGCGTGTGAATCCGGGCTGTAGCACTGGGCTAACAGGACTCCGGGAACCCGGGCTATAGCAGGCTAGGCAGGACTCCGGATGTTACCGCGTGACATTTCCCCGAAGGGACAGACACAGGAACGAAGTGAAACACATGCCGGCCAGTCAAGTGATCTGAGTAGTAGTGCTGGGCTAGCAGGACTCCGATGAACCGGGCTATAGCGGACTACTATGGCTCAAGGAAGCACTGGACTACATTTCCCCATAAGAGAGGCTGCCAAGGATAAACAACTAGATTGTCGGATCCCACACATACCAAGCATTTCAATCATACACACAATATGCTCGATATGTGTAAATACAACATGGCATCACAACATAACTCTACGACTCAAAGTATTTATTCATTAGGCTCCGAGGAGCGAGATATTACAAACATGGGTCTTATGACCCAACACACAGAGCATACAAGCAACAAGCACATGCGGAAGCTTAACTTGTCTGAGTACAGACAACTACAAATGAAGAAGGCTGAGAAGCCTGACTATCTACCAGATCCTACCAAGGGTACAAGATCGTAGCTGAGGTATCAAGCTAAACGTCGAAGTCCACGCAGAACTACTAGCGAGACTAACGTCTCTCTGTAAAACATAAAATAGGCAAACGTGAGTACAAATGTACCCAGCAAGACTTACATCAGAACTAGCTACATATGCATCGGTATCAACAAGGGGGGTGGTGGAGTTTAACTGCAGCAAGCCAGCTTTGACTCAGTGGCTAACCTGAACTACAACTGCAAGCAACTCTTTTGAGGTGGCGCACACGAGTCCACAAATTCACCATTCAATACACCACTATGGATCCGCTCCCGTCTCCCTACGAGAAGGCCATCCACAGCACTCACACTTATCTTGCGAGTTTTAGAGTATCCACTTTCACTTGTCTATGAACTATGCAAGGGGTCCAAGTTTCCATATCCGAGGAATCCGGCTATTCGAATAGATAATGTTAACCCTGCAGGGGTGTACTTCTTCACACACGCTCCCACCACTTACCACCATATACACGTCATGTATCTCGGCAACCTTCAAGCGGAAGCCTGGCGAGGGTGTCAGCCACGGCCTACCTAAACACATAAGTCTCTAGTCCAGGTTTATCGCCTATCCAGGTTCCATCCGCAGGGAGTCCGGCCGAGGTTTCCGCATACGGCCCCGAACGATGTGAACAGGGTTCCCGAGACACCAAACGGGCGCCCGGTACACCGTGCGACGGTGTATCTACCGCAACATAGCCCACCCCTAGGGTCAGCGCTACGCACGGCTGCCAACACATAACCTACAAACACCAGAAACTAGTTGCAACTCTTGGAAAGAGTACTAGGGTGATTAAGAAGCCGAGAGGGTCAATTAAGGATCCCAATGAGTGGTAGTAGCCGTTCATGGATCACAGACACAGAACTCAGTTCCTGAGGACGGCTGCAATGAGACAACCCACCATGTACTCCTGCATGGCCTCTCACCGCTACCTTTACCAAATCGTGTTCACACACTTAGCTCACACACAGTAGGACATGTTCATCACTGTTCCAATTCACCCCCGATGAATCAGACCTGACTCAACTCTAAGCAGTAGCAGGCATGACAAACAAGCATGAATGAGTAGGCACATCAGGGCTCAAACAACTCCTACTCATGCTAGTGGGTTTCATCTATTTACTGTGGCAATGACAGGTCATGCAGAGGATAAGGGGTTCAACTACCGCAACAAGTAACAGATGAATCGTTGTTGTCCTAATGCAGTAAAAGAGAGCAGGAGCGAGAGAGTGGGCTTGTATCGGAATGAACAAGGGGGTTGTGCTTGCTTGGCACTTCTGAAGATAGAATAGCTCTTCATCGGTGTCATCGATCACGTCGTCGGAAACAACGTCTACTGAGAGGGGGCAATTACCAGCAAACAAGGAAGAATACAATCAATGCAATGCAACAATATGATGCATGATCATGACATGGCAATATGTTGTGATTTGGGCTAATGCAACAGAAAGTCATTTAAATTGAAGTGGAATTCAAAACTATATCAAATTCCAACTCCAAACCTATTATGAAATTTGCCCTAATCATGTTTCATCCTAAATAGTGAGGTTAACTTGCTCAAACATGCATGAAAATGGTACAGATGGATTCCTTGAATTTTTCTGATAATTTTTCATATATAAATCTTTTCAATCTGAGTTATAGATTATTTTCTATGATTTTTCAAAGTTTTGGATATTTTCTAAAATAAATAAATCATTTAGATTTATTTAAAATGCAGAAAAGGTTTTACTGCGTCAGCATGACGTAAGAGTGACGTCATCAGGTCAACTGTGGCTGGCCAGGTCAAACCTGACCAGTGGGGCCTACTGGTCAGTGACACAGTGCTGGCTCGAGTCAATGACAGGTGGGACCGGTCAAAGGCCACGTCAGCAAAGTCAACCTGACGTGTGGGCCCGGTGGTTTAGTCTAAGTTAAACAGGGAATAAATCCTGGGGTTAATTAGCACGTGGGGCCCATCCGTCAGTGGCACAGTGATTAGCTAATGGCGTCATTAGTATTAACTAAGTGTGCCACGTCGGAGTCACCAGAGTTCAGCCGGCGGCGACCAAAACCGTGGCGGCAACTCGCCGGAGTTGCTCGGGTTTCACGTACAGGCCGCGGTTTGAGCCACGGTTGGTCTCTACGGGTAGCTGGCATTGCAGCGCGTCGCCTGGAAGCAGTAGCCGGGCCTGGGGTGGCCGGAAAAGACGCCGACGACGACGTTGGCGGCTGCCGGAGCTCGGGCGAGCTCGGGGTCGTCGCTAGGAGGCACAGCAGGCGGTGCGGAGGGGTGCTGCGGGCTCCTGGGGACACAGCGAGTGCGGTGAAGTGCTCGGTTGCGAGCTTGCGCGGGTGTGGCCACGGCTACGCCATGGCCGGCGGCGAGATGCTCTGGGGCTCGAAGAGGGCGGCGACTACACGGCGCAAACGAGCAGGGGGAAGTAGGGATCGAAGGAGAAGCTCACGGGGAGTGCAGCGGTGGTCTTGGGGAGCTCGGGGAAGCAACGGAGCGGGCGCACGGTCGCCGGCGATCTCGGCGGACCGAGGTTGAAGAAGAGGGCGATGGTGGTGCTGTGGTGCGTCCCGGCTTGCTTGACTTGGCGGAGAGGTCGGGGACGATGTGGCGGAGCGCCTAGACTGGTCGGGGAAGCGAGGGAGAGGCGGTGGACACGGCAATGACGAGAGGCGGCGATGGCTCCGCTCGGCTTTGGGAGAGAGAGCGAGAGAGAGCGAGGCAGGGAGAGAGCGAGAGCGTCAAGGGGTCCAGGGGGGTAGCGTGGCATCGCAGAGGGAGTCCAGGGCGACGAGGGGGCAGCCAGGCAGGCAGCTGCCGGCGTGGCACGCCGCGGCACCGTGGCTGTCTTCTCCTCTGCCTTCTGGCAGGAGGAAGAAGACGCCCCTGCCCTCGGTGGGCCGGCCAGGTGGCTGGGCTGCCAGGTGGCTGGGCCTAGCACAGGGGCGGCCCAGGTTTGTTCCTTCTCTCTCTCTCTTTTATTTAGTTTCTGTTTTCTATTTTTCTGTAATTGTTTTGACTTAATTAAAATGCTAAGGCATTTTCTAAAACCCTGAAAATAATTGTGGGCTCTGTATGGAATATTTCCAACAGCCCTCACTTAAGTTCAGAATTATTTGAACATTTAATATATTATATAGCATTTAATTGTCCAAATGCAAATACGTATGAATTAACTCCAAAATCCAGAAATGTCCTAGAAATGTGTGCATCATTTTTGGAAGAAGTTTTCACCCATTCCAAAATTGATGAACTTTTCTAAAAGCCATTTTGGGTAGATGGAAAAGATTTAATTTGACCCTAGTTGTATTTCACTTGCTGCTAGGGTTTATCAGTCCCCATTTCAAAATTAATAGAATTTAGACATGATGCATGGAGGCTAATGCAAAGGCAGGCAAGGCCTGAACTGGGGCTGTGACAGGGGTACCTCACGAGGTGCCCGTGACGCACGCCATGACGACTCAGGGCGCCAGGCGGGTGCCAGCCTGCGCAGCGTCCTCCTTTCCTCTTTGGTGCAAAGGGGGCAAGCGCAGCCGCGGAGTACCGAGGCATCAGGCAAATGTTGCCATTTCGGTGCAACGAGACCAAGATCAGGAGGACTACGAGACGGATGTCACCTTGGAGCCCAAGACGGCGTCATCACCAGAGCTTTGCGCAAGCGAAGACTACTTTTGTCAGGATAGCTGATACTTGCTGTCCCCCTTCAAATTAGCCCGCCGATGTTGGCTCCCTTCCCGCTCGATATTTGGGGAGAGGACCAGGGCCTCTATAAATAGGACCAGCCACCCACATAGCAAGGGGTCGGTCGGTTGGCTGGAGAGAGAGAGAGAGAAGGTGACTGAACTCCACTGAGCAGTTCATCGCCCCAGCCAAGAACAGACCTTCGGATGCTGTTCTTACTTGTATTGTTCATCATCATCAGCCCAAGAGGCAATCCACCATACCACACACTGGAGTAGTGTATTACACCACAACGGTGGCCCGAACTAGTATAAACCCTGTGTCTCTTGTGTTGTTCTTTCCTTAGTTTTAGATCCTAGCATGGCGGAGGGGTGCAGGTAGGTAGGAGGCGAAATCTCCGTGCGCACCCCAGTGTTCAAACCTCAAGGGTCTGCCGGAACCCGAAATCCGACACAAATGACAAGGACTACTCTGCTCCCACCTACTGCTTCATGGCATGCGGTGCCAAGGTAAACACACGCACTACTCACTATCAAACATCCAGTGAAGATGACTCTAATTGTGGTTCCAAACCCAGCTACAAAACACTTGCTAAAATTGCAACTGAACAACAGAAAGCTATGGAACATATTCAAAAACTATTAGACAAAAGCGATGACCTGTTAGACGCTGAAATGACTGATCTCAGTCCTTAATTGAAGACATAAAAAATCTTCATGTTAAGTATGAGGAACTTGAAACTTGTCATGAAACGCTCTCAACAACTCATGAAAAGCTTTCCTATGATTATCTTCAAAGGAAGCAAGATCTTGAGAAATTGAGAGCGGCTCATGAAGATCTTCAAAAGGAAAACGAGTCACTTTGCGCCAAACAGATCAGTTCCGCTCAGGAAGGATTTGAACCACCATGTCTTAAATGCATTGAGCGTGACAACACTACTTCTGTTGCTGGATGTTCTACTGCTGCTACTATTGCAATATCTTCAACTGTTGATGTGGTAACTAACCCCTTGCTGAGGATACCACTGCAATTGCTGATGAAAATTCTAGGTTGAAGACATTGCTTGAAACAGGGATGTACAAAAGTCTCAAAGGGCATCAGACACTATGTGATGTCCTCAAAAGGCAGATCCTGAACCGAAACCCTTGAAAAGAGGGTCTTGGGTTCGAAAGGAAAATGAATGCTGATGGCTCTTACTGGAAACCTGAGCAGTACCCCAAAACCACATGGGTTGCTGCAAAGGAACCCTAAGTGGATCCATCCACCCTGTCAGGCTTCAATTGTGCTAATCCCATTGTTATTGATGAATCCTTTGATGCAAACTATAAACTGTTTAAGAATCAAAATGGTGAAGTGTTTGCCAGGTATATTGGTACTAACTGCAGGAATGGGCCACCTGTGAAGAAAGTCTGGGTGCCGAAAAGGTTGCTGGAAAATCTTCCTGTGAATGTCATCATGACACCACAAGTGAAGAAGACAAACCCCAGACCACAGGCTTCATATGGTCCAAAGGCTTCATACAGACAAAGGACTCACCTGAGTCGCACTAATGCAAATGTTTTGCAGGGAAGCCATACACAGGCCTATGAATATGAGCGCTTTTCATCAAACCGCCATGTTCATAAGACCAAGAACTACTCTGCTTATTCTTATGAGTACTATTGTCCACCTGCAAGACTTTTTGCTAAGGCTCCAAAGCCAAAGTTCTCAGATGCTGCACTTAGACTCATTGCTTCGAAGCCAACCTTGAAGATGTGGGTGGCTAAGAAAGCTTAACTCTCTTTTGCAGGGAAAGGTCTCCAGCCGACAATCAAATTGGTCTGAAGCTATAGCTGGGGACCTTAAACATCTTCTAGGGTGCAAGATCAAATGCCCAAATGGTCTTTTTATGTATTTTGTTCCCGAGTTGCTTGCTACTTGCCCTATCAGTCCTAACCTCGATCTAAGCTTTCATAATCCACTTGCTCGTCAAATGTTTATGCTTCACAATTCTCTTCGTGAAGCCTATCCCCCTAACTGCACTGTGGGGTACGACACCGGCTGCTTCAGAGTGGATTATTGATAGTGGGTGTACTAATCACATGACTGGCAAGCGAAGTCTTCTCATGGACTCAACCTTACGTCCATCTGACAAAAGTCACATCACATTTGCTGACACTGGTAAAGGCAAGATACTAGATCTACGTAGAGTTGCAATCTCAAAGGATCAACACATGGATAAAGTCATGCTTGTTGAATCCCTTGGTTTCAAATTAATGTCTGTCTCGATGCTTTGCGATTTGAACATGATTGTGATGTTTGGAAAATATCGTTTCCTTGTTCTAATGGAATCTGACAAGTCTCTAGTCTTTGAATGGTATCGGAAAGATGATTTGTACGTGGTAGATTTCTCAGCAGGACCACAACTTGCCGTATGTCTCCTAGCAAAAGCTTCTGAATGCTGGCTCTGGCATCGGAGCCTAGGGCATGCTGGCATGAGGAACCTGCACACCCTTGCAACGAAGAAGCATGTCATAGGCATCGAGGGCGTCAAGTTCAAGAAGGATCACTTATGTAGTGCCTATGAAGCAGGAAAGATGATGAGGGCCAAGCATCCCTCGAAGACAATCATGACAACGACTCAACCCTTCGAACTGCTCCACATGGACCTTTTTGGTCCCACTCATTACTCAACTCTTACTACTACTGCTTGTCTCTATGGCTTTGTCATTGTTGATGATTATTCAAGATACACTTGGGTGCATATAATCCTCTAGAAGACTGAAGTGCAGGATGTCTTCAGACGCTTCGCCAATCGAGCCATGAACAACTATGGTGTCAAGATCAAGCACATCAGAAGTGACAATGGCACTGAATTCAAGAACACTGGCCTAGACACTTATCTTGATACTTTGGGCATCACACATAAATTCTCAGCTCCATACACGCCGCAGTAGAATGGCGTCATGGAACGCAAGAACAGAACACTTATTGAGATGGCCCGTACGATGTTTGATGAATACAAGACTCCAAGAAAGTTCTGGCCTGAAGCCATTGATACTGCATGCCATATCATCAACCGTGTTTATCTTCACAAGCTTCTGAACGAGGCATCCTATGAGCTCCTTACTGGCAAGAAGCCAAATGTCAGTTACTTCAGAGTATTTGGTGCCAGGTGCTGGATCAAGGATCCACATCACACTTCAAAATTTGCACCGAAAGCACATGAAGGCTTTATGCTTGGATTTGGAAAGGATTCACACTCCTACAGAGTCTTCAACCTCTTTCACTATAAAGTGGTTGAAACTGTGGATGTGCGGTTTGATGAGACTAACGGCTCGCAAAGAGAGCACCTGCCAAATGTGCTAGATGAAGTTCCATCCAGTGAATCAATCAAACTTATGGGAACTGGAGAAATCATACCATCTGAAGCTCAGCCTAAAGAGGAACTTATCATCTCTGCGCCTGATCAACCTAAAGACAATCCTTCTAACAATGACAATGATCAGCAAGAGCAAAATCTTCATCCTATTCATCCTCGTGTTGCAAATGAAGTACAGATTGAAAGGATAATTGATAGCATCAATGCACCAGGTCCACTCACTCGTTCAAGGGCAACACAGCTAGCTAACTTCTGTGGGCACTTCACATTCGTCTCAATATCTGAACCCAAGAAAGTTGATGAAGCTTTCATGGAACCTGAATGGATTCAAGCCATGCAAGAAGAGCTCCAGCAGTTTGAGCTGAATAATGTATGGGAACTGGTTAAGCGTCCTGATCCTCGTAAGCACAATATAATAGGCACTAAATGGATATATCGCAACAAGCAAGATGAGCATGGTCAAGTTGTCAGAAACAAAGCTCGTCTCGTTGCTCAAGGATACACTCAAGTTTAAGGGATTGACTTCGATGAAACATTTGCTCCTGTGGCTAGGCTTGAAGCCATACGCATACTACTGGCCTATGCAAATCATCATAACATTCTTCTGTATCAAATGGATGTGAATAGCGCTTTTCTCAATGGCAAGATTGAAGAAGAAGTGTATGTTGCACAACCGCCTGGCTTTGAAGATCCAAAACATCCTGACATGGTGTACAAGCTCAACAAGGCACTGTATGGCCTCAAACAAGCCCCTCGGGCTTGGTATGACACACTCAAAGACTTCCTGAAGAGCAAAGGCTTCAAACCTTGTTCTCTCGATCCCACTCTCTTCACGAAGACATATGATGGTGAACTGTTTGTGTGCCAAATATATGTGGATCACATTATCTTCTGCTGCACTAATCAGAAATACAGTGAAGAGTTTGGATATATGATGCAAGAGCAATATCAGATGTCCATGATGGGTGAGCTGAAGTTCTTCCTTGGTCTTCAAATACGTTAGCAACGCAACGGCATCTTTATATCTCAAGAGAAATACCTCAAAGATTGCTTGAAGAAATTTGGAATGCATGACTGCAAAGGCTACACGACGCCAATGCCAGCCAAACACCATCTGGGTCCCGACGACAATGGTAAAGAGTTCGATCAGAAGGTATACCGCTCCATGATTGGTTCCTTGCTTTATTTATGTGCATCTAGGCCAGATATCATGCTTAGTGTTTGCATGTGTGCCCGGTTCCAAGCGGCACCAAAGGAATCGCATCACTTAGCTGTGAAGCGAATTCTCAGATATTTGGCTCACACCCCAACACTAGGATTATGGTATCCAAAGGGCTCAGAGTTTGATCTAGTTGGATTCTCGAATGCTGATTATGCTGGTGACAAGGTGGATCGCAAGTCTACATCAGGCACATGTCATTTTTCGGGACGATCACTTGTATGTTGGTCTTCAAAGAAGCAGAACTGTGTATCTCTCTCCACTGTTGAATCTGAATACATTGCTGCTGGATCTTGCTGCACTCAGCTTCTATGGATGAAGCAAACACTCAAAGACTATGGCATTCATCTGAAGCAAGTGCCACTCTACTGCGACAATGAAAGCGCCATCAAGATTGCCAACAACCCAGTTCAGCACTCGAAGACAAAGCACATTGAAATTCGTCATCACTTTCTCAGAGATCATGTTATGAAGGAAGATATTGATATCATACACGTCAACACTGAAGAGCAATTGGCAGATATCTTCACCAAGCCCTCGGATGAGAAGAGGTTTTGCAAGTTATGGTGTGAGCTAAATATCTTGGAATCCTCAAATGTCCTGTGATCAGGCACACATCCTAACACTTAAGCATGTTGATGACTTAGATGTGCACCACACGAAGAAAAGTATATCTTCAAACAATGAAGACTTACATTCTGAGTGTGAATATATTAATGTGGAATTTGACTTCGGAGCGCCACGATAATTGTGCACCGTGTCTGGGTCTAATACTTCCTATACGGTGGGTAACGCCACCACCAACATTTTCCCTTTGAAGTGTCTATCTCATGGTGTTACATTTGCAAAGTCTTCGCATTTTGTTTGTCTTCAATGTTAAAATGTTCTCCTATTTATCTTCAACTTACTGATTTGGTTTCTGTCCTCTACAGCATTCACTTAGCTATGGCTTCTTGCTGAATCTTTCGAACTAAGTGAATGTTATCGGACCCTAACCCCTCTATGCTTCTTTCCTAAGTCTATCTATCCAAATCATATGCATTCTATTGACACTGTCAAAATGTCTTCTCTGCATCCTTGTCAGCAGAAGACACAGAGACAAACTTTAGTCCGTTTTCAATGCTAAATCCTTTCACCTGAAACCCGGAGAAGTGGGAACGACCACCCGACAATCCAGGTGTGCGTGGGAACGTGGAAAAACCTCCGATGTGTTGCATGATAGCCACGTGTCCTTCAGATGTGAATCGCCAGGGGCACCTGTGTAATAACACTGTGCCGTCCCTATCCCTATAAATACACGCCTCACCACAGTCATTATCCCTTCTTCCACTCTCGCACAAACCCTAGCGCCACTGCTAGCCCTCGACAATGCCGGTGACGAAGCGCTTAGCTGCCGCGACCTCACCGATGTCGTCTTCACGCCGGCCGCGGACATCGTCTTCTCCGCCGTCGCCGTAGGTGTCCTCCGTCGCCATGTTAGGGCACGGAAGATCGAACTGCTCGGCCTCCTCTCCCACTCCGTCTAGCAGTTCTTCGTGTGATAAATAAAACCTCCTTTTTACGGCCCCTTTGATCCCATAGATTCATCACTTTCTACCACAAGCAGTTTCTGTTCACACA
Source organism: Triticum urartu (assembly GCF_003073215.2). NCBI lineage: Eukaryota > Viridiplantae > Streptophyta > Magnoliopsida > Poales > Poaceae > Triticum > Triticum urartu. The sequence continues at coordinate 426,708,664 of NC_053027.1, forward strand.
AGTTGGATCTATTTCATACTACATCTCATAATATGCCTAGTATGTTCACTTATGCTTCACAAAGTAGTTAGATTCCTCACTTGTACTTATTCGTGGATTCATACAAATCTGGAACCAACTCTCTATCTATGAGTGAGTGTCTTCGCACTATGAGGTCAATGTCTTCTAAACTGATTTATCTTCAAAATCTTCTGCGAATGCATATGACCTCTTCCCCTTCCCTCGCACCTTAATGCTGTCACAGGTACATGTCCGTGGGAGAATCCCTAGGTTCTCATAGTCTGCATTCATTTGCAGAATTCTTACAGCATCATATAAATTGTCCTAAAGCCAGTTCTTATCTGACCAGTAGACGGAAGACTTTGACACTGTTGAAGCTTTTCAGTCTAAACTTCATGGCAACAGAGAAGTCAGTCAGGAAGGGCGGCGGACAGAACTATGGAAACACTGCTAAGGACCTGCCACCAGATCTCTATGAGCTGTAAAAGTCTGATCCAAAAGAGACCTATGCAGAACGCAAGAACCGAATCCGATGGATTCGAAGACACTGGGCAGAGGAATGGTTCAAGTACAGATTTGTCACAGAAGAATATGCTGAAAAGAGTGCCATCAAGGGCCCCTGGGGAGATATCATATACAAAGGTCTTCAACCCAAATCGAAGCTATTGCTCAAGGCTTTTACCCCTGCATGCTTCATGGACCTTAGCCTGCTAATGCCAACCCATCCTCTCTGTTATGGTGTCGCGAAGACAATCTCTTCAAGCGCAACTATCAGTTTGCACAGAACTCTGCCAAGGAAAACAAGAAGTCATTGGGATTAGACTTCAACCCAGGCCCCTCTTCGCCACGTGCTGACAGCACACGAGAAGCTGAACCCAATCTGGTTGGGCCCTTCTACAACCTAGAAGGTCTCATCACTCATATTATGGTTCAAGGGGCAGTCGTGGATCAACCTGCAGACGATGCTGAATCTGACGAAGCACCTACACCACCGAAGCCAAAGAAGCTGAAGAAGCCTAAAGCTTCAAAGCCTGCCCCAGCACCAAAGGTCTCACGGGCGAAGCCTCTGGCCACTGGACCTCCTGAACACAGTGTGCAGTCTGAAGATTTGTCACGCATCTCCATGCCCTCCAAAGTGAAGATGCCTTTGCAACCCACTAGCCAAGCACTGACCGCTGCTGCTATTCTGCGCAATGACGCCATTGATCTGTCCAGCGACGACGATCTTGGCGATGATGCTCTTGAGCAGTTGATCAAGAGCAAGCAAGAGGCAGAAATCTTCAATGACCTTCCTCTCTTTGATGTTGAAATCATCAACACATTCATTGATGAGTGGTTTGACAGCCCAAATGTCAGCTTTGATGATCTTCAGCTTCCGATTGGCCTGAGCGTCGCCTTCCATGGAGCCATTGCTGCTAAGCTGGCTCTAGCTCAGAAGATTGTTGAACTGAAGCATAAGATTGATTATGAAAAGGCTCAGTTCAAGAAGCACATGGCCAAGCTCAACGTTGAAGACATTCAGAACTTCCAGACCATGATGCATGAACTTAATGAAGCTTTCCGAACCAAACGCGAAGAAGCCAAGGGTTCTCGTGAGCGCATGAAGGATCTTGCCACTAAATGTGTCCAAGGATACAATGAGGCTGAAAAGCGCAAGGCCTTGGGGCAACCAGGAATCGACCCTAGAATGGCGGCCAAGAAGAAGAAGAAGCCAGCTGTGGCAGAACCTGAAGCACCAAGGCAGGAAGCACATCCAATTGTCTTCCCAGCCAGTATGACAGGCTCAAAGCCTAAGGTCCCCACAGCGGCTTCAGAAATGAAGAAAACAAGGGATGCTGAAGCTGAAGCCAGAAAGCGCAAAACCAAGGGCACTACTGATGATGCTCCTCCAACCAAGAAACGCAAAACCAAGAAGAGAGATCGGGCTGCTCACACAGAGCCCCTTAATGTCGAGCCAATCTCAGTGACTCTTCCTGCGTCTGAACATCGAGAGTGCCAGTTGATAGTTCATGAGCCTGCTTCCACAGAGGCTCCTGAATCTGAAGACAATCCAGCTATTGACCCCATCGCAGCTGAAGACATTGGTCCTCACGACAATGTTGAAGATGATGAAGTCCTTCCTCCGATCGAGAACCAGTTGGTATCATCGCCTGTGCTCACGCATAGCAAAGTCATCAGCATTGGTTGTCCTTTGACGCCAACTGCTTAGGATGCATCGTGGGCTGATCACCCACAACAACAAGACACCCCAAGCTCTCCCCAACCGCAAGCTACCTCACCAGTGCAAGATGACGATGACTTTGAGGCCCACACTCCATCTCCACAAGCGTCGCTAGCATTACGCAGGCTTCGCAAAGGACCAAGGCCCCAAGTCACTCCCACTGTGCACATGTCTGAATATGAAGCCAAAATGGCTGAAGATATTCCGGCTGCATCAGCCGATGAAGAAGAAGAACCAAGAGTTGAAGCAGAAAGAGTTGCCACACCCCTGTCCCACCAAGATGTTGTTCTCGAGGAGAACGTGTCCGACCCTCCAGCTCCTAAAGTGTAGGTTAACAACCCTGAGGCGGCCACAAACATCACCGCTGAAGCCAATGACGTCGTCATGGCTGAAGCTAATGCGGCGCCTGAAGCTACTACGGTGCCAGAAGTCCAAGCACCTGAAGCTACTCTATGCCAGAAGTCCAAGCACCTGAAGCAAATGTGGCCCCTGAAGCCCATGACGACAATGCCAATGCTCCTGTTCCCCCTCCAAGACCTCACACAATGGAGCTGGCATTTGATCATGGTCGGCCTATTATGGTCCGATGGCCCATTCTGACTCCTCCGCCTGCTGCTGGTCCAGAATTTGAGTATCATGTCGAGCACAGACCTCAAGTCCAAAAACCAAAGCCAAGACTTCCATGATTCCCAGGCACTGCCACTTCACCTGGGGTCTTCAATGTGAATGGCTTCATGGCTCATAATACCTTCTTCAACAGCTCCAAGGACCCTTATACCAGACCTCGCATTTCCTCAGATCGGTTCTGGAGCTATCAGCAGTGCAGCTACTATTCCTGCGTCCTATACAATCAAGGGCGCATATTTCTCCATATGCGCCTAGACTCTGAAGCTATAGCTGGCCTGCTCTGCCTTGAAGAAGCGTTAGATTGCTTCAGAGATGCTGGACTATTGCAGTTTGTCACAGATAAGGAGCACTGGAATGAAGAGCTTCTGCTACAGTTCTATGCAACTCTCCACATTCGAGGCTACAACAGGGATCCAAAGACTTGGGTCCTTGAGTGGATGACAGGCAATGCCCAACATGAAGCTAAAGCTCTTGATATCATTGAGCTCACAGGCCTGCCCACTCCTAGTGAATACTATGAACCAGGTTGTCAACAACACCAAAATGCCTTGGAAAGAATCTTTCAGAAGCCAGAACCCAACATGAGTCAAATGTTGAGCATGATGAAGCCTCTGCCTCACAACGCTGAATACCCATCTGAGTTCTTTGTTGAAGACCTAGATTACCTGCCTCACACCATTTACCATATCATCAGGAAGACTCTATGGCCTGTTAAAGGACACTCATCTACAGCGAAGCTTGAAGGAGCAATGAAGACTTTGGTTTTCTATATTTTCAATGGCATCAGCTTCAATGCTCAAGACTTCTTCATCAGGCAGTTGGCTACATTTGGCTCCGACATCTTTGGGTTGAAATTCTATGCTCCATGGGTCATGCGTCTGATAAAGCGTCACTTAGCCTTCAACTATCAGCTGTCTGCGCAATCATCTTATATTCTTGCCCAAGGTTGATCTATCAGTTGAAGCTATTTACCCAGAGCCTGCTAAGGATCCCATTTATCTTCACAATGTTGATCGCCAAAGCTTCACCCAGCCCATTGAAGGAGTTCCAGCAGTTTCTTGTGTTTATCCCCTTGCTGGAAACACACGTGCCCCTCGCGCCCAAACTGACATCACTGGCAGCACCATTGCGCAAAGGCCTCGAAGACGCTCTCGTGTCCTAAATGACCGAGAGCTTCTCGTAGCGCTGCATCAGAAACAGGACAAACATCACGACTGGCTTAAGCATCAGATGCAAAGCCTCTTGGTGGATGTCAACCGTATTCGCAATCTTGCCACCAAGAATGCCTTTGTCACTCATGGAACCTGTCGGAGGTCGTGGAAGAGTTTGACCCTACTTAGTGCTGAGGCTGATCTGCAAGACGATGGCTTCATCGAACGGTTCAAGTTTGACTCAACTCCTCCCAGAAATGCTCACTTGCGTTGGACTCCCTCACTTGAAGACTCTGACTACTCGTCCTCAGCTGCGACCGTAAATGCCAGAGTCATCGATGACCAAGATGATGCAACTTCACCTCCTCCAACTTCAGCATGTGTCGACACTGCACCAAGTTCTTCTGCACCACCGGATCTCAACGACGACCCTGCTGCCTCGCCTGCACCTCATGGGAACGAGCAGGCGCTCTATGTCTTCAAACCTTTTTGGTCCTCACTGACAAAAGGGGGAGAAGCATATGAGTTGATAGTCTTCAAGCGGGTCAATATGGGTGGTTGCTTTAATTTTTGCCAAGTGCTTACAACTCTTGTTTTCGATACATTTGGTTCTTTGAGTTGTAACACTTAAACTTGATGGTCGTCTACTACTTATTTGCTATTCTGTGATGCGATGACAAATTCCGCATGTGCGACGATAAATTCCGCACTTAGATCATTTTGCAGATGTCCATTTTTCATTATGCATGTCATTATCTTCGTTACATCATATCTTGCATGATGAATTGTCATCATAGGTTGAAAAGGATCTCTACAAGTACAACCTGCCATGTGCATTTGCATTCCAAAAGCAAATTACTTATATGCACATCTTCAGGGGGAGCCCTTGCAACTTATGAAGACAATACCCTATCCTTTACAATTTCACATATTTTATTCCTCGTTGAAAACTTCAACCAGTTTGTCATCAATCACCAAAAAGGGGGAGATTGTAAGTGCATCTAGTCCCACCCCTAGTTGGTTTTGGAGTATTGACGACAAACCTGGTTGAGGGACTAATGTGTTTGTGAGAATTGCAGGATAACACAGGTAGAAGTCCCTCATTGATTCGGTTTTCCTACCAGAGATGACCCCTAAAAATGTATGAAGACAATGAAGTCAAAGGTGGTATGTGAAGACATTCACATTGAAGACTATGACAAGAGAAGACATCGCGTGAAGACTATGGAGCACGAAGACTTAGCAGTTTCGTCGTTCTTTTTCTTCTTTGTTGAGTCATAGGAACCACTGTACTGTTAAGTGGGGTCTAAGAGAACCAGTCAGAATGACTGAAGTGATGCTTAACCAAAATCCTATGTCTTCGAGTGAATACTATGAGAGAAAATCTTATTCAGAGTTGGATAAGTCAGCTTTGCTTGTAGCCCAAGTAAAGTTGCCGTGTGTGTTTGAAATCTGACCGTTGGAACACGTGTTAGTTCCTTAGTGACCCAGGGTCATTTCGGACAAATCAAGTCAGGTTGCCTAGTGGCTATAAATAGCCCACCCCCTACAACCATAAATGGTTGGCTACTCAGAGTTAGTGCATGGCTTTTGTCGTTTGAGAGCAACCCACCTTGAAGCCTTTGAGAGAGAATTGGTTGCGAGGATAAAGCCCTAAACACCCAGAGCCAAAGAGTGTTAGGCATCACTTAAGTCTTCCTGTCTGTGTGATCTGAAGACTTATTACACTTAAGGATTGTGAATCCTCCAGCCGGTTAGGCGTCGCGTTCTGAGCATCCAAGAGTCATTGTGGATCGCCGGTGAACGAAGTCTGTGAAGGTTTGGAAGTCTACCTTGAAGACTTACCATAGTGATTGGGCGAGGACTGGGTGTCCTTAGCTCTAGGGGAATAAGGTGAAGACGTGGTCTTCTGAGTTGAATATCAGCCTTCCTAACCAGACGTACAGTTGTCACAGCAACTGGAACTGGTCCAACAAATCATTGTCTTCAACAACTCACTGGTTTCGTCGTTCCCATCCCTTTACTTACTGTTGGTCCTGTGAAGTCAGTATATGATTGCATTATCTTTTGTCTTGACTGAGTGACTGCTTGTTCTGATTGGCTTCACACTATGTTCCTACCTGATCCATACTGCCTAGCTGCTATTAGTCATTGTGCTTTCACTTCATTGAATACTTGTCTATGGCTTGCTTAGTGTAGTCCACCTTCCGCTGCATGGTAATAGGTTTATTTCTATCGTTTGTCTTCGAAACTTCCATGTTTTGAAGACTTTCATAAAAATCGCCTATTCACCCCCCCCCCTCTAGTCGATCACTAGCACTTTTAGAGGCCTCGCCCCGCCAACAACGAGGCAGATGACATCGCCGGCTCAGCCGAGGCCCCATTGAGGGAGTCCTGGATTAGGGGGTGTCCGGATAGCCGGACTATAACCTTTGGCCAGACTCTCGGACTATTAAGATACAAGATTGAAGACTTCGTCCCGTGTCCGGATGGGACTTTCCTTGGCGTGGAAGGCAAGCTTGGCAATACGGATATGTAGATCTCCTCCCATTGTAACCGACTCTGTGTAACCCTAGCCCTCTCCGGTGTCTATATAAACCGGAGGGTTTTAGTCCATAGGACGAAGGACAATCATACCATAGGCTAGCTTCTAGGGTTTAGCCTCTTTGATCTCGTGGTAGATATACTCTTGTACTACCCATATCATCAATATTAATCAAGTAGGAGTAGGGTTTTACCTCCATCGAGAGGGCCCAAACCTGGGTAAAAACACTGTGTCCCTTGTCTCCTCTTACCATCCACCTAGACGCACAGTTCGGGACCCCCTACCCGAGATCCGCCGGCTTTGACACCGACATTGGTGCTTTCATTGAGAGTTCCTCTGTGTCATCACCTTTAGGCCCGATGGCTCCTCCGATCATCAACAACAATGCGGTCCAGGGTGAGATCTTTCTCCCTAGACAGATCTTCGTGTTCGGCAGCTTTGCACTGCGGGCTAATTCGCTTGGCCATCTGGAGCAGATTGAAAGCTACGCCCCTGTCCATCAGGTCAGATTTGGAAGTTTGAACTACACAACCGACATCCGCGGAGACTTGATCTTCGACGGATTCAAGCCACAGCCGGGCGCTCCGCACTGTCACGATGGGTATGACCTAGCTCTGCCGCCGAACAGTACCCTAGAGGCCGCGCCTGCATCAGCTCCGACCCTTAGCTCGGAGCCAACTACGCCGATCGAGGACGGGTGGCTAGACACCGCCTCGGGGGCTACAGTCTCAATGGCGATCGAGCCGAACACCAGCCTCATCCTCTGCGAAGCCCGTGACTCCAAGGTGCCGGACTCTTTTCTGGACTCCGAACCTTCCGCGCCCCTGCCAATCGAATCCGATTGGGTGCCGATCATGGAATTCACCGCTGCAGATATCTTTCAGCACTCGCCCTTTGGAGACATCCTGAATTCACTAAGGTCTCTCTCTTTGTAAGGAGAGCCCTAGCTGGACTATGGCCAATAGGATTGGGATGCGGACGACGAAGAAATTCGACGCCCACCCACCACCCACTTCGTAGCCACTGTCGATGATTTAACCGACATGCTCGACTTCAACTCTGAAGACATCGACGGTATGGACGACGATGTAGGAGACGAACACGAACCAGCGCCTATAGGGCACTGGAAAGCCACCTCGTCATATGACATATATATGGTGGATACACCCAAAGAAGGCAATGGCGACGGAACAACAGGGGATGACCCCTCCAAGAAGCAACCCAAGCGCCGGCGTCAGCGGCGCCGCTCTAAGTCCCGCCAAAGCAAAAACGGTGATGCCAGCACAGGAAATAATAACACCCCGGACAGTGCCGAAGACAATTCCCTCCAGCAAGATTCAGCACAGGAGGATGGAGAAGCCAGCCCCCCTGAGAGAGCGGCAGACAGAGAATAAGAGGATGATAATTACATGCCTCCCTCCGAAGACGAGGCAAGCCTCGGCGACGACGAATTTGTCGTGCCTGAGGATCCTGTCAAACAAGAGCACTTTAAGCGCAGGCTTTGGCCACGGTGAGTAGCCTTAAGAAAAAAATAGCAACAGCTTAGAGCTGATCAAGACTTGCTAGCCGACAGATGGACGAAAGTCCTTGCGGCCGAGGAATACAAACTCGAACGCCCCTCCAAGAGCTACCCAAAGCGCAGGTTGCTACCCCGTTTAGAGGAGGAAGCAATTAAACCTACATCACCAGCGCATGATGCGGCTGACCGGCCACCTCACGGCCGCGACAGAGAGTCCTCCCGGCCCTCCACTCAAGCCGCACCCCGGCGTCGCTCAAAAAATACCAAGGCACGGGGAAATGCGCTAGACCTGTGAGATATGTTGGAAGATAGGGCAAGGCAAACAAGATAGATCTACGGATCACGCGGGCGCCCCACGACACGAGACGATAACCGTCACGCCGGATACAGTAAATCCGGTCGAGCCGAACACAGCAGACAAAGCTAATTTGAGCTACGTCGTGATATAGCCCAGTACAGAGGCACCGCACACCCCCTATGCTTCACAGATGAAGTAATGGATCATCAAATCCCAGAGGGTTTCAAACCCATAAACATTGAATCATACGATGGCACAACAGATCCTGCGGTATGGATCAAAGACTATCTCCTTCATATCCACATGGCCCGTGGCGATGATCTACACGCCATCAAATACCTCCCACTCAAGCTTAAAGGACCAGCTCGGCATTGGCTTAACAGCCTGCCAGCAGAATCAATTGGTTGTTGGCAGGACCTGGAAGCCGCATTCCTCGATAATTTCCAGGGCACTTATGTGCGACCACCAGACGCCGATGACCCCCACATAATTCAGCAGCCAGAAGAATCTGCCAGATAATTCTAGACATGGTTCCTAACCAAGAAAAATCAAATCGTCGACTGTCCGGACGCAGAGGCCCTAGCAGCCTTCAAGCATAACATCCGTGATGAGTGGCTTGCCCGGCACCTTGGACAGGAAAAGCCGAAAATCTATGGCAGCCCTCATGACACTCATGACCCGCTTTTGCGCGGGAGAAGACAGCTGGCTGGCTCGTAGCAATAACATGACCAAGAGCCCTGGTAATTCAGATACCAAGGACAGCAATGGCAGGTCGCGTCGCAACAAGCACAAGCGCCGCATTAACAGCGACAGCGCTGAAGATACGGTAGTTAATGCCAGATTCAGAGGCTCTAAGTCCGGTCAGCGGAAAAAGTCATTTAAGAGGAACACTCCGGGCCCGTCCAGTTTGGACCGTATACTCAATCGCTCGTGCCAGATACATGGCACCCCCGAAAAACCAGCCAATCATACCAACAGGGATTGTTGGGTGTTCAAGCAGGCCTACAAGTTAAATGCCGAAAACATAGACAAGGGGCTGCACAGCGACGTGGACGAAGAGCCCCGGCCGCCGAACAATAGTGGACAGAAGGGCTTCCCCCCACAAGTGCGGACGGTGAACATGATATACGCAACCCACATCCCCAAAAGGGAGCGGAAACGTGCACTCAGGGACGTATACGCGTTGGAGCTAGTCGCCCCAAAGTTCAACCCATGGTCCTCCTACCCGATCACTTTTGATCGAAGGGACCACCCCACTAGCATCCGCCATGGCGGATTCGCCGCATTGGTTCTAGACCCAATCATTGACGAATTTCACCTCACTAGATTCCTTATGGACGGCGGCAGCAGCCTGAACCTGCTTTATCAGGATACAGTGCAGAAAATGGGCATAGATCCCTCAAGGATTAAACCCACAAAAACGACCTTTAAAGGCGTCATACCAGGTGTAGAGGCCAACTGTACAGGCTCAGTTACACTTGAAGTGGTCTTCGGATCCCCGGATAATTTCCGAAGCGAGGTGTTAATCTTCGACATAGTCCCGTTCCGCAGTGGCTATCAGGCACTGCTCGGACGAACCGCATTTGCAAAGTTCAATGCAGTGCCGCACTATGCATATCTCAAGCTCAAGATGGCAGGACCTCGAGGAGTCATTACGGTCAATGGAAACACCGAACGCTCTCTTCGAACGGAGGAGCACACGGCGGCCCTCGCAGCGGAAGTACAAAGCAGCCTCTCAAGGCAATTCTCCAGTCCGGCTATTAAACGTCTGGACACCGTCAAGCGCGCCCGGAGTAACCTACAACAAGACCGCCTAGCACGTTCCGAGCAAGCGTAGCAATACGGCCCCAACCCCATCCCTCGTGAAACTGCGAAATCAGTACTACACGTACATAACTACGCTCTGAAAATACCATGGGCACAGGGGGAGGGGCACGACCACGGCACGCCCAAAAATGCGGCTCAACCGCACTAGGGGCTCCCGATTTTGTCATTATCTCCTACTTTCAGGACTCCACTCTTCGGAAGGCCTATCCGGCAGTACAACCGCCGAACACACGATGAAACAACCAAGGAGGCAGAAAGCTACGTCGAATTCCCAGGTGGTCTCTATAACGAGCAAAATACCTGTCTTACATACCGTCTCGCAGCTCGCCCCTGGAGGGATACATGTCAAATAGTCCCATCTCTTGCTTATCGCACTATTTGTATCGTTCTGCTTTCACAGGAGCCTTTTAAAATAAATAATGCTTAGCTTCAGCTTATTATTGCATTCTCTATTCATTTCTTTTTCAATACATATGTTCAGTTATGACATTTAGCACCCGTACACTTTGGTACGGTCCATACGCCAGGGGCTCAAGCACCCCATAATACGGCGTGAGAAGTCCGAACACTTTCACAAAGTGCGGCCCTCCGAACTTATAGCATTATATGCATCAGCTCCGAATCATGTCTTTGGTCAATAGTTGGGTTTGCCCGGCTCCCATGTTTTGGTACCTTACGTTCCGCTATATCGGCTAAGGTAGCGCTGGGAGAACTACTGCGATTGTGCCCCGGTTGAGCTGGGCTAAGCACCTCAGTAGAGAAAGCTAAAACTGACTTTCATGATAGGGCGAGAGCTGGTCGCTGTTCGGGAGATTTCAAGTCCCTAAAGACTTATGCCGCTTAGAGCGAGGAGTCGGCTTTGTCCGGCCTAGGCGTGTATAGAGCCCCGAACTCGGTCTTCCGAACACTAGGGGCTTCACCGAAATTTAAAATTATAGAATTCTCTGGCTAAGTGAGAGTGATAACGCATTATAGTCTGATTGCCTTGTTCGTTGTGCTGAGCACCTCCCTCGAAGGACCCAAGAATGGGAAAAAGACTGCTCAGGTTTATCCCGAACACCCCAGTACTCGTGGCATGGGGGCAGAAGCCGACGACTCGCCATCTCTCAAACTCGATAAACGGCCGCATAGAAGGTAATATTTTAAATTAAAACAAGCATTGCATAGCGCATATGAACAAGTTTTCAGCGCACGAGATAAAATGAACAAGTTCACTCAAATATTACATCTTTGGAACATTCGTCCGCCACAAGGCGGGCGCCCTTCAGGATGCCCTCATAATACATCTTGGGGTGGCGATGCTCCTTGCCCTGCGGTGGCCCGTCCTTCACAAGCTTCTCCGCATCCATCTTGCCCAAGTGCACTTTAGCATGGGCAAGCGCCCTACGGGCACCTTCGATGCAGACGGAGCGCTTGACGACTTCAAGCCACGGACAGGCATCCACCAGCCGCCTCACCAGCCCGAAGTAGCTCCCAGGCTGGACCTCTCCAGGCCACAGCCGAACTATAAGGCCCTTCATGGCCTGTTCGGCCACCTTATGGAGCTCGACCAGTTGCTTCAGCTGGTCGCTCAAGGGCACCGAGTGTCCGGCCTCAGCATACCGAGACCAGAAAACCTTCTCCGTCGAGCTGCCCTCCTCGGCCCGGTAGAAGGCGGCGGCATCTGACACGCTACGGGGCAAATCTGCGAATGCTCCTGGAGAGCTCCGGATTCGGGTAAGTAACAAGTAATTCACTTTCACGTGCTTTCTTTGCATAAAGAATTCCTTACCCGTCGCTATCTTCTTCATCGCCTCAACTTCCTAGAGGGCTTTCTGGGCTTCAGCCTTGGCAGACTTGGCGCTTTCAAGGGCCGCCGTGAGCTCGGACTCTCGCGTCTTTGAGTCAAGCTCCAAACTCTCATGTTTTTTCATGAGAGCCTGGAGCTCTTGCTGCACCTCGCCAACCCGCGCCTCATGTTTCTCCCGCTCGGTACGCTCCGTGGCCGCCTTCTTTTCGACCTCGGAAAGCGCTTTCTTAAGGGTCGCCACCTCAGTCGTGGCCCCTAGGACACCAATAGCGATCCTGTCATTTTTTGCAACTGCATCTTTTTAAATATACTCCACAAGGTATTACTTACCTTCTTTTTCCTCGAGCTCCTTTTTAGCAAGGCCGAGCTCTTGCTCGGACCGCTCGAGGCTCTGCTTCAGCACATCCACCTCCGCAGTCAGTGCGGCAGAGGCCAGAAGTGAAGCCTGCATACGCATATTGACTTAATTACGTTAGACTCCTGCGAATGTTGTTAGATCCTCTATTCGGCTTTTCTTTCCGAATGCCAAACAGAGCATCAGGGGCTGCTGTCTATGCGGTAATATTTTCACATATTTTTCACATATCTCAAAGCATGTTAGCAGGCTAGCACAGGCTTCAGTTAGCCCGCTTTTGGCGGACTGAACCTTCTGGATCACCGCACTCATAATAGTGCGGTGCTCCTCGTCGATGGAGGCGCCGTTAAGCACCTCCAGCAAATTATCCGGTGCCTCTGGTTGGACGGAGGTCACCGGCATCGTAGGCTTGCCCTTCTTACTAGGGGGCCGCCTGCCGGACTCCGAAATCATTGAAGGTTCCGGTGCGGTGTCCAGCCCAGGGCCGGACTTGGAGCCCTTGGGGGGGTTTTTTCCCCTTTGCGCTTGGAGTCCAGGAGGTCGCCTTGCGGCGCCTCCAGGACCACCTCCTCCTGGCTTGAAACCTTTTGGGACAACACCTCGGCATCGTCCGTAGGGCGGGGGAGGTAGCGGTCGGAAGTGAAAAACTATTCACATCCGACGAATCTAGGGAGCCGCTCGACGACATGTCGAGCCGGGCTTTGGGCGGACTGCATAATTATATTCGGCGTCAGGAGAAGCTGTGCAATAAAGGAACGCCATGAGTCACTCAGGTATTTGAATACTTATTATTTTGCCAGTGGCTTGGCCCTGAGCGGCCACTCCTCTTCGCCGTCGTCGGTGTTGGTGTAGTCCGTAGGGAGGGTCCTTCCTTTCTTGGGCCCTCCGGCCTCCCTAGTTGGGGCGGCCTTCCTTTTCTTTTCTCCCCCTGCTGGGGAAGAGACCTCTCTTTCCTCCTCCTCGTCTTCGTGGGAGGAGTGCACCTCGGAGTCACCGGACGATGAGTCCGACTCCATCGGGCGCCGGGAACTCTTCCGGGTTCCCGTGGCCTTCTTCTTGGCCTTCTTCTCCAGCACCGTAAGGTGCCAGAACCAGCAGCTCCGCCAAGCGGGCGTTCGCTGGGTCTTCGGGCAAAGGAGCCGGACAGTTGATCTGTTCGGCTGTCCTCTGCCAGTCCTGTCAAAGGCATGGGGGCTTAGATCCCGCATAGAGTCAAACTATGAAAGGCAAATATCCTGTAAGAGGTAAAAACAGCTTACCGCGTTGGCTTGATGCTGCGCGCTGAATCTGCGATCCTCGGTAGCGGATGCAGGAGCCTCGGCGCCCTTGAATAGCACCTTCTAGGCATCTTCATACGTTGTGTCGAAGAGCCTGCTTAGAGTTCGGTGCTGGGTCGGGTTGAACTCCCACAAGCTGAAATCCCGTTGTTGGCACAGGAGGATCTGGCGGATGAGCATGACCTGGACTATGTTGACAAGTTTGAGCTTCTTGCTCACCAGGTTTTGGACGCATGTTTGGAGTCTGGTCAGCTCTCCTTTTTTACCCCATGGAAGGCCCTACTCTTTCCAGGAGGTGAGCCGCGTAGGGATTTCGGATCGGAACTCGGGGGCTCTGACCCATTCAGGGTCATGCGGCTCGGTGATGTAGAACCACCCCGATTGCCACCCCTTTATGGTCTCCACGAAGGAGCCCTTGAGCCATAGGACATTGGGCATCTTTCCCACCATGGCGCCTCCGCACTCCGTCTGGCGGCCGCCCACTACCTTCGGCTTGACATTGAAGGTCTTTAGCCATAGGCCGAAGTGGGGCTGGATGCAGAGGAAGGCCTCGCACACGATGATGAATGCCGAGATGTTGAGGATGAAGTTCGGGGCCAGATCGTGGACGTCCAGGCCATAGTAGAACATGAGTCCCCGGACAAATGGGTGGAGAGGGAAGCCTAGTCCGCGGATGAAATGGGTTAGGAACACCACCCTCTCATGGGGCCTGGGGGTGGGGATGAGCTGCCCCTCATCTGGGAGCCGGTGCGCGATGTCATCAGACAAGTATCCGGCTTTCCTCAGCTTCTTGATGTGTCCCTCCGTAACGGAGGAGACCATCCACTTGCCTCCCGCTCCGGACATGGCTAGAGAAGGTTGAGGTGGGGAATGCGGACTTGGGCGCTGGAGCTTGAGTGCGCGAAAATGGATGAGCAAAGGAGGAAGAAGGCGTGGATGGAAAGGCGGATCCTTATCCCCATATATGGGAGGACGAAACTATGCGTCCCCACCAGCCTGGTAAAACTCACTTATCTCCCAAGCGCCGTAATCAATGGCGCGGTTGGGTTACCCAAGCCTGTATTGATGAGAATCCCGGGATAAGGGGACACGATCTCTGCTTCGACAAGACGTGCCAAGGAAACCGCCTTGCAAAACATGCTGAGGTGGGACAGTAAAAATGGTTCAAATAAAGGCTTGGCTGTGGCGTGATGACATGCTACAGAATACGTCAGCAGATTAGATTTGTGTAAATATTATTCTCTCTATGACAGTATGTGGAACTTATTTTGCAGAGCCGGACACTATCCTTGTGTTCAAAATCTTCTATGAAGTATTCGGAGGAGGAACCCGCCTTGCAATGCCGAAGACAATCTGCGCGCCGGACTCGTCGTTATTGAAGCCTGGTTCAGGGGCTACTGAGGGAGTCCTGGATTAGGGGGTGTCCGGATAGCCGGACTATAACCTTTGGCTGGACTCTCGGACTATTAAGATACAAGATTGAAGACTCCGTCCCGTGTCTGGATGGGACTTTCCTTGGCGTGGAAGGCATGCTTGGCAATACGGATATGTAGATCTCCTCCCATTGTAACCGACTCTGTGTAACCCTAGCCCTCTTCGGTGTCTATATAAACCGGAGGGTTTTAGTCCATAGGACGAAGGACAATCATACCATAGGCTAGCTTATAGGGTTTAGCTTCTTTGATCTCGTGGTAGATCTACTCTTGTACTACCCATATCATCAATATTAATCAAGCAGGAGTAGGGTTTTACCTCCATCGAGAAGGCCCGAACCTGGGTAAAAACATTGTGTCCCTTGTCTCCTATTACCATCCGCCTAGACGCACAGTTCGGACCCCCTACCCGAGATCCTCTGGTTTTGACACCGACACCCACCCTACCGGCAACGTGGGGGAGGATTTCCACTGCTCCGCTGAGGCGCCGCCCGCCGGCAACGAGACAGAGGACATCGCCGGTTCCGCCCCGCTGCCAACGAGGCCGCGCCACACAGAAAACGAGGAAGAGTAGAACACGGCAGGTCGCCTCCGCTCGGGTCCAAGTAAGGCCATCGCTGCTACCCTCCTATTAAAGCCAAGCTAGGCAGGTTGACCATTGACGGACAGTTAGTTTCTTGGCGGCGACGTGGAGTCGGGGAGTTCTGCTGGAGAATAAAGCTGCTTCTACTTAACTGCTGGTGCAGTTGGCTGACTGACACGTGGGCCCAACAGGCCACATGTCAGTTACGCAACTGCACCTGCAATCAAGTCACTGAAGCTTCTGTTCGGCTCAGCGGGACACAGGTGGGTAGCTTCGGTTAATTAATTATACCTCTAGCGCACCCCTTTTTAGTTGAAGAATGTATGAAATGTAATGAAATCTGGCATGTTTATATGAAATCCGACTGTGTATGAATTAATTTATTTCGATTAGTTCGAATTCCTGTATCACTGGCATTGGATGAACATGCAAAACAATATGTACTAGCATTATTCCCAGGGTGATCACCTCGTTTGCAGCAGTTTCACATGTACTCCCTCCGGTCCTTTCTAGTCTTCATACAAGTTTTGTCTGCAGTCAAAGTATCTCTACTTTGACCAATCTTACACAAAAAAGTATGCACTTTCACAATGTGCGAAGTAAAAAGGAACAGAAGGAGTACAAAGAGTTTGAGCAGGTTTTTAGCGTTTCTGTACATTGCAATCAAACACACAGGCCTGGCAATTCATAGAGAACATTCAAAACAATCGATGATTATGCATCTTAGCGACTCACATGTCAGAGGCAATATTTACTTCACAACTAAAGAATAAAGAAAAAATTGATCGACGCTGCTGACAGCAAGGGCGTCCCATTCAAAAATATCAAACGCATGTCTTGCTAAAATCAATGAGCAAAATTTGACAAGGTTGTCCCATTCCAAAATATCAAATGCCTACGATTGTGGAATGGGCAGGGTTTGCCATCAGTTCGGACATTGACATGGCACCTCGCGCTAAATAAACCAGCTGTTCTTTTTGTGCAGTTCCACCAAAATCAACCAAATTCGCGCGTAGCTTGTATGATTTCGCCCTTATATGTTGCAACGCCTTGAACTTATCGGCACCTCCTTTCTTGTGGTGGAAATGAATGATTCGATGTATTCATGAACATTTTGTGCAGTTCCCATTGAAATCAAGTCGAGCACCCCTGTTTACACAAATACAAAAAAGTGATTAGTATAGAGCAAACTGTACTATGAATTGACAGTTTCAACAGGCACATACATGGTCCATGTAGAGCACACTTTTAGAAAAATGGAACTCACCAGAAAGAATCCTAGAACAACATTGTACTCGCGCATCACAACAAAAAAATGGAGATTTTGTCAGTCCTTCTGAGCTGAAGTTAGTTTGGTCTTGTGGGGAGTAATGTAACCATCCTTCAACTGCTCCTTCTGATGATAAGATAGACATGGCTTCTTCATCCTGGCATAATCGTAACTAGTCACTTCACGTACTCCATATTCTTCTTCAGAGGAAGATGATCCTGTTGTGCAAAGACAAGAGGACTACTAAATGCTAGCATCACTGTTTGCTCGAAAAAAAGGAAAGGAAATATTTAAAACAGCACAGAGGAAGCACTTCTCAAGGACAATACCACTTTTTCATGACAGCACCGGGAGTTGATTTTTGTTTTTCTTCCCCTTGTTCTTCCCCTTCATCACTTGGTTTAATAACAAGCAAGCTTCGCATGCAATGTAAGATTTGGCATGTCAATTAGGGAGCACAAGTATAGTACTAAACTTAATTTTCTGATGAAAGTGGCAAAATACAGGCCAGCAGTTGTGAAATATCCTTATCTTACCTCAATGGGATATTACGGTGCACATACAGATTGGAAGTCTTGTCTCCATTTGTGCAGTTCACTAAAATCAAGCAACATTATCGTACAAGTATCACAACATATGAATGCACACTGCGAAATCATGTAAAAGAAGGCTAGTACTGACCTCTCATGATGCGGGATTCAAAAACCTCACAAGAAGAAGATCTGAACCAAATTCGCCTTAATGGATAGGAAGTAAGATCTCCTCTTGTGCAGTTCCACTAAGATCAAGCAATCAAGCAACGTTGTTGGTGTGACATTTTGGTTGAACTGCACAAAACACTCTTAAAACAAAAGTGTTTTGTGCAGTGCAACAAAAGGTCACAATGGCAACGAGGTGAAGCAGATAACCCTGTTTACATAGAGGTGCAAAGGAAACAATTAATGGTCAATAACGGTGGATGACACAGAAGCCAACAATAAGAAGCATCTACCTTATCTAAATGGGAAAGAAAGCAAGACAGTAGCATTTCTCAAACGGTGGCATTGATTAATATTAACATAGAGATTATATTAACAATAAAATTTGTTAAACATGTAATTTGCTTTTAACTGTGGCATTGCATCAATTTTCCAGCGGCATTATTAGAGGGTGTTTGTTTACAGGGACATTTTGGTGTAGGGACTAAAAAAACTCTGTGTCAGTCCCATCTAAACCAAAGAGGAGGGACTTTTAGGGACTAAAAGTGGGCATTTGGGACTAAAGAAAGAAGACCCCGAGGGAGTCTTTTTGGGACTTTTTCCAATAGTTGCCCCTGCCACGCATCGCACCTTGTCTCTATTAGTTCATTACTAGGGGTAAAATGGTCTTTTAGCATGTCATTTAGTAACCTCTAGTCCATGTTTAGTTCCTGGAACCCAGCAGGTAGGGACTAGGGAGTTTTTAACCAAACATGGCCTTAGATTAACAACAGCTAATGAGTTGCACGGGACAGTGGACGCACCAGCACCATGTGCATCTACCGATGTACTGTGGTCATGCATAGTCTGTTGCAACAAAGAACAAGCAACCAAGGAGCATATTTGTGTTGGTCCCAGTTTTGTTATCTTTAGACGCCTTTCCCTATGTGAGCGCAGAAAATCTAGTCCTGCTCAAACTCTACAGCCTTGTCCCTTCCTTTCCTTTTTGAACTAGTACTTTCGCCCCTTCCTTTCCTCTTTGAACCACGTCCTAGATTTATGCGATACAACTTTCCCCACTACTTTCCCCCATTCCTTTCCTCTTTGAACCACATCCTAGATTAATGCTATACAACTTTCCCCCTTCATTTCCTCCTTGAACCACGTCCTAGATTCATGTTATATACAACTTTTCCCACTACTTTCCCCCACTCCTTTCCTCTTTGAACCACGTCCTAGATTCATAGTATACATGCAGCTAGAGCAATGCATGTGGAGTAAGTAAATTATACCTTAAGGTTCTTGGGGCGTGGTTCAGTGGGCGACGGGACGGCGACGAAGAAGAAGGGGTCGGAGGCCCTCCCGCGCCGCCGCTGGGTGGAAAGTGAACAGCTGCGCCGGTAGTCCCTCGCCGATGGCGACAGCGTTAAGCCTCCTTCCCTTCCCGGCGGACGGATCCTGCCGGCTCTTTGAGGAGCAGTGAGGGGAGAGAGAGGCCAACGAAGTCTTGTTTAGATCTGGAGAGGGCGAGAGAGTGTGAAGAGAGCAACTACAAGTGCTGAGGCTCCAGCGGGAGAGGGCGAGAGAGTGAGCGAACAGGCTAACCAGCTACACAACCCTCCCGTTATGTTCAACGAGAGGGAAATAACCTTCTATACATTCTTGCATTCGTGTGACAAGCATGCCGTGTTTTTTGTGTGTGTGTGGCAGTCATTGGGATTTCAATCATAATCGTGTCATGTGGCTTTGGTGGTAAGACTATCCACAGTGGTGCAGAAATAATGCAGCCTTAGTCACCTTACCTCTCTCCACGTAGTACGTTGGGTCCCACCAGTCAGAGGGTGAAACAAACAAATTAATAAGAAAAATTAAAAGCGCCAGTGGTGTATCTTACCACACACATCTTGCTACTGCTCGGGAACACTGTCCAATTGATCCCTCTGTTCGCTCACGTACTATTTTAAGTGAATCCTTATTATAACATGCACACAAATTTTGGCCACTTGTATTCGACTTAAGTCAGTGTGCCACCGTATCTCGTATACTTACTACTCCCTCCGTCTAGGTGTAATAAATCACGTTAGAAGGTGCAACGGGACCAAGGTGTGTGTGTGTGTTTAACACCATGTGTGTTAGAGAGAGCGACAGATCGACCTACTCCTACAGAGAGATGTTGTGTAGTGTACGATTTTAGCCGCGAGAGTCGGTGCATCCTCTTGTTTCCGGGCGTGTCCGGTAGGGACATGCGGATAGCTGCCACGCCCGCTCCTGACCAGCCTGGCCCACCCAAAGCCCCTCCATCGCCCGCGCGCGCTTCCCGCCCGAAACGGTCAGCGCCGCTCCAAAGAATCGGTGCCGCATTCATGCCCGGGCAGAGCGGACGCGACCTCTCACTGGTGCAAGAGTGATGGTTGCTTCGTCCGTCCAACTTACTGCTGGGTCTATGTGATTCGACGGCTCATTGGTCTTTATTACTGAGGTGGTAGGACTGTTGGATGTCCCATGCTTTCGGCGAAAGGAGGTATACTACTACTACTAGATTACAATTTTCTCCATTCTTACAGCGGAGGCGTGCAAGAGCAGTCAAAACACGCAGGCTCAGTGATTACATGGCCCACCTCACAGTACTATCACCGTGCGACACCTAACTCTTTACATAGTACTCCCTCCATTCCTAAATATTACTAGATGAGTCCCCGCGCGTTGGCGCGGAACAGCGGTATATCTCTCTGCGCAAAATTATCGATTTCATAGAACAAAAAAACTCTATAACCGCATGACAAATGTGGTAGCCAAACTAAATAAACTCCCATCATCATTTAGATCATCCCACGCAAGGAAAAAAGATCAGCCAACTCCTGAACTCCTACTGCATAATGGGATCATATTTTTTCTTTTTGGCATGTTAATGGGACTTAAAAGCTCACTTACATGCATGCTACCGGTGCATGCTTGCATGCAGACATGTTGATGTGATTTAAATCCCACTCACATGCATGTGGCACGGTATTTCTGCATGCTTGGATGTGGCTTAGTGCGGAGCCTCTCAACGTCAAGATCAGACTGCTATTATGGACTGATTTACTTCATCTAACAGCTACATCAATTTTGATGACATGGCTCAAGGAGAGGATAGAGAATTCCTAGTAGTGGGGGCTAGCTATTACTAGTAGATATAAGTCTTTGTAGAGATTCCACTACATTCGTAACAAAATGAATGAATCTACACTTAAAATGCATCTATATACATCCGCATGTGGTTCATGGTGAAATCTTTACAAAGACTTATATTTAGGAACGGAGGAAGTACTAGTATAGTACATACTGTAATTTATCAGCGAGATAAATTTGTACAATGCTATGAAGCTTCCAGCTTCTATTACATGTATCTTGCGTCCAAGGTTGCCCGTTGCAACATTTCATCAAATACAAAGGAGACTATCATGCATGCTATTGCATCTCAATGATTGACAGATCATAGCAAATATGTACTCCCTCCGTTCCAAAATAAGTTTCTCAACTTTGTGCAAACTTTAGTACAAAGTTGTACTACTACTAAAGTTGACACTTATTTTGGAACAGAGGCAGCTAAAAAAAAAAACGATCCATGCAGTCCCTAGCCCTTGAACCGTGAACCCTGACCATGCTTCAATTTGCTGGCAACGTTCGAGCTTCCTAATAAATGAAGTTTGCAGCCTTTTGACCATCGGATCATTTTGTGCAGTTTCACCAAAATCGAGATGAGCATCCCTGTGGCAAAGAAATTGAACAAGCGTGATTAGAATAAGATTACTGGGACTAGTTGATGAGACATAAACTCATCACAAATACAGTACATAGAAGCCAGTAGAGGTATGTGCGGGGCAAAGAACTAGAGAAATATCCACAAGGAGTGATGTGGGCAGCTGGAGCAGCGGTGCAAGCCGGCTGTAAAGGGAGTTGTACCTGAGGGACGAAGCTCAACCTTGAGGAGGGCGGCGGGAGGCCGCAACTGCCCACGTCATGGCAGTGAGCAAGGGACGAAGGCAACCTCGCCGGCTTTGTGAGAGAGAACGTCAGGGACCCCTGATCGGGACGTGCCAACAGGGTGTTTTCGCCGTCGGCGACGGCCACCGCATCTACACTAAGCATCCACCCCTTCCCCAAGCGGACATGATCCGTCGGGATGTTAGAGATGTGGCCACAGTCATTTTGTGCGAGAGAGTGTGAAGAGAGCAACCCCAGAAAGCAACCGTGTAGGCTGGCCCGTCCTGACTATGTACTCCTTTTCTCTCCATATGAACCTATCATATTGCGTACGTGCCACTGAAGAAAAAAAACTTTATTTATAAATGACGCGACACCTACTACTCGTTCTCCTATAACCTTGCGCTTGGCATCTCCAAAATATTGACCTTGCGATTGGCTCTTCGCCTCTTCGGGAAGTCAAGCAATAATGGTAGTGCAGTATATATTGTTCTGGCTATATGAGACCGAATGAATTGCTGCACGTCCACCACGTGGGCGGGGGTCGAGGGGCGAGGGAGAGTGCTACATACGGAGCAAAATGAGTGAATCTACACTCTTAAATACGTATATATACATCAGTGTTTGGAGTATGTACTAGTAGTTCATATTGAAATCTACTAAAGGACATATATATTCCAAACAATATGATATAATCTCTATAACCAAGGTAGTAGGGATGAGGAGTAAACGGAGGGAGTAGTAAATTTTTCTCCTCGTCCTGCGAGCCACCGCGCGCATGGGCGAGGGAGCGAGCGTAAGGCGTAGTAAGCAAGCTTCACCTCATCCTGCGAGCCACCGCGCCCGTGGGCGGGGGAGACGGCGTACTAAGCAAGCTTCTCCTCGTTCTGCGAGTTGACGGGACACATCAAAAGTACTCCAGTGTATAGAGACTTGCCTCTAAGGTAGGCCCCACATGGTTTGCCTCTTTTTTTAACATAACATGTCAAGTCGCAATTTGTTTGTTCACCCGTGGTAGACGATCCTCCCTCCACCAAGTGGACAACCAGTGCACGTGCCAAATTACCACGTGGGCTGCCTTTTTCATACAGAAATGAGCTCCACCGTGTACCCGCGCGGGTGTGCTTGGGAAAGAGACAGGAGTACGTGTGTCGTGCATGCACCTCTTCTCTTCGTGCATGTTCCCCACCTACGTGGGTGTGTGTGAGAGATACAAACCGCGTTCGTGAGTGTTTTTTGTTTTGGTGTGGGGGTGGGGTGGGGGTTGATTTCGTGAATTATTTGTGGGAATATGTGTCGATGACATCTCAAACAAAATTTTGCATGCAATGTGTGTGAAATGGAGGCCTATCCATATCATACATAGAGGGTCGGGCAATCCACGAGAAGAGAGGGAGGGGTCATAGCTATCGATAGAGTCGAAGAGAGGATCAAGTGGGTGGGTGCGAGATCGATGAAGAGAGCCATCAAAATTGTGTGTGTGTACAAGTCAAAGATATAGGGCGACTGGCCTACCGGACCGTTAGAGGGCACACGTCAAGTTTGTGTGTGGCAGGGAGACATGACTAGAGCGCTTGATGTATCAGTGTGTGTGGGGGGTGGTGGGAGGGGTAGGCAGAGGCCTAACTATAGAGGTAGAACGACTCGTATATGTGTTGAGAAGGAGAGACCCAACTATGTCTTGAGGGAGATCGGTCGACATCCATACATAACTGAAGGACGGGAAATATGATGGGAGAGAGATAGAGGAGATAGAGGGGGGAGAGGGAGGGAGAGGGGTAGAGTGTTGGATGGGTGATGGAGTTGCTTCTCGAAGATGGTGGGAGAGGCCTACTAGACAAACTGAGGGTGGAACTGCAATGTTATCAATAAGAGTGGGGATGTGTTTCTGTGTGTGCCTGTGCGTGATAGATCTGTCAGGACGCATCCATGGATGATGAAGGGGAACCATGTGTTTGGTAAGCAAACCTAACTAGATCGGTAGATCAATTGTAGTTTGTCGGAGGAAGGGAGAGACACAACTAATGAGGTAGATCGATTGACATGTGGGTAAAAATGAGTTATAAGGACCTATCTAGCTATATGTATAGCAAGAGATCGGTCGGTGTACGTCCATTTGTTAGAGGCTAATAAGGCCCAGCGAGACGGATACACAGAGAGAATGGAGCTAGGAGGTGGTGCGAGAGGCCCAACTACTAGCTAGATAGGGGGAGGAGTGTGCGGTTGTGAGAGAGCGATGAAAAGAGGGGCGAGAGTTTACATGTGTGTCTGACCGTATGAGAGACACGAGGCAAGGACACATAAAGGAGGAGATTGAAGGTGTGTTTGTATGTTGTAGGCAGGCATCGCTGGAGAGGTTTATCGATCGCCTGTGTGTCGGAAAGGAGTTGTGGAGACTCTGGGAGAACGACCTAAAGAAAAAAATGAATGTGCCCGGTGGATAGAATGTCGCGGGAGGGGGAGGGGGAGGGCGAGGAGGGTGTGTGCATGCACGAGAGAAAGTTAGTGGTAGCTACAAAGGTTAGAGGATTGTGTGGGTGTAAGAGACTAACAAAGATCATAATTTGATATGAAAGCGGATTCATATATTTGAATAGGAGATCATAGTGTTTTAAACATTTCATGCATGAATATAGCGGTGATACACATGCTGTGCACATGTTATACCATAATGTGATAATGCATGGTGTTTGCAACTCACTGCTAAATGCCGAACAATCTAAACCATACTATACATCAAACAATCTCACATTTTATTTGAATTTGTGATAATGTGTGGCGTTTGCAGCTTACAACTAAATAACAATCTAAACAATACTATATATCGAACATTCTCACATTTTATTTGAATTTATGGTAATGTGTGGTGTTTGCAACTCACATCTAAATACTTGTAGGCGTAGGGGGCGTGGCACCAAACATAATGTGATAAACACATTATACATATGAGACATGGTTTAGATTATGAAGATCTAGCTAGATCTAGAAATGTAATGTGATTTGAAATCAAAATAAAGTGGATTCAAAATATCTAGTTCGAGTTCATATAGTACACATAGTTCATATGTAACTCGAGACTAATCATGTGGTGTGCTGTGAAGATAATACACAAACAATGGTTTAACTTGACAATAATGATGATTGTAGATCTTATTAAAACAGAGAAACGAATTCAAATGCTTTGACTTCACAACAATCATTATTGTAGATCTTATTCAAATAGAGAAACGAATTCAAATTTAGTTCATATTGAAGCGGTAGTATATACGTTTGGAATGCACTAAAACGTTCATTTGAGTAGTAGGTTGCATGCATTATACACGTAGCGAAATATTTTAATTGAACATAACATGAATTCAAAGTTTTGAATGACATTTGTAGGGCGCATTGATTTGGTACAGTACACGTTAGGCTTGTCCGGAAATTTCAACCCGCGCCTTGTTAGCCCGAAATATTTAAGATATATCTTTGTCTCACAACTCCCTCCATCTCAACCCGCGCCTTGCTATTCCGAAATTACAACGCGCGCGAAAACTCCCACCTCCCTGTGAAATCCCGAACACGCGAAATGCCCGTGGTACCCCTGAACCGAAAGAACCGCCTCAAATCGGTGGGGGTACTTTCATAACTTACCCCACATTTCGGACAAGCGCGTCTCTAAGCCATGGTTCCCCACTGCCATCCCATCCGCCCACCCATTCGTACACCGAGGCCGCGAAAACCCGCGACGAAACCCCACACCCTGCTCCGTCCGCCACCCAGCCGGAGCCTCTTCCCCGACGATGTCGTCCACAGCAACACCTCGACGTCCCTCATCCATCGTACGGATGAGGATCCGTCGTCGATCTCATCGTCCCGCCGGTTCAGCCACCCCGTCCTCCACCTCCAAGGAGCTGCCCCGACATTTTCCCCTCATCTTTCGCGCCACCTCCATTCCCACACCGCCGTCTTCACCTGCACCACCAGAAGAGCATCATCATCACCGTTTCCTCGGATGAAGCTGCGGCCTAATCGGACGCCACCAAAGAGGTTGTACACTAATCGCCGCATTTTCTTCTTGATTGATCTCACGGTGCTGCCGGCGCTCGGTCCCGAGCCGACATGGCGCGGCTCCATCCACGGCGGCGTCGCCGGCCACTTCCTCCATGGCGTCGCTCCCTCGGCGGTGACGTCCCACATCAGTAGGACCTGCTGCTTGCTTTAGCTCTCGCTCGCGCTGCTGCTCTGCTCTTGCTCTCGGTCCTCTGCCTGGTCTGCTCTTGCTATTGCTCTTGCTCACACTGCTGCTCTCGCTCTTGCTCTTGCTTGCGATGCTGCTCCGATTTAGCTACACTTCACTCCGATGCCGCCGGGGTGAAGGAAGAACCAGCCGCAGCGGGGAGGGGGGCTCGCCGGAGAGGTACCCCACTATCTATCTTAGGGTTCAGGATGGGGCGGTGGTCGTCGGTGGTGGCGGGGCCAGTGGCGTGGGGATCCGGAGAAAAAGCTCGCACGGGGGGCGGGGCGGGGGGTGCGGCGCGCACCGGCCGGCCGCGGGCGACGGGGGGCTGCTGTTTGGCCGGCTCAGGGGGGTGGAGGTTGAAGATGAACTGCAGGCCCTTGATTTGGTATCCAACGGCTGCAAAATCGACTGACCAGAGATTAAAAAGTCAGTCGACCGACGTGTAGCCTCACCTTGCTAGTGCGTCCAGTTTCAATAGCAAAATTCAGTTTCGACAGCAAAATTCAGTTTCGACAGTTAAGTTCAGTTTCGACAGTTAAGTTCAGTTTCGACAGTTAAATTCAGTTTCAACAGTTAAGTTCAGAGATGAGCGGCTGATGTATTTTACATCTAGCACTTTGTGGTTATGTATTTTACGTCATGTATTGGAGATGCTATTAGAATTCCACTTAGGTTAACATTGTTCGTTGTCTCTCTTGTCCTCCTTCAGCCTCGGCGTCGTACAACTCATCGGAGCTGCTCCGACAATGAAACCCTCCATCACAGCGGAGCAGTACCTCGGGCTCCATCTCCAGACGCCTAAGATCTTCTTCCCCTCCTCCGACAGCCAAGTCAGCCGGAGCATCCTCACCGGCCAACCCAATCACGCTGAGATCGACATGGCTTCGCCAAAGAGGTTGTACACTTGTTGCATCTCTTTTTTACTCTACATGTTATATATATTGTCCACTTGAGCACACGGATTTGTTCCTTTAGTGTCTCCTTGAAAGAAAAAACGTAGGAATTTTAATTTTCACTTGTCCTCCTTTTCAAATTCCTATTCATGAAGCACAAGACTAAGAGATAGTAGCATAATAGCATTATAACCGTACATTTTCTTGTGGTTTGACTTAATCTCACCATGCTTCTTTGCATCCTGTGATCTTCAATTGTTGTGAATCCAAACACCCAGATTGGCAGAAATCCTGTGTTTTTAAATTCTCTGTTTTGCACGTGCATTCCTATCTATTCCTGTCTATTTCCTATCCCTGCATTGTTGTAATCCTCCAATTCAAACGAGCCCTTACAGAATTACTTCTCTTACAGAATAGTTGTCAAAGAAAACCTTGCGTGGTTTGTCCCGCTCCTGCTCTGCACCGTCGTCCACCCCAGCTCAGCTACTCCAACGATAGAAGGGTCCAGCACAGCAGGGATCCGGCCTCCAGACTGTCTTTCGCCGCCTCAGATCCTCTTCCCCACCGCTGGCAAGCCATGAAAACTGCACTTACCATCATCAACGAGAGATGACCTCGAGGACTACACGGGTCCGCAAGAGAGGTCGCACTCTTTCGTGTCTGCTTACGTTATGCATCGCTTAATATTACATGCTACTTTATCGTCCTGTTCACCGATTATACTCCGAGTCAGCTCCAAACTAATGGTCAAACTTGAGTTTTTAAATGGTTGTGGGGTACATATCGGGGCCGCTATCAATAGTATCTATCTACTATCTGGTTAATCTCTGGTGTCTACTATGAGTTTCATGTTGGGTGAGAAACAAATAGTAAAGAAGCCATTATCTGTATTTTTTAACTAGAGCCATTATCTGCCTACTATTATTGGTTTTGGGTCTATCCATAGGTTGCTACCATCACTCTGGATTTCCTGCATGCACTCTTTACATAATCTCACTATGTTTTATTCCTATGCATGACAGTTATTGTAAACAATGGAACTGAACATGTAGAGCAAAAGAGACGAGCCTTGTGTGGCAATAAAATTTCATGCAGACGTCGCTCCATGGTAGGCGCAAAGGCAGCCCCCCTCCACGCATTTCGGATTGTAATCGAGAGGAAGATATCTGTTCTGAGGGGGATTCAGAAGGAGAAGACAACTCCTATTTACCCCCTGAGGTCTTCGCTCTAACTTGGCATGCTGTTGTTGGTTATATCATGCATATGGTGTCTTGCATTGCTTACTTTATACATCAAATATGTCATCTTCTTAGTTTAGACATCCTTTGTGCGAATGCCATCTGTTTAGTTTATTCATCGTTTATGTGAATTATGCAACACCATCTTGTTTAGCCAGGCATCATATATGTGAATTTTGCAATGCCATCCTGCTTAGCCAGTCATCTTATATGTAAATTATATCAGGCCATCCTTTTTTTGTTACATATTACATTTGTCAACAATGTTATTACATTCAACTGCTCTTCGTGTGCATCAGCCATTTGACACGGTGATGGCAAATTCTGGAGTGAAAACAAGGTCTTCAGAGCAGACTATGCTATCTGACGAAGCGCATATCTCGCTGGTTACGGATAGCTCCTCAGAGGAGGATTCAGAGACAGATGACCAGTCCTATTCCCCCCGAGGTGTATGCTCTAACTTGGCAGGGTTATGTTGCTCATATCGTGCGTTATGGTGTCTCGCATTGCTATGTCATTTGATTAGTTTAGACATGCTTTGTGTGAATGCCACCTGTTCAGTGTCTAATTACCATATATGTGAATTATGCATTGCCATCTTGTTGCAAGACATTATATATGTGAATTATGCAATGCTATCTTGTTGCAAAGGCATTATTTATGTGAATTATGCAATGCCATGCTGTTTAGCCAATCATCATGTATGTGAATTATATCATGCTATCATTTTTTGTATTACGTGTTCCATTTGTTGACAACGTTTGTATATTCAACTACTCTTCCTGTGCATCAGCCATTTGAAGCGGTGATGGAATTATCTGGAGTGAAAATAAGGTATTCGGAGTAGACAGTGCTACCTGCTGAAGCAGACATCTTGCTGGTTACAGAGAGCTTCTTAGAGGAGGATTCAGAGATTGGTGACCAGTCCTATTCCCCCCCGAGGTCTATGCTCAAACTTGGCAGGGTTATATTACCCATGTCATGCATGTTGTCTTGCATTGCTTAGTTTTTACATCATATATGGATTGCCATCTGCTTACTTGCTTACTATATAAATCACATATTTGAATTATAGCATGCCATCATGTTTACATACACAACATCTATCTGAATTATAGTTCCTAAAAAACATCTATCTGAATTATGGCATGGCAACCCATTTAATAAAGACATCATATAGTTATATCATCTCATCCTGTTTAGTGTTTAGAGTCATCATATTTTGAATTATGTCATTCTATCCGTGAATTATATCATGCTGTCATGTTTCCATAGGCGGCATGTATGTGAATTATGGCATGCCAACCTATTTAATCAACACATTATATAGTTATATCATGTCATCCTGTTTACATAGTCATCATATTTTGAACTATGTCTTTCCATCTTTTTTAGTTAGCCATCATAATGTGAAATTGTGTCATGCTATCCTGTTTAGTTAGCCATCATATATGTGAAATTGTGTCATGCTATCATGTTTGGTTAGACAACATAAATATGAATTATTTCATGCCCTCTTTTATTCCCCACTATCCATTGCACCTGTCTATCATACAATGTCTATACTTTCAATTACTTTTCTTGTTTATCAGCCATTTGAATTGGAGAGCGTGATGGCAGTATCTAAGGGAGTAACAGCACGGTCTTCAGAAAAGATAGTGCTACTAGTTGATGCAGATAGAACCACGGTTGTACATGCCCAAGGACCAGATCCACCACACATAACCCAGACTCTCGCAGATTGTACCCCTACCTAGTTGGACAGAGAACCAGCTACACACCTTCTAACCCCAACCCCAGCAGATAGTAACCCAGTTCTAGTTGACACAGCACCGTCTCCACCACAGAGCACCCAAACTAGAGCAGTTAGTAAGGGAACTGCAGTGCCCAAAGCACGAGGACGACCACTCCGAATCCCAACTCAACGCTTAAAGGAGAAGAAGATTTGTTCTCAGGTCAGGTTCTGTAGCTATGGTTCATACTCCTTTGCTCTTGCATGATTGTATTTACTCATACCAACTATTTTCAAATTTGAAGGATAGAATTGAAACTCCAATGGCGCAACATGTATGTTTTAAACCTGTTTCTTTAACTGGTTTGCTGTTGTAACCTGCTCTATGTTGATTCGAGTTTCAATTGAATAAACAGTCATGTTCTCATGTCATGCACATTACAAGTGTTGTTATTGCTCTATAGTTACCCACACTTATATTCTGTCTATTCTGCTTTGTCTTGAACAAATATTATTTGAACTGTGTCTCTATCTTGATTTGGCAACAAAAACTAGAATGGTATAGACCATAAAGTGACCATGGTACATAGATATATGTTTGTTTCATGCTGTTATCCTGTCCACTTTACTACTGAACTCATTTACCAAAATGAGTTTCATATACAACATGGTAAACATGTGATGTGTCTGCTTGTTTCTCTTTTAGAATGCGGACAAAATATTGGAGAACAGTACCGCGTTATCCAATGGTAAAGGAAGTAATGCAAATAAGGTTCAAGATAGTGAGACATCCCTGTTGGTCTCCAAGAAAGCTGATAAAAACTATCTTGACGATAGTGAGGGAACCCAAAAGTCCTGTCTTGATGTAGTGTTCGAGTTACTAGCCACTACTGCTGGCACAAGCTCTTCGAACTCGCTGCCTAAATCAGTTCGTCTTCTTGAGTCTCAACTTCAAGTTGAAAGACATAGATCAGATGTGCTGCGACAGGAAGCTGAAGGACTGAGGAAGTCCCTGCAGAATTCAGATGCATATTTTTTGGTGCAACAGCAAGCGCTGGAGGATTTAAGCGCCAAACAAGAGAAAGTTAATAAGCTTGCTAAGCATCTTGCCAGCATTATGGGTACCCAGGATATTGTTTCTTGAGATCTTCTGAAGTGGTTTAAGTTCTGGATTTGTTTTGCTGTGGCGTTTATTTGTGCTGGTCGCCAACTTTGATAACCAGTGTATATGATATGCTGCTTTGTTCCCTATATTTGCACTGGTGGCGAACTTTGATGCCCAGTGGATGTAATATGTGTAATAGCCATGATAGCCTAGCGTTAGCTGCTTGCTTATTTATTTCTTTGTTGTCTTGTTTATTTGTTTGCTTGTAGTCATTGCAGTTCTTTTTCCGCGGTTAGCTAGTGGCTGCAATAACCTATTTTTTAAACTAGGCCACAATAACCATGGGCTAATATTTACTGTAGTGACACTGGGCCTCCTACTGGCCGTAGAAATAGTGGGCCTTCTATGGGCCGTAGAAACAATGGGCCTTCTGCGGGCTGTATTATCAATGGGCCTTGTACGGGCCGTATAATCGATTGGCCAAACATGGGCCAAACAGACCGCATTATGGCCGTAAACGGGCTAGAGTTGGAATCATCCGTTCATGGGCCGACCATAACGGGCCATCATTAATAGGCCGTATTTGATGACGCTATGAAATCGGCCCAATGTATTAACGGACCACAAACGGGCCGATTGTAACCACGGGCTGAATTTGGCCCACAAGCAGAAAATGATAGTAACGGGCCATAAGTAAACGAATGCTGGAAATGAGCCCAAGAATAAATGGGCTCTGAGAAGGCCGAAAGATAACATGGGCTGGAAACGGCCTAATGGAATAACGGGCCGTTAATGGGTATAAAGTGATACACTATTCATTACGGGCCAGTTTCACCACGGCCCGTTAATGGGTGTAAAGTGATACACTGTTCATTACGGCCCAGTTTCTCCATGGGCCGTTAGTAGGCCAAGAGTTACATAGGGCCTCATATGGGCCGAAAGACGTCATGGGCCATACATGGGCTAGAAGTGAAAACGGGCTGGAATCATATTGGATGGCCCAGATGACGCTACTGGGCCTAATTCAGATAGGGTGTAACGGGCCTTGGGTTAGCGGGCTGTAAATGGGCTATATTCGAACAGGCCGTTAACAGGCTTTCCATGGGCCAGCCCGCCAGCTTTTGACCAAGTCAAACGGGCCGGGCTTTTCACAGGAATGGGCCTCTGTTGGGCCGTGCCACGTGTCGACGTTTCATAGGCGCCTTCCGTCCAATGAGTGGTTAACATCTGTCCCAACGATGAGCCGACACGTGTTTCCTCCAGCCAATGATGATTTTACACGTGGAAAATCCCCATTGGTCGGGGCTGTTAACAGGTTATCGGATCCAAAACCCGACCCGATAGCTTAACGGCATTCCGTTACAGTGGATGCCACGTGTTGGTCACCCTTGACGAAAGCACTTCTGTGACGCGCGATTTATCGTCATGGAAGTGGACACTTCCGTGATGGTAATTTTGGTAATGTCATGGAACACTTCTATGACAGCACAGGTATGACTATCTTGATTCTGTCATAAATTTGTCATGGATGTACATGCATGACAAAAAAAGCGACCTACTGTGACAAACACGTATCATCATGGAAGTGTATTTTTTTGTAGTGTCTGGTGGTGGAAATGCATTGAGAGAAATGCATCATAATGAAGCCCCCCCTGTAAACTGTGACGGGGGGTGGAGTAGTATGAAGGTGCAAAACCAAGTATGCGTACTACTGCGCTTGGCTCTTCGCCCCTTCGTGAAGTCGAACAATGATGGTACTCCGCATGTTGGGTACTACAGTGTATGCCTCTGACAATCTGACACCGAATGGACTGATGCATGTCCACCAAGGGTAGGTTGCATTAGTCAAAAGGCGTAAGTGAGCTTCACCTTGTCCTGCAAGCTTCTCCTCGTTCTGCGAGTTGACGGGACACACCAAAAAGTAGTGCTAGTCCATACTCCCTCCTTTCCGGTTAATATGGCTTAATCTTTTTTGCGGGTAAATGAGAGAGCTTTATTCATATATAAGCATTCTTAGGACGATCAGCCAAGACACTGGTCACTAGGAAGCGAGGTACCCCGCAAAAAAAGAAGTAGGAAGCGAGGTGTTTCATCAAGCCAGCTCTCGGCCACATTCAAAGTGTAGCAAGCACGGTTCGCACGAAGATGCGCCGCAAGGTTTGCTGACCTGTTTACATGCTCAATAACAAAAAAAGAGGAAATATTACTGAGCGCTACTATTTGTAACAGGATATGAGCCAGAATTAAGCGAGAATTGTGGCGAGTGTTCCATGCAATCAACTTCCATTATCACATGCGAGAACCCTCGAAGAGAACCAAATGTGTTGAAGATTGCTTTATCACATTTTAAAATTATAATAAGAGTGCAGACGCTCCTCCATCCGGTTCCTAGTACTAGTATAGTACGTACCTTTATGGACTATAGTAGTAGTACTAGTAAACTTTGCGCTTGCCTATTTCGAGAAGTCGAACAATAATAGCACTAGTAGTATACTGTATGCTTCTGGCAATCTGACACCGAATTAACTGCTGCACGTCCACCGCCTGAGCGAGGGAGAGCTTGCATTAGTCAAAAGTTTCTCCTTGTCCTGCGAGCCACTGCGCGCAAGCTTCTCCCGTCCTGCAACCTTCTCCTCGTTCGGCAAGTTGACGGGACACGGCAAAGTAATGCTAGTCCATGCTGCCTCCTCTCCGGTTAATATGGCTTAATTTCAAACGAGATAAATACACTGTCTGTCACTGTATATTTGTAAAAATACGGTCAGTGGACTTCATAATACGCTCATTGCGCTCAATATATATATTTTCCGGTGTTCATACGGTCACTAGCTCACCCTGACTGAGTATGTGTGTGCATGCACGTGTAGGTTGAGCACTTGAGCATGACCGTGTGTGTTCCGTCGTGTGCTTGGACATGCATGCATTTGGGCGTCGCGTGCATTTTTGCATCCATGTGTACGTGTGACTGTTGCATACACGTAGGGGGAGTACGTGTAGGGGCTACTAAGGAGCAATCAAATCACACAGTAAGTTAGTCGGAAGAAGCAACCATCATTTCACTCTTGAATGACACGTACGCAATATAAAATGGTTGATATGGAGAGAAAAAGAAAACCACTATATATACACTAGCAGGAGCCTAAGCTACAAGCCTGCTTGCTTAGGTTGCTCTCTTCACAAGCATAGAACGACGGGCCTGATCCCGCAGCTGGGGCAAGGGAACAATGTTTTGCGTAGACGCGGTCGACATCGGCGAGGGAGAAAACCCACAGTCGGTGCGTCCCAATCTGGGGTCACCGCGGTATGGGCCGATGCCACGTCCCAACCGCCCTTCTAGCTACAGCCCGACGTCCCAGGTAGTCCATCTTCCTTTTGGAGCCGGCTTGCTCCACTGCCGTAGCTCCATCTCCATGTCAATCTTTCTCTACTTCTACCGGCTTCTACTTGTGATGAGTTTATGTCTAATGAACTAGTGCCAGTACTATTATTCTAATCACACTTCTTCAATATCTTTGCCGTCAGGGATGCTCAGGTCGATTTTAGTGGAACTGCACAAAAGCATCGTATGATCCGAGGGTGCCGGCCGTCTTTCCTTCGACAGGTTCTACCTGGCCAGGAAATTAAATCATGTTTAGGGTTTAGGGTTTAAGTCGTAGTGACCCCATCAGTAGTTTTTCTATCGTACACGCTCTCACAACTTTTTTCTTTAATTGTGAAGTAAATATTGGCTATGATCTGTGAATCATTGAGATGCATCAGCATGCGTGTTAGTTTTCCTTTGTATTTGATGGAATGTTGTAACGGGGCTACCTTGGAATAGGAATGAAAATGGAGTGGAAAGTTTCCGTTTTTCCGGAGAAAAAATGGAAACGGAGAGAAACCAATGTTTCGTTTCGTTGGATCGCGCCATCGAGCAAAACCAATGTTTAAATCACGTCTGTCGTGTTCGTGTCTCACCCTCCTCCACGGCTCGACCCCACATGGTCGCTCGGCATAAACCGAGTAGTATACCATAACTTTCCCGCCTGCTTGTCGATGGATCGTGCCATGGAGTACTAGCACTACTGGAAGAGATTGACGAGTTGGGGGAGGACAGCTAGCTGTAGCACGGACTCCCAAGAACTTACTACTGGAAGAGATCGAGCATGTTGTAGCCGGCTATTGCGACCTTTGAATGCGGAGCAGCCGCATACACCCAGAAGCGGCGCGGGCGACGCTCTCTCGGCCGGCGCGCCGCTTCAATGCCGGCGCCAGTGAGAGGTCGCGTCCACTCTGGCCGGGCATGAATGCGGCACTGACCGTTTTGGGCGGGAAGCACACGCGGGTGATGAAGAGGGTTCGGGTTGGTCAGGACCGGCCGTGGCAGCGGTCCGGACATGCGCAAACAAGAGATGTTGTACGTTAATATTGCTGCGTATATAATTAACAACGTAAATAATGTGCCAGTTGGACAAATATGATTGGAGATGGAGATGGAAATGGAATTTTATGTAAACACGGATATGCATGTCTATGTCTATGTGTGTGCGCGCGACGACTCTCGCGACCTGGAAGCGGGGGCGTGTTTTTGATCGAGTTTTCTTTCTTGGTACGTTAGAAAATCAGTTTGTCTAATTCACATCTAGATGTTATTTAAGGATATCACATCTAAGCTCCCACAAGTATATAATGTAGCAACAAGAAACAAAAAAAACTAGGAAAAGACCACAAGCAGAGTGGACATCAACTTATATGTGACATAACTATGTCACATCTAGATGTGTCCTAGACAGACCCTTAAAAAATTTTCCGCCAGTTTTCATTTCTTTTTTCTGGGAACACGCGTATTCTATTTAAAACCACTGCTATGAAGAGATTTTTTAATCCATTATAGCCTCTTGTTTGATAGAGTTTCTCGCGTCTCGCTCTCTCACCCTCTCCATATCAAAACAAGATGACAGTGTCCACTCTATCTCTCTCCT